>NC_091436.1:21659126-21964564 GCF_964237555.1 Oryctolagus cuniculus
GCTGTGCCTATCCGAAGCCAGGAGCTTCTTCTGGGTCTTCCACGTGGGTGCAGGTGCCCAAGGATTTGGATCATCTTCTACTGCTTTCCCAGGCCTTAGCAGAGAGCTTGATTGGAAGTGGAGCAGCCAGGACTTGAACCAGTGCCCATATGGTATTCTGTCACTTCAGACGGTGGCTTTACCTGCTATGCCACAGCGCCGGCCCCACTGATAGAATTTTGATTTCTTATCATATATGTAATTATTTGATAAGATTGAGAGTCTACCATATGACTTTTTCTCTTAACCATGTCACAAATATTTACTCATGTCAATTAATAGTTTTCTATATCATGAGTCTTAATAGCTGTGTAGTAAGCCATCACATGAGTGTATTTAATGATTACTTTCTTACTGGCCTTTTAGGTTATTTCCTATGTTTAACCATTGAGTACAATAGGCTTATCAAATACGGGGTAGTAGAGATTACCAAGAATGGGAAACTGGAAGCCTGCACTCTTGTCTCAGCTGTGAATAGTTTTGGATAAGTCATTTCCCCTCTCTGAGTTCTGGTTTCCTCACTGGGAAAATTGTCAGGTGTACCAGATGAAGTTCCAGATCTCATTAGTGCTAACATATAGACAGCTGCACTTCCAGGTTTAGAGAGCAGGGTGGTTGAGAAGGTCTGGAGTAATGCCCTTTCATGGGATATTCTAAACAACTACAAGGTAGTCAAGGACCCATACATGATGAGCTGTTTGCAGAAATAGAACAGCAAGAAGTGAACAGTGGAAGGGCATCAAAGCACCTCTGATTCTGTCTGCTCTTTCCCTCCTGAGAGCTAAGAAGGATTGACATCCAGCCTTGTCACTCCTCTGTCCTCCAAGCATGTATTCATCACTTAAAAGACAATGCTTACAAATGTGATTGAGCATTATGCACTTGTTGACATTTGTGCATATTTTCAAAGTTATAACTAGGTTTAAAAATTTGGTAAAGTAGCAGGATACAAAGTCAACGCTCAGAAATCAACAGCCTTTGTATACACAGATAATGCCAGGGCCGAGAAAGAACTTCTAAGATCAATTCCATTCACAATAGCCACAAAAACAATAAAGTACCTTGGAATAAAGTTAACCAAGGATGTCAAAGACCTCTATGATGAAAATTACAAACACTAAAGAAAGAAATAGAAGACGACACAAAAAAATGGAAAAACCTGCCATGCTCATGGATTGGAAGAATCAATATCATCAAAATGTCCATTCTCCCAAAAGCAATTTACAAGTTCAATGAAATACCAATCAAAATACCAAAGTCATTTTTCAAAGACCTAGAAAAAAAACGATGCTGAAATTCATATGGAGAAACAGGAGACCGAGAATAGCTAAAGCAATCCTTTACAATAAAAGCAAAGCCGGAGGCATCACAATTCCAGACTTCAAGACATACTACAGGGCAGTTATAATCAAAACAGCCTGGTACCGGTACAAAAACAGATGGAGAGACCAATGGAACAGAATAGAAACACCAGAGATCAATCCAAACATCTATAACCAACTCATATTCAACAAAGGACCTAAAACCAACCCCTGGAACAAGGACAGCCTCTTCAACAAATGGTGCTGTGAAAACTGGATGTCCACATGTCGAAGCATGAAGCAAGACCCCTACCTTACACCTTGTACAAAAATCCACTCAACATGGATCAAAGAACTAGAGATGCACCACGACACCATGAAACTAATTGAGAGCATAGGGGAAACCCTTCAAGATATTGGAGCAGGCGAAGAATTCCTGGAGAAGACCCCAGAGGCACAAGTAATCAAAGATAAAATAAACAAATGCAATTACCTCAAATTGAAGAGTTTCTTTACAGCAAAGGAAACAGTTAGGAAAGCGAAGAGGCAACCAACAGAATGGGAGATGTTATTCGCAAACTACACAACAGATAAAGGGTTAACAACTAGAATCTATAAAATGATCAAAAAACACCACAAAATCAAAACAAACAACCCAATAAAAAAAATGGTCCAAGGACCTTAACAAACATTTTTCAAAAGAGGAAATCCAAATGGCCAACAGACACATGAAAAAATGCTCAGGATCCCTAGCCATCAGGGAAATGCAGATCAAAACCACAATGAGGTTTCACTTCACTCTGGTTAGATTGGCTTACATACAGAAATCAACCAACAACAGATGTTGGTGAGGATGTGGGGAAAAAGGAACACTAATCCACTGTTGGTGGGAATGCAAACTGGTAAAGCCACTATGGAAGACAGTTTGGAGAGTCCTCAGAAACCTGAATATAGCACTACCACAGGACCCAGCCATCCCACTCCTTGGAATTTACCCAAATGGAATTAAAGGGGAGAAAATAAGAGCCATTTGCACCTCAATATTTGTTGCAGCTGAATTCACAATAGCTAAGACATGGAAGCAACCTAAATGTCCATCAACGGATGACTGGATAAAGAAACTATGGGATATGTACTCTATGGAACACTATACAGCAGTAAAAAAAAAACAATGAAATCCGGGCATTCACAACAAAATGGAGGAAGCTGGAAAACATCATGCTGAGTGAAATAAGCCAGTCCCAAAGGCACAAATATCATATGTTCTCCCTGATCGATGGCAACTAAACGAGCATCTAAAATGATACCCATTGAAGTGAAATGGACACTAAGAGAGACAATGACATGATCAGCCCTTGTCTAGACTGTTGAGGAACAACTTACTATTTTATTCCTTTTAGTATTTTTGTTGGTGTTGGTGTTGTTGTTGCTCTGTTTGTTCTACATAGACCACTGGTTGAACTCTGTAATCAATGCACAATCATTCTTAGGCGTTTAAAATTAACAGAAAAGTGATCTCTGTTAAACATAGGAGTGGGAATAAGAGAGGGAGGAGATATATAGGTTGGCACATGCTCACTCGGACTTACCTCCAATGGTGGAACTAGAAATGTGCCAGGAGAATTCAACTCAATCTTACCAAGGAGGCAGGTACCAATGCCAACGCACTTGGTAAAGTGATAAGTATAAATACACAACCGATCAAAAAGATAGGGTATGTGTCGATGAGATTTCACAAATAAGACCAGTGTAAGCAAATAACGAAGGATAGAATTAAAAGGGAGAGAATGATCCTGCGGGGGAAACAGGACACACAGCAGACTCATAGAATGGCAGCACTCCTGCCTCAGAATCAACCCTTGGGATATTCGGATCTGGCTAAAAGGTCCATGAGAGTCTCACAGGCATGGAAAGCCATGACATGGTAGCAAAAAACAATATAAATGAAAGATCCTGGTGAACAAGACCCCAGCAGAAGGAACAGGCCATCAAGGAGAGAGGCGCCTTTCTCTGAAGGGAGGAAGGAACCTCCACTGTGATACGGCCTTGACTAAACAAGTTCAGAGTCGGTGAACTCAAGGGGCTTCCATAGCCTAGACAGCTCATAGCAAGAGCCTCGGGTGATGCTGACGTCATAAATAAGAGTGCCAATTGTTAAATCAACAACGGGAGTCACTGGGTACATGCTCCCCACGTAGGATCTCTGTCCTTAATGTGTTCTACTATGAAACCTAAAAACAACACTACTAGTCAAACAATACCCTATACCTTGTGCAGTTGTGTGAGTGCACCCTGTTGAAATCCTTGCTTAGTATATACTAAGTTGATCTTCAGTATAAGAAGGTAATTGAAAATGAAACTCGATGAAGGGCGGGATGGGAGAGGGAGTGGGAGAGGGGAGGGCCACAGGAGGGAGGGGGGCTGGGGGGGGGAGCCACAACAATACAAAAGTTGCACTTTGTAAATTCACATTAATTAAATAAAAAAAAACTATATAACAAACAAAAAGAAGAAAAAGAAAAAAAAGAACTTAATACTTTACCCTTTTAGTATTTTTTATGTTCTACTTAAAACTATGGGTTGAACTCTGTAATTAATACACAATTACTCTTAGGTGTTTAAATACTGCTATAACTAGTACTCAAATAGTATTTTACACTTTGTGTTTCTGTGTGGGTGCAAACTGTTGAAATCTTTACTTAATATATGCTAAATTGATCCTCTGTATATAAAGATAATTGAAAATTAATCTTGATGTGAATGGAAGGGGAGAGGGAGTGTGAGAGGGGAGTGTTGTGTGTGGGAGGGAAGTTATGGGGGGGAAGCTATTGTAATCCATAAGCTGTACTTTGGAAATTTATGTTCATTAAATAAAATAAAATATAAAAAAATTAAAATAAAAAATAATAAGAGGAAAAAAATACACTTTAAAAATGTACATTAATTTAAAGACCATTCATTTAAAGATTGCTCCATCAAGGAGTCAATTTGTAAACAAAAAAGAACTATAAATTCAAGTCTGGAAGTGGGAGAAGAGTGTTGGTTAATAAAAGCTCAGATTCCACCATTCTTTAATTTTGTACATAGTTATTGATCATCAGATATATTCAAGATCCAGTTCCAGGGAACAAAGAAATAAAGATGGATTCAAACCAGACAAAGCTCTAGCCCTTGTGTACTTACACTATAGTTGAGGGAGACATAAAAAATAAACACACATGTTGTGCCATTACTGAGCAAGGAGGATACAAGTGAAAGGTGAATTTATAGAGGCCATAAGGTGGCAGATCCCTGAGTTCCTTATCAGGATTATGGCATTTGTACCCATATGGATAATGATTAGGGGAAAAGCAATTGTGTGCTCTGAGACTTTAAACTTCTCTTTCTGAAAATAGGCATGGGTAGATGTTGAGAGATGAGAAGGTCTGAAGCTAGGGAAAGCAAGTTAAAATGTTATAGTGTTGATTTACTGAAATGCACTATTGGATAAACTAGAGGGAAAGTTCTGTAGGGTGAGAACTGTTCTGAGTCTTGGTATATCTTGAAAGTATAACCAACGGGATTTGCTGGTAGGTTGCATGTGGAATATTAGATAAAGAATAAAGGTGACAAGGATTTTGGCCTGAAAAACTTAAAAAAAATTGTCATCCACTGAAATTAGAATGATGAAAGCATAAGGTTTGGGTACAAAATGAGGAGTTTAAATTCAAGTGTGTTGGGCTTAAGATGCATATTAGAAACCCAAGTAGAGATCTCATGGATACGTGTCTGGAGTTTAGGGGATAGGTCTGGGCTAGACATAAAAAATTATGATTATCATCATAAAGTGAGTTTGCCAAATAACTTCTATCACAAAATATATTTTTAATTTTATAAAAACCTAGAAAAATAACATATAAAATGATCAATAAGGATTTATGCTAGAATTCTTTTGCAAGTAAAATCATCCTGATGGTTATTTTTAAATTAATCCATGCTTAGCTGGATTCCACTTAAACAATGTCTTTTATTTCTTTAGATAATTATCATATTGAAAACATTGCTCTAGTGTTCTTCCTTTGCAAAGAGCAACTGTTGGCTTCTATGCACTTTGTGCTAGAAAGGAGGGAGTATTCACAAGAAATTATTGGATGTTAAATATGATTTCATTTAATGTAGTACCTCATTGCAAAGGCAGGGCAGAAGTTCAAAAGGTAAAGTGAATTGCCTATGACTATGCAACTAGTGAACTTATTAATTACTTAACACAAAAAATTATTACTATGTGCTAGGTGATATTCTAAAAGTTATGGACAAATCAATCAACAATAAAGACTGTCTCCTGGAATTTATCATCACTTTGGGGAAACTAGAAAGAAAACATAAGCTTTCAGATATATAATATGACAGCTGATTGATGAATAGCATGAAGAAAAATGGATCAAGGCAAAGATAAAGTGAAAAGCAATTCATTGTACAAATTGGGGCATTTTGAGAATTAAAATAAATTGAAAATTATTTGGGATGACAGGTCAGCAAGCAAACACTGGGACACCCTGGACAAATTTCATTGTAAGGGCACCCAGGTAAGATGGAGGATGGGAGGGTGCTGAGGGGAGGGGCTGGGTTTACTTCATATAAAATGGTGGAAGGGGGTGGGTTAAGTTGCTGCTGTGATGTCTGCATCTTGTAGGGGAGTGCCCGTTTTGAGTTCAAGCTACTCTGCATTTCTGATACAGTTTCCTTCTAATATACCTTGGATGATAGTCCAATATTTGGATTTCTGCCACCCACTATCTAATACTAAAAAAATTAGATGCAAAATATACAAAAATTCCCTCAAGATATATTGTACATCTAAACAAGAAAACTCAATAAAACATTCTTGGTGGAAAATATAGGAGAATATCTTTAGAAACTTAAGGTAGTAAGTGATTTCTTAGAACATAATAGTCACTAATGATATAGTTATATGTATACGTATAATACATAAATATATATAGTAAGACATTTAATAAACTGAATTTCACTAAAATTAAAACTTCTTTTTAATTTAGTCACTGTTAGGAAAATGACAAAGTAAGCCTCAGTTGTATAAGAACAATTTACATATACTTATGCTAGACAGGATTAGTATTTAGAATATAAAAGAAACATTTAAAATTTGCTAATAAATACAAAAACATAATGAAAACTGATGCAAAACATGTACATGCACAAAATAAATTATGTGAATGTCCAATAAGCACAGTTATCAGAGTAGTATACAGTAAAAATCAATGGAATTAAATAAAACTACAATTAATATTCTAGATTATTGCATGTCAACTTATTAAACTGAGAACTACATTTCATGGAATTTCCCTTTCTGTTTTAGATTTGGCCAAAAAAGGAACCTGTGTAAGATTTAAAGCACATTTTCATTTTAAGCCACATGTGAAGTGGGACTACTACTCTATAAAATTCTTCAGTGTCAGATGTGGTGTCAGGTATATTGTGTCCATCGTGTTACATAAAGCATGATTTTATTTTACCATATGTCTAAGTCATCTTCTGGGCTGATTGTCCTGGCCAACAGCAGCTGCAGCTCTACCATCAATTGCTCGATTTTGTACCCACAAAGGTGGGAGTTACACAGAGGCAATGACTTCCCATAGGCCTCTCCATGAACTTCCTCTTCTTGGCCCTGCCACAGTGACTGGATGTGTCTCATTTCTCAGATGTCCCTGAAAGTTATGAAATGTCCACATACACCAGGTTAGGTAAACTCATTTGTGACTCCTTTGTTTGTTCTTGCCACATGTCCATTCACTGCACCAACACCCACTTTTGTGTAAGATTTAGCTTCTATATAAATCTCTTATTCTAATGACGCTCATGGAAGCTCTGCATCCCAACCTAATTTTTAATTGTCATAATTGTTGACACTTCATCTACATTAGAATATTATTTTGATAACTAGATCCTCAAATTTGAGTCCTGTGACATCATGGCTATGAAACTTTTTGGAGGTCTGGTACCTAGGTGATTAGATTTTTCATGTGAAAATAACAATTTGTTGTCAAAGACAAGGTTGTGAAAAGGCCTCAAATTCTTATTATTGGAGCAATCTTTCTTCCCACAGTGACTATTCAGGTACTCACAATAAAGGTTAAGTCTATTTTACTATCTCTCAACCAAGTCCTTGGCCAAGGGACTTTCTTTGGCTACTGAAACATTAGTGAATTGATCAAAGTGGAGGTCTGAAAAGTGGAAGTACCCTGGGACTTGCCTTTTCTTCCTCATTTTGTAGTCTGGGTATTATGTAGATGAGTCCTGTTAACTTCTAAACACCCAAGGTCAGGTCATATAACTAACAGGATTACAATCAAATGTAGAAGTGAGGCTTCCCAGGAGCTGATATCTCTTTAACACTATCAGTGTTAATTTTATGGCAGTAAGTTTGCAAAAGTTTTTTTACAAACAAAAGTTAACCAATAAAAATACCAAATTTTAGAGGAGATGCCAAGCAATTGATTGCTCCTCCTAGTCACTGATGATAGATGACTTTGGAAGACTGATTGGCAGTTATGCATAAAATTAAGCATAAATCTACCTTAGGATTCTGAAATTCCAGGCTTAAGTATTAACCTAAGAGAAATAACACATATTTCATGCAAATATTTGTACGCAGAATTTCATAGCAGCTTTATTCATGATAGCAAAAATTGTAAATATCCCAAGTTTCTATCAACAGGAGAACAAATTACAATACATTCACTATCACCATTCAGGAAGAAAAGTAATGAGCTACAGATACATACAGGAATAAATCATGAACGCATCAGATTGAGAAAATGAAGCAGGCATGAAAGCACTTATTAAATGTCTTAAGGTTCTCCAGGTAACAGAACCAATAGTTATATGGAGATGTATAAAAGGTCCTTTATTATGGCAATTAAATCATGTAATTATAGAGGCCTGAAAGTCTCAGGATATGCTGTTTGCAAGATGGAGAAGCAGGAAACCTGGTGTTGTAATTCAGCATAATTCCAAAGGCCTGAGAACTAGGGGAGCTGGTGGTAAAACTCTTAATCTGAGTGCAAAGGCCTGAGATTTGGGGTGGGGGCAGGATATGTTGGAGTAAATTCCAGACTCAAGTGCTGAGAACAAGGACCTCCAATGTCTGAGGGCAGACAAGATGGAGAGAATTCATCTGTTCCCGTGCCTCTTTGCTCTATCTATTCAGGCTCTCAATGGATTGGAGCATGACTGCTTGCATTGGGAAGGCCAATCTGATGTATTCAGTTCACCAGCACAAATGTAATCTCTTCCAGAAATATTCTCACAGGTTCAGAAAGAAATAATGTTTTACCAGCTACTGGGGTGTCTTTTACCCCAATAAAGTTGTGACATAAAATTGAAAAATAGACTATATAATTACAGGGTTTTTTTTTTTTCAGTAGAAATATATAAGGAAAGAGAAGCAAGGGAGTAATGTTATATGCAAGGATATGATTAAGATGATAAAGTGGGGCTGGCATTGTGGCATAGTGGTAAAGCCACGTGCTGCAACACTGGCATTCCATATGGGCACCAGTTTGTGCCCCACTTTTCCGATCCAGCTCCCTGCTAAAGCTCCTGGGAAAGCAGCAGAAGATGGTCCAAGTACTTGGGTCCCTGCCATACCTGGGGGAGACCTGGATGAAATTTCTGACTCTTGGCTTCAGTCTGGCCCTGCTCTGCTTGTTTTAATCAGTTTGGGCAGTTAATCTGCACATAGAAGATCTTCTTTTTGAGTTTGTAACTCTGCCTTTCTAATTAATTAATTAATATTTTAAAGACTGAAAAACTGCAGAATTTAAGATTGATGTGGAGAAACTGATGATTAGTGAATGGGAAGTAGTAAATTAGAAGTAGTAAATTAGAAGTCCTGAATGGATTGAAATGAACTAGAAACAAATGAGATTTTGTTAGAGGTTTGAATGTTTGTAAGAGGGAGACACAGGCACGCAGAGCGCATGTGAGAGACTCTTTCATTAGTTCACCCCCCAAAGTCAGGACCTACCTAGGAACTCCATCTAAGTCTCCCACACGGGTAGCAGGGGCCCAGATACTTGTGTTATCACCTTCTGCCTCCCATGTACACTAGCAGAAAGCTATATTGAAAATGTGGAGTAGCCAGGACTCAGACACGGCACTCTGACGAGGGATGTGTTGTCTCTCTTTTTTTTCTTTTAAATTTTAAATTAAAAATTTATTTTTATTTTTATTTTTTTGACAGGCAGAGTGGACAGTGAGAGAGAGAGACAGAGAGAACGGTCTTCCTTTGCCGTTGGTTCACCCTCCAATGGCCGCCGTGGCCGGCGTGCTGCGGCCAGCGCACCGCGCTGATCCGACGGCAGGAGCCAGGTACTGCAATATTTCCGTCAAGGTTTATGTCCAATTATCATTTTACTCAGCAGCCATTATAAGCAGAGTGGGCAAAGACAGCAGGATCTACCAAATGATCAGCTTTGGACTTCAGAAACATATGAGGAAATAATTTCCAGAATAGACAGAAAAAAAAATCAAAAATACTAGTAGAAAAAAACATAAAATTACTAGTAGAGAAATTATTTGTTTTAGCTTTCAAATGCTGTGCACTTCTTAAATATCTACGTATGATCCAGATGAAGCCCAGGAGGC
This sequence comes from Oryctolagus cuniculus, assembly GCF_964237555.1. Lineage (NCBI taxonomy): Eukaryota > Metazoa > Chordata > Mammalia > Lagomorpha > Leporidae > Oryctolagus > Oryctolagus cuniculus. The sequence goes on from NC_091436.1 coordinate 21,669,113, forward strand.
AGATAGGGAAGATGTCCACACCCACACGGGAATGCCTGGGTTTGAATCCTAGCTCCAACACCTTACTCCAGCTTCCTGCTAAGACACACCCTGAGAGGCAGTGGTGATGGCTCAAATAGTTGGATTCCCGCCACCCATGTAGGAGGCCTGGGTTGAGTTCCAAACTCCTGGTTGTCGCCTGACCCAGTCCCAGTCATCGTGAGAGTTTGGGAAGTGAATCAGCAAATGGGAGATTCTCTCTCTCTCTCTCCCTCTCCCCCGCCTCTCTCTCTCTCCCTTCTCCCCATCTCAAATAAATTAATACAAATTAGCAAAAACAACGATGAAGCCTGGGGCTCATGATATAGCTGACTGGTTTTGAAGAACAGTCCCTTCAGGTAAGCAGGACAAAGGACAAAGACTTTTTTTTTTCTTTTCAATTCAGATATTGAAGGGAGAGAGTGTGGGCAACTTGATCGGAATCACACACCTAATCGTTTTTCCTCAAAGCAGTACCCAGAAGATAGGTGTCCAAACTTGCATGATGCTGTTTCTTAGTGGCCTATATTTTGAATTCACAGAAACTCACGTTGATATTTAACTCTATGCTAAGAGCTGAAATGAAAATTCAATAATCTTAGTGGAACAAGCCAGTGCAATTTTCTACCACTGATTCACTCTGACCAAGTATTGGTGGAAATTCTCAGATGCTAAATTCAAAACTTAATATACAGAGATCCCTGTTCATAGGTTACTTATTATATTACTCAGCTTTGATACAACACAATGAACACTCGAGAGAAGCTCAGCAGGAAGGAAGGAGGTTATTTAAGCTCACAGTTTTGGAGGTCTGAAGGCTAAGACCCAGTGGCCCCGTGTTCTGTGTCTGAAGAGGGTGGTGGATGAAGAAATGCAGGCAGCAGAAGGATTACATATTGAGCCAGGAAACAGAGAGGAAAGGCAGGCCAAGCTCAGCTTAAACAATCATTCTCTCACAAGAACTGCATTCTGAGGATATGGTTCAAGTACCTTCCACCTCTAAACACTGTAGTTGGCTCAAATCTATCCCTTAATTTATTAATAATCTAACATTAATTTCTTAACCATTAACATTCAACTGTGGAAAACAGGCCCCAATATGTAGGCTTTCGGGTACACATGAACTATTATCAAAACCAGGATAGTGGTTCTAAAAACTTTCTTTTAAGGTGGCTAGGTATCTTGTTTTTTTGTGCTTGTCTGCTTTTGTGTTAATCTATTTTAACAACTTATCAATGACAATAGAAAAGTTTCATGTGAAAGCTGTTTAACTTTTCAACAGTACTCTGTTCTCATCTTATTAAATCTAAATGGGAAATCTTCAGTGAAATAAGATTCCGATTAAATGATATGTCTCCATGCTAGAAGTTCAGGGAATTGATAGCATTTGCATTTGTTTAAGTTTTAGATATTTCATGTAACTTTTATGCAGGACCCAGGGGAATGGTTTCAGAAAGGACATTATATCCTAAGGAAGTTATTCTAGTCGCTAAAATTCTCTTGGGATAATTCTGGAGAGACAATTAGTTTGCAGACACACGTGTTTAAATAGGTCAATTTTCTATTCATCCTGCCATATGCTTAATACTTAGCTTTTAACACAATATAATCTTAATGCAAGATTGTGGGGAGCAACTCGGACTAGACTAAGTTACTAGAATTAAGACTTATTCTATGCATCTGCTCTCCCACAATATGGCGCTGAGAAGGGAGAAACAGCTTCTACACAGCTGCCTCCAGTTCAACCAATAAACTGTAGGACCTACTCCTGATTGGAGGAGAGCAGCGTACTCGGCGTGTGGGTAGCAGAGTTGGGATTGGTGGAAGAGGACTATAAAGGAGGAGAGAGACAACATGCACCAGGAACATCTAAGGGGAACATCTATCTGAAGGAACACCTGTGCAGCCCCCGAGAGAGCCGGCCGGCGATGTGCCACTCCCCCGCGGAAGTGGGGAAAGTGGCCAGGGGGAACCGCCCTTCCACGGAGGTGGAGGGGACGGTAGCCAACCCAGGAAGAACCAGCAGCAAACCCGGGGAGGGCCGAGCAGACAAAAGAACAGTGCAGGGTCCTGTGTCGTTCCTCCATGAAGAGGGGGAGCGACATAATGGTGCCATGACTCGGATAGGAAACTTAGGAGGGAAGAAACGGGAAGAAGTGGGAAAATACCGGAGAGAGAGACTAGCAAAGAGCCTAGGGAAAAGCCGGACAGAAAAGGTGCCGGAAGAAGCTATCAAAAGCCTAGGCATAGACTCAGATACGGACTACGGGGGGAAGCTGAGAGAAATCTCTAAGGTCGAAAGCGAAAGTGAAAGCTAGAACAAACAGACTCGGATACGGACTGTGGGGAGAAGCCAGGAGAAATGAGGGAGGAATATTGTTGGAAGAAAACTTAGGGAAACATACCGGGTAGAGAAAAATGTTAGGGAAATTGAAGCTGCGGGGGCAGGCCGAGGCAGAAACGTAAGCTATGTTGGAATTCTTCAAGTCAGCCCGGGGAACAAAAGGCGAAAAGCTAAAACTAGAGGTGGACGCATAAGCCAGGTTGGAATCCGTCAGATTAGCCTGGGGAGCAAAAGACGGGAAGCCAAACCGTGAGGCGGAAGCGTGGGCTAGGTTGAATTCGCCAGGTTAGCCCGGGGAACTTGGATTGAATGCTAGTGGCGGAAACGTGAGCTAGGCTGTGTGATTCGCGGAAGCCGCCGCGTGCAGAGAGAGCACGGGGCGTGAATAGATAGGGAACGTGGGGCTAGTGCGAGGCCGTGGTGCGGGCACGAAGGGGCGCGGAGACCGCGGAGTGCACGCGCGGAGCCGCGAGGCCACGCAGATGAGAGAAGCGCTGGCTGAAGCGGCTCAGAGCCGGGAAGCCGCCGAGAAGCAGCCTCGGGGCGGGCGCCGGGAAGCCGCAGGGATAAGAGAAACAGAAGTTTAGAAGTAAAATGAGAAAAATAGGAATGCTGGTAAATAGAAGTAAAATGGGAGAGATAGGAATGCCCGGAGATAGAGAAATAGAGAAAAATAAGGCCTTCCCTCAACATGGCAATGAGAGAGCTTGGATTCGGTCTGCCTGATTAGGGAGGTGGTGAGCACCTGCGGGCGGCTAGCAGCTTATGCACCGCAGGTCACCGAAGACAGGCACGAATTAACATCAATAAGTCTCCCCACAATACCGCAATGAGAAGGCTTGGATTCGGTCTGCCTGATTAGCAAGGCGATAAGCACCAGTAGGCAGCTCGACCAGAGTATGAGCTGCAGGTCACCGAAGATAGGCACGAATCAACACCAATAAGTCTCCCCACAAGATGGCAATGAGAGGGCTTGGATTCGGTTTGCCTGATTGGTAGGGCTTGTAAGCACCTGCAGGCAGTTCTAGCAGAGCAGAGCATGCGCTGCAGGGCACCGAACACAGGCACGCATCAGCACCTAAAAACCTCCTCACAACATGGCGAAGAGAGGACCCGGATTCGGTTTGCCTGACTGATAGGGCTTGTAAGCACCTGTGGGCAACTCTAGCAAGCAGAGCAGAGTGTGTGCCGCAGGGCACCGAAGACAGGCGCGTATCAACGCCAAAAAAATAAAAAGAAAGGGGGATCTGTGGGGAGCAACTCGGACTAGACTAAGTTACTGGAATTAAGACTTATTCTATGCATCTGCTCTCCCACAATATGGCACTGAGAAGGGAGAAACAGCTTCTACGCAGCTGCCTCCAGTTCAACCAATAAGCAGTAGGACCTGCTCCTGATTGGAGGAGAGCAGCGTACTCGGCGTGTGGGTAGCAGAGTTGGGATTGGTGGAAGAGGACTATAAAGGAGGAGAGAGACAACATGCACCAGGAACATCTAAGGGGAACATCTATCTGAAGGAACACCTGTGCAGCCCCCAAGAGAGCCGGCCGGCAATGTGCCGCTCCCCTGCGGAAGTGGGGAAAGTGGCCAGGGGGAACCTCCTTTCCACGGAGGTGGAAGGGATGGCAGCCAACCCGGGAATAACCTGCAGCAAACCCGGGAAGGGCCGAGCAGACAAAAGAACAGCGCAGGGTCCTGTGTCGTTCCTCCACGAACATGAGGAGCGACACAAGATGAGCATTTTGATTAGCTATTGCTGCATAACAAAGCAGTCACATTTAACAGCTTAAAAAAAAATTCTATTTGTCACAGTTTTGGGGGGCAGGGTGTAGGATCACGTGGGAGCTCTGGGTTCTTTATTTTTTTCGTGTACCTGCCATCCAGGGCCATAGTCACCTGGAAGCTGTAGCTACTGGACTGGAACATCCCAGATGACTCAGTCCCACAGTTGTCAGTGCATATTGGATGAAGACTAGAGCCCTCAGCCGTAGATGTTGTCCACCAGACCTACACACAATTCCTCCAACCATGACAGCCATTTTTAGTGAGACAGAGGTGCAAGAGCGATGGCACGCAGAGTGCGAAAGCAAAATCTGCCTGTCAGTCCTCGTAAGGCTAAGTCCAGAGCTAGCACGGTGTCACTTTACTCATAATATATTCCTTAAGTAATCAAAGGGCAAGACTAGATTCCGTCTGAGGGAAAATGAAGTCTACTGTCATGGCTTACAATGACTATGGATGAAGTTCTGCACTCTATCCAACCAAATCCATACGAAACTAACACTCAGTATGATGATATTTGGAGATGAGGCTTTGAAAGGAAATTAAGGTTAGATGAGGTAATAAGTAGGGGATCTTCATGATGGGATTAGTGTCCTTATAAGAAGAGACACCAGAGAGATTGTGTAGGTTCTCTGTCTCTGTCTCTGTCTCTCTCTCTCTCTCTCTTTTTCTCTCTCTCTCTGTCTCTCTCTCTCTCTCTCTCACTCTCTCTCTCTCTCTCTCTGACATGTGAGGGCACAGCAAAAAGATGACTACCTACAAGCCAGAAAGAGGTTCCTCACCAGAGCCAGACAATACTGGCACCCTGATCTCGGACTTCCTTACCTCCAGAATTTTGAGAAAAAAACATTGTTGTTTAAGCCACCCAATCTATGGTATTTTGTAATGCTGAGCTGACTAATAACTTAAGAATTTTTGGTTGATACATAAAACTATGGATTTCATAAGATGTTTTGGGAAAAATATTTTCTTTTTTTTTCTTTTTGACAGGCAGAGTGGATAGTGAGAGAGAGAGAGACAGAGAGAAAGGTCTTCCTTTTGCCGTTGGTTCACCCTCCAATGGCCGCCACGGCAGGTGCGCTGCGGCCGGCGCACTGCGCTGATCCGATGGCAGGAGCCAGGTGCTTCTCCTGGTCTCCCATGGGGTGCAGGGCCCAAGCACCTGGGCCATCCTCCACTGCACTCCCTGGGCCACAGCAGAGAGCTGGCCTGGAAGAGGGGCAACCGGGACAGAATCCGGTGCCCCGACCAGGACTAGAACCTGGTGTGCCAGCGCCGCTAGGTGGAGGATTAGCCTAGTGAGCCGCGGTGCCGGCCGGGAAAAATATTTTCTATATCTTCTATTTCATCAACGTGGATGTCAGTATTATGCCAGTTATATGCCAAAATTAAAAAAATACAGACTTAATCCAGTCGTAAGATATTTACATTCTCCATTTTTAAGTGGAGATCGTGGACTTTCTTCTGTAGAGCACATCTTTAAAGACACAACTTTACTAACCACATTTTTTCCTTCAAGACAGGCACTTTTCCCTCCCATTTACTTATGTGAAATTAAAGTCAGAGCTGACAAAATTTCTTTCAGATCATAAAGCAAGATCTCTCTTCCACTGGGTCATGTTTCCTTTTCCAGTCATCAGCTGCATCCTACACGGAGCATTAAATGTGAACCTGAATGACCTTTTCCATTATTTATTCCCAATTTCTAGCCTCAGCATGGTAAAATTATAACTGAGTGGGAAGCAATTTCTGTTCAGTTCAAGAATCTGTTGAAGTCATTCAAGTAACTCGCCCATAGCAACAGAAAGAAGGCACATGTAATACTTGCAGTTTAATATTGAGCTGTGAACATTCTACAGAAAAAACTTCCTTTTGCTTTTCATAAAAATGTGTGGTTCAAACTTCAGAGCAGGTATATCCCTATGTAAGCAAATGCAATATATGAAGTCATGCATTACAATTCTAGAGATTTAATGTTTTCCCTTTCACTAGCATTTACCTCTTCCTAAGAAACTTGTTTTAAAGATATCTCCATCTAACACATTTTATGTCTGTTGTGGAGGAACTTGCTTCTTATGTTACACAGCACCTGCTTCGTGACTGTCTAACAGGATCTATAACTGTCTTAAGTTTTGAAATTAGGAGATATAAGCCCTTCTGCTTTGTATTTTTTTTTCAAGATTGTTTTAGCTATTTGAGATCTCTTGCATTTTCATGTGAATATTAGCATCACTGTATACCATTCTGCAAAAACGTAGTTGAGATTTTGATAGAGATCACATTGGATCTGTAAATCATTTTGGGAGTATCTCCATCTTAACAATATCATGTCCTGGGGCCAGCGCTGTGGTGCAGTAGGTTAATCCTCCAGCTATGGGGCCGGCATCCCATATGGGCACCGGTTCTATCCTAGCTACTCCTCTTCCAATCCTGCTCTTTGCTATGGCCTGAGAAAGTAGTAGAAGTTGGCCCAAGTCCTTGGGCCCTGAACCGCATGGGATACTGGAAGAAGCTCCTGGCTCCTGGCTTCAGATTGGCGCAGTTCTGGTCATTGTGGCTATTTGGGGAGTTAACCAATGGACATAAAACCTTTCTCTCTGTCTCCCCCTCTCACTGTCTGTAACTCTACCTCGCAAATAAATAAATAAATCTTTAAAAAAAAAAAAAAACACAATATCATGTCCTTCAGTTGTGAACATGAGATTTCTTTTCCATTTATTTATATCTTCTTTAGCTTTTTTTTTTTTATTTTTTGACAGGCAGAGTGGACAGTGAGAGAGAGAGAGACAGAGAGAAAGGTCTTCCTTTGCCATTGGTTCACCCTCCAATGGCTGCCGCGGCTGGCGCGCTGCAGCTGGCGCACCGCGCTGATCCGATGGCAGGAGCCAGGTACTTATCCTGGTCTCCCATGGGGTGCAGGGCCCAGGTACTTGGGCCATCCTCCACTGCACTCCCTGGCCACAGCAGAGAGCTGACCTGGAAGAGGGGCAACCGGGACAGAATCCGGCGCCCCGACCAAGACTAGAACCCCGTGTGCCGGCGCCGCAAGGCAGAGGATTAGCCTATTGAGCCACGGCGCCGGCCTCAGCTTTTTTAAAATAATATTTTGTAGTTGTTAATGCATGAGTCTTGCACTTCTTTGGTTAAATTTATTTATAGGTAATTTATCCTTTCTGATGGTATTATAAATGATTTTGTTTTGTTAATTTAATTTATAGATTAGCTGTTACTCTATATAGAAATACATCTGTTTTTTATATTGTATATTGGTCGTTTATCCTGAAACTTTGCTAAGTTAGTTTATTAAAAACTAAGAGCTTTTTAAAATATTTATTGGTTTAATTGAAAGGGAGTCTGGGGCCGGTGCTGTGGCATAGCAGATAAAGCTACCACTTGCAGTGCTGGCATCCCGTATGGGCGCTGCTTTAAGATCAGCTGTTGCACTTCTGATCCAGCTCTCTGCTACGGCCTGCGAAAGCAGTAGAAGATGGCCCAAGTCCTTGGGCCCCTGCAGCCATGTAGGAAGACCCAGAGGAAGCCCCTGGCTCCTTGCTTCAGATAGGTGTACTTCTGGCCATTGAAGCCAATTAGGGAGTGAACCAACAGATGGAAGACCTCTCTCTCTCTCTCTCTCTCCCTCTCTCTCTCTGCCTCTCTCTCTCTCTCTCTCTCTGCCTCTCCTTCTCTCTCTGTGTAACTCTGACTTTCAAATAAATAAATAAATAAATAAATCTTAATTTAAAAAAGAGGGGTCAGCGCTGTGGCACAGCGGGTTAACACCCTCGTCTGAAGTGCCGGCATCCCATATGGGCGCTAGTTCTAGTCCCAGCTGCTCCTCTTCAAATCTAGCTGTGGCTGTGCTGTGGCCTGGGAAGGTAGTAGAAGATGGCCCAAGTCCTTGGGCCTCTGTACCCACGTGGGAGACCCGGAGGAAGCTCCTGGCTCCTAGCTTCGGATTGGTGCAGCTCCGGCCATTTTGGCCAATTGGGAAGTGAACCAGCGGATGGAAGACCTCTCTCTCTGTCTCTACCTCTCTCTGTAACTCCGTCTTCCAAATAAATAAAATAAATCTTAAAAAAAAAAAAAAAGAGAAAGGGAGTCAGAGAGAGAGAGAGAGGGTGAGATTTTCCATCTGCCTGCTCACTCATCAGTGGCCACAACAAGCATACTGGGCCAAGCTGAAACCAGGACACAGTAAATCCATTTGGGTCTCTGACATGGGTGGCAGGGGCCCAAAGACTTGGCTTGCTTTCCTCTGCCTTCCCAGGTGAAACTGCAGAGATCTTAGTTGTAAGAGGAACAGCTGGGACTCAAACTCTTGTTCCAATATGGGATGCCAGTGTCGCAGGAGGTGGTTTAACTTGTGCCACAATGCTGGCCTCAAAACGAATACTTTTTAGCTGATTCTTTATGAAACCATGATTTCTGAATATAGAGTTAATTTTACTTCTTCCTCTTCAATCCTCATGTATTTTCATTTTTATATTGATTAAATGCCCTGGCTGGAACTTCCAGCACAGAACTGAGCAGAAGCAGCAAGAACAGCTATTCTTGTCTTGTTTCTGAAAGTTTTTAGTCTTTCACCATAAAACATGATATTTGTTGTTGGTTTCAACAGATGGCCTTTTGAGGAAGTTCCCTTTTACCAAAATTCCTGGGAAAATTTCCTCTAGTCATAGTGTATAATCACTTTGACATCTGTGTGATTTCGTTTGCTAGTGTTTTCCTGAGGATTTTACATCTATATTCATAAGGGATATTGGCCTACAGTTTTCATCCTTTGCAATGCCTTTATCTGCTTTTGACATTTGGGGGATAACAACCTCATAAAGTGAATTATGAAGTGCTCTTTCTTCCTCTGTATTTTGGAACAGTTAGTGAAGGACTGGCTTTAATCCTTCCTCAAATGTTTGATAGAATTCACCAGTGAAGCCATGGAGTCCTGTTCTTTTCTGTTTTGAAGGCCTTTCAGGTTTTTTGTTTTGTCTAAAATTAAAAATTTAGGAGCTGACATTGTGGAAAAACATGTTAAGCCACTGCTTTAAAGCTGGCATTCTATATCCAAGTGCCTGAGAAGGGAGTGTAAAATGGCCCAAGTACATGGGCCCCTACCATCCATGTAGGAGACCTGGATCAAGTTCCTGTCTCCTGGCTTCAGCCTGGCCAACACCTGGCTGTTGCAGTCATTGGGTGAATAAACCAGCAGGTGGAAGATCTCTCTCTCTCTTTCCTCCCCTCTCTGTCATTCCACCTTTCCAATAAATATATATTTTAAAAATACGAAATTAATGTTTTTACTTTTTATAGGTCTACTCAGATTTTCTAGATTAATGCCAACTTTGTTCAATAGTATGTTAAAACTTTGCTCCTATATATCTCTTTCCCCTACCTTCATGGTGCTATTATCAGAAATTACATTGTATGTTCATTATTTTTTAAAAAAGATTTATTTATTTATTTGAAAGGCAGAGCCACAGAGAAAGAGGTGTAGATAGAGAGGTCTTCCATCTGCTGGTTCACTCCCAAAATTGCCACAATGATGGGCTGAACCAGCTGATGCCAGGAGCTTCATCCAGGTCTCCCACGTGGGTGGAGGAGCCCAAGAACTGGGATCACCTTCTGCTGTTTTCCCAGGTCTATTAGTAGGGAGCTGGATTGGAAGTGGAGCAGCTGGGAAATGAACTGGCATTCCTATGGCATGCAGGCAGCTGCTTAAACTGCTGTGCCACAACTCTGGCCCCTGAATATTCAATTTTAAAAGAGATTTTTTTTTTATTTATATGAAAGAGCAACAGAGAGCAGGCATGTGTGCATGAGAGAGGGCGAGAAAGAGAGAATGTGTGCAAGAGCGCGAGAGAGATCCAGCCCTGCTGGTTCACTCCCCAAGTGAGTGCAATAGCTGGGACTGGGGCACACCAACACCAGAACTTATGACTTCATCTGAGTTTCCCACATGTGTGGCAGGAGCCCAGATACTTGGGCCATCATTTACTGCCGTCACACATGCCTTTGCAGGGAGCTGGGCCAGAAACAGAACAGCTGGGACTGGACGCAGTGCTCTGATACAGGATACAAGCTGCCACAGCAGCACCTTAACCTACTGCACCATAATAAAAACCCCACTGTATGTTCATTAACACAGATAAATTGATCTGTGTAGTTGTCTTTTATATCAGATATAAAACAAAGGAGCTATAAGTGAGGATATGAAGTAAGAAACTCTCATTCATCACTGAAGGGAATGCAAAATGGCAAAGATACCAAGATATCCTTTAGTTAGTGAAAAATAGATGAACTGGTACATCCTGACAATAGAATGTTGATCAACCATAAGTAAGTGTGCTATCAAGCCATGAAAAGACTGAGGGAAAACTTACATGAATATTATTGAGTAAAATGACCATTCTGAAAATGTTACACACTACATGTATGCAACTATCTGACATTCTGGAAAAGCGAAACTGTGGAGATAGTAGAAAGTCAGTGGTTGTCACGAGTGAAGGGGAGGGGAGGGGAGAGGTCACACCAGAGAGGATTTTTAGGTCAGTGAAAACACTTTACATGATGTTGTAATGAAGGGTTTGTGTCGTTGTGTATTCATCTTAGTCAATAATATACATAACACTGGGAGTGAACCCTAACATAAACTATAATCTTTGGGTGATAATGATTGGCCAATGTCAGATCATCTACAAAACCTCTAAGTGTGGACACTGCTAAAAGAGGAGACTGTGTTTTTAGGGTCAGGTAAATCTTTTTCTGTGAATATAAAACTGCTCTAAAAAATAAAACTCACTGGAAAAGTGAATATTTGTATTGATGCCTTTAATATTTACTTATGCTGTCTTCTCATTTCATCTCAAGGAGATCCTTTAGCATTTGTTATAGTGCAGGCCTGCAAATGACAAGCACTCAAGATTTTATGTATCTAGGAATGTTTTAAAAAAATCTTTCATTTTTTAAAGGATACTTTTGCTAGGTATAGAATTCTTAATTGAATCATTTTTCTCTTTAAGTGTTTTGAGTATGTCATCCCATTGCTTTTCTTCTTTTTGTCCCCATTGCTTTTCAATTTTCATATATTCTAACAAGCAATCACTGTTAACATTACAGTAGGTCTCCTGTGTCAGGTGTTACTTCCCATGGGCTACTTTCAAAATTCTGTTTTCCTTTGGACAGTTTAGTTATGATATGTTTAGGAACTTGTCTCTTTGTAATTTACTTGGAAATCACTAGGCTTCATGGGTGTGTAGATCAACAGTTTTCATCAAATTTGGGAAGTTTGAACTACTGCTTCTTTTTTCTTTTTTTTTTTCTTTTTTATTTTTTGACAGGCAGAGTGGACAGTGAGAGAGAGAGAGACAGAGAGAAAGGTCTTCCTTTTGCCGTTGGTTCACCCTCCAATGGCCGCCAAGGCCGGCGCGCTGCGGCCGGCGCACTGCGGCGCTGATCCGATGGCAGGAGCCAGGTGCTTATCCTGGTCTCCCATGGGGTGCAGGGCCCAAGTACTTGGGCCATCCTCCACTGCACTCCCTGGCCACAGCAGAGAGCTGGCCTGGAAGAGGGGCAACCAGGACAGAATCCGGCGCCCCGACCGGGACTAGAACCTGGTGTGCCGGCGCCGCAAGGCGGAGGATTAGCCTAGTGAGCCGCGGCGCCGGCTGAACTACTGTTTCTTCACATATTCTTTTTGACCTCTTTCCCTCTCTTCTCTACTAGAACTCCTAACATATGCCTGCCCTGGCACATTTTACAAAGACCTATTTTTCTTCAGTTTTCTTCTTTCTGATTTTTAAAACCAGTAATTTCAATTGTCTAGTTCACCGTTTCAATCTTGTGCCTGCCCAAATCTACTTTTGAGCCCTTCTAAGGAATGGTTTATTTGTTTTGATTCCAGAATTTCAATTTGATTCATTTTTATAATATGTTTCTTTTTTTATTTCTAGTCTATATTTAGTGAGTCATTTGTCTCTCCTTAGGTTCTTTATACATGATTTCCCTTAACTCTACAAAGTCTAATCTCTGGGTTTCCTCAGGGATATTTTTTAATTTATTTGCATACATTGAGATTTGGTTATTATTCTTTAAAACTAAGGGTGTGCTGGCACCATGGCTCAATAGGCTAATCCTCCGCCTTGTGGCGCCGGCACACCAGGTTCTAGTCCTGGTTGGGGTGCCGGATTCTGTCCCGGTTGCCCCTCTTCCAGTCCAGCTCTCTGCTATGGCCTGGGAGTGCAGTGGAGGATGGCCCAAGTCCTTGGGCCCTGTACCCACATGGGAAACCAGGAGAAGCACCTGGTTCCTGGCTTCGCATTGGCGTGGTGCGCTGGCCACAGCACGCCTGCCTCAGTGGCCATTGGAGGGTGAACCAGCGGCAAAAGGAAAACCTTTCTCTCTCTCACTGTCCACTCTGCCTGTCAAAAAAAAAAAAAAACTGTAAAACTAAGGGTGTGAGTGAGAGGGAAATTATGGTGGGGGGAAGCCATTGTAATCCATAAACTGTACTTTGGAAATTTATATTTACTAAATAAAAAAGAAAAAGAAAAAAAATAATTAAAAAAACTAAACAGTTCAAATATTATAATGAAGCAACTCTAAATCTATTTCTCATTCCTATGAGGCTGTTGCTGCCACTGACTATTGTGGTTGTTGTTTGTCAGTACAATGACTTTTCCAGACTAGTTTTGGAAAACATTTATTGTTTGTCATGGATAACCACTGAAATGTCTGGTTAGCTTAGTGGTCAGATAATGATTGGATAGAGATTCCTGCATGCCTAGAGTCACAAAATCTCCCACTTTTGTTCCCAAGAAATATGCCTTCAATTCTGAACCCTGTAGTTTATGACTCTACCTTAGCCTTCTCAGAGCCTTATAAGTCAGAGTGGAGACCCTAGGGGATTTATAGGCCTCTCTTTACAGACCACTTTTGAGCATGCACATAGTTCTGAGAATATACTTCGCCTTACAGACTCCAGAAATAATATGCCAGATCTTTGGAAAGCCCTTATAAACATCTCACTCTTCAATCTGCTCCACAGCTTTTTAGATAGTCTGTATATTTTGCTCTACTATCACCCATAACTTCAGGTTGCATAGAATAAAATATTTACCTGTTAATATTTTAGATAAATGTCCCCCAACCCCTGCTATCACAATCCAAAATCAGCATTAAAATAGCTTGGAGTCAGGTGACATAAAGTTTAGTCTTTTGAGCTGGTCTTACAGGAAGCCATCAGACAGGCATAAAAGAAATTCTGATCCACATCCTGTAGTACCAGGAAGTACAACAGTTGTTTTTCATGCTTCATCTCAGCTGGGAACAAGAGGTGTTACTGGGATTAATTAAAATGTCATAAAACTTTCTGTTTCTATTAAAATTTAACCATTGTTCTTGAGTGAGCACTCCCTGGAGTGCTGCAAGACTTCAGATAATTTCCAGATCCCCCAAAAAAGCAAATTTTCATATTTTTCTTTGCTTTTGTGAGGTGAAGAATTTTGGAATTCCTTCTTCCATTTGTTGCTGACATTTAGTATTTCACAAATTTCCACTGCCCAGTCTCATTCTTTTTATTTTTAACTAGCATTTTCTGAAAGAGTTTTCATGACTGGCTTCCCTGGTCCTAATTAGAATTCATTTTGATCCAGCAACAACACTCTCCATTCTTTAGGATAGAGTGTAAATCTCTTTAGGGTCCACAGGCCGGGCTCCTGACTCAATCCACCGTGAGCCACAACTACAACTGGGTCTTCCCAGTTTTTCCATTCTATCAGCCTCTCTGATTTTGCTTATGAAGTATAAATGCCTGCAATTCGATTTCTTTCTTTTTCTTCCACTATCCACACCTCTGCAATACCTCCTACAAAAAGCTTCCCATACACACTTACAGGTTTACATAGCCTTTCTGGGTGTCCAGTTCTATCTCAGTTGTGTACTTTGTTGATGGAATTGTGTAAGGATTCGGTTTATATATACAAAGTATGGATCCACAGAACTACATAACTGTTTATTATACTCAGCGTCACGATGAGTGCTAATTGTTGGACTGGGATATCTGCCCATACCACACAGTGAGTGGCATGTGGAAAGAGACTCTATTACATCTTTAGATTCATAGCACCTAGCACCATATTGGACACATATCTCCTACATCTGTTGTAAGAATTTTTAAAATTATTTTTTAATTTTAAATTTTAACTGTACCTATTTATGGAGAACAGTATGATAATTCAATATATGTATTCAATGTACTACAATTTCTTTTAATATTTATTTATTTGAAGGAGCATTAAAGAGAGAGATAGAGAAAGAGAGGGAGAGAGAGAGTGTGAGAGAGCAAAAGAAAGAGAGGGGGAGAGAGAGAGAGAGTGCACTTCTATTCACTGGTTCATTCCCCAAATGACTGTAGCCACCAGGACTAGGTCAGGCCAAAGCCAAGAGCCTAGAACTCCAACCTGGTTTCCCACATGGGTGATAGGGCCCCAAGCATTGGGTCATCATAGCTACCTTCCCAGGTCCATTACCAGGAAGTTGGATTGGAAGCAGAGCAGATGGGACTCAAACTGGTGCTTGAATGTGGGATGCAGCAGCTTAATTCACTATGTCATGACACCAGCCCTTCATTTACATTTTAAAATCCATGAAAGCAGGGTGCATATTACAATTGATGAAACCTTACAATTCTTTCAGTCTGACAGGAATCAACATAGTTGTCATTGCCTGGACATAAGAAAACTTGACTATAATCATCCATGATTTACCAACTTATAACTAACTTTTATGGGTTGCTGCAACTAAGTGTGCTGAGTTTTACTACTGTTTAACTGTTTCAAAAATGGTACAGCATAATTTCTCTGGAATGAAAAGTTACCCTGTGTGTATTGAAAACACCAATGGGGCATAAAATTTGTATTAATGAAGGAAGTATTTATCTTTAAGGAATAACCACAATTTAATTTCATTGTGTTGCTAAATAACCCAACACCAAGTGTTTTATCATGCTTCAGAAAATAATATGCTTAATGGATTGTTTATATGACTGAGTTTCTCACAATAGAACAAATTTTGAGACAATGAGAAGCTGGTGTGATCAGTCTTTGAAGGATTATCATTAAGGCATCAAACATCATTTTGTCAGAAACATTCTACTGTCCTAAACTTGTATTCACACGCAGTTTGATAGAAGAGAATATGTAATGTGTATGCTACAGGGTAACTTGAAAGTTTATATTTTTCAGATGTATATAAAATAGTGATATTATTTTAATATCTCAGATTTTTTTTTTTTTAAAAATAGAGTTAGTGAGAGAGAGAGAGAGACAGAGAGAAAGGTCTTCCTTCTGTTGGTTCACCCCCCAAAATGGCTGCTACGGCCGGAGCTATGCCAATCTGAAGCCAGGAGCCAGATACTTCCTCCTGGTCTCCAACGCGGGTACAGGCGCCCAAGCACTTGGGCCATCCTCCACTGCCCTCCCGGGCCACAGCAGAGAGCTGGACTGGAAGAGGAGCAGCCAGGACTAGAAACCGGTGCCCATATGGGATGCCGGCGCTTCAGGCAGAGGATTAGCCAAGTGAGCCACAACGCCAGCCCCAATATCTCAGATTTTATGGAAGAGGGTAACACTACCACAGTTACCTTGTTGTTGTTTATTGGATTAGGAAGTGATCAAGATCACCAGCACTGGCTCTGCTGCACAGAATTGCCTTTGACAAAAGTCTTCATCTGTTTCAATCTCTGCCTTTTCACCTGTAAGGATGTTGGTGTTATGTCTCTTATCAACCTGTAAGAATTAAATATACACACACTTAATTATTGAGTTTTGGGCCCATGTATTCAATGACAGTGAATTCAGATTTAGCTGACATCAGAGAGGATTTAAAAATTAATATGATTTTAAAGAACTTAGAGATTTTAAAGAAATGTTTAGCATTCATCTTTATATATTTGGAAGGTATAATTACACATGCACACATACACATACACATACACATACACAAATCTTCCATCAGTTGGTTTCCTCCCCAATAGCCGTAATAGCAAGGGTTGGAGCAGGTTGAAGCAAGAATCCACGAACTCCATCTCTGACTCCAATGTGGGTGGCAAGGGCTGAAATCAGATACTCCAGTACGGAATGGGGTGTCCAAAGTGGCAGCTTAACCCGCTTTTCAACAGCATCCATCCTGATAAGAGCTTTTTTGCACAGATAAAAAGGAGCATGTTCAATTATTTTTCAGTCACTTGGAATTGCCTATACTCTAAGTTTTTTGATTATTTGTTTCAACTTTCTTGTATGGCTGGGTAGAGTCAGGATTGGGAGACAGCAACCACTTGAGTATTATTATGAATTAGTTCCTTTCTCACAATTAGAATTGGGGTCAGGGTGCTTGTTCCAACCACCTGAAAAACTGAAAGCAAAATGAACAACTGTCATTTTTGGAGCAGACTATGCTTCAACGGCCCTCATGTTTGTGCCCGCTGAAAATTCCTTTATTGAAATTGTACCCACCAAGGTTATGGTACTGGGGGGAGGAGGAATACATTTGGGAGGTGAGTAGGACATGGGGGCAGGGTCCTCATGGGTAGGGTTGTACCTTATAAAGAGGCTTTGCTGACACCTAAGGAGTAGTAAGAAGGTTCATCTCTACAAGCCAGGAAGCAAGTCCTCACTAGACATGAATGCTCGTGTCTTCATCTTGGACTTCTCAGTATCCAAAACTGTAAGAATTAAATTTCTGCTGTTAATCAGCCACCAGTTTGTGGTGGTTTTTTATCACAGCCTGAATGCACTAAGGCAGAAGCAATTTCTGTAGTACAGATGAGAAGGTAAATTAGGACTGCAGTTCAGAAATGATAAAATCTAGAAGGCAGTTATTAGAGTCTACATGCCTTAAATCATTTCTTTAAATGAAATCAGCGTTCACTGGCATTAGAAAAGTCATCTGAGAAGCATTTATTATCAAAAAGAGGTGAAATAACTCATTAGTCTGTAGAGTTGTGCACAGCAAGATAATAATCACACACTAAGTCCAAGACATTTTTTCATAAGGTTTTATCTCTGTTATTCAAAATAGACTGTAATCACTTTAGTACTTAATTTTCAAAGTACTTTTGAAGAACCTATGAAGCCATGTTCCTATATAAAGGATTTTATCTTTTCTTTAACAATATATTTATCTGGTTATGAATGTAACACTACTGCACCATTCTGTTTCTAAACCATGATTTTCACAAGTCCTGTTATGTGCATGCCTGCAGTGAATATCCCTGCAACATGAATTCAATTTACAGTTGGTTAAGCAGCTCTGGAGGACAAATGACTATGTGGGATTTTAATGTAAAATGGCTTTTGTGATTTTAAATTTTAAGTTTTCACTCATTTCAGCATTATGAGACCTTGTGTGGTCATAATCTTAGTTGTAGCAAATATATAGGTATATACATTTTTCAAGTCTTTAAAGTAAATATGATATAATTTGAAAATACATTTAGCCAATATCTATCTATATATCTGTTATCTATATCTGTCTTTCATCTATGATACATAAAGGCAGAGAGACCCAGAGAGTGAGGGAGAGAAGAGAAAGAGAAAGAGAAAGAGAAAGAGAAAGAGAAAGAGAAAGAGAAAGAGAAAGAGAAAGAGAAAGAGAAAGAGAAAGAGAAAGAGAAAGAAAGAGAGAGAGAGAGAGAGAGAGAGAGAGACAGCACCTATGCAATGGTTCACACCCCAGATGCTCACAGTGGCCAGTGGGCTGAATTTGGGAGCTGGAATCTCAGTCCCACTTACTTAAGGGGGCAGGGACCCACTTATTTGAGCCATCATTATAACCTCCCAGAGTCCTCAGTAGCACAAAACCTAAATCAGGAGACAGAGACAGGAATTGAGTCCAAGGACTTCAGTGTGAGATGTGGGTACCTTAGCCAGCATCTTATCCACTAGGACCAGTGTGATTCTGACTTATCTGGTATTGTAGAGCACACTCCTAAAATTTTTCTGTTATTGCTTCAAATAGTATTTGACCAAGGAAAAAATCATCAACTGTCACAAATGTTTAAAAAAAAGACTCCTAAGTTAATTCTTAGTACTTTCCTTCCAGTAATCTACTCAATGCTGTTAAACTTTATAAACTTTATGTTAATAATTATTCTGCCTTATATTACATTTTTATAAACCCTCTTTATTTAAAAAGGACACAGCACTTTTATCTAAATGCACTCTTCTAACACTGACATTATAAAAATATTTCTGTATTTAACTAGAGGACATCTTATATATTCATTCAAAAATTATTTTCAAAATAATTGATTTTGAGATGTTTAAACAAAATAAAACAGAAGCTAGTAAGAATCTTTTAAAATCTAAGCATGCACATAACACTTGGCAACCTAAGTGTTGCTAAAAGTCAGTGGTTGGTGGGACCAGTGCTGTGGCATAGTAGGTAAAGCCACTACCTGCAGTTCCTGCAACGCATATGGGTGCCAGTTCGAATCCCAGCTGCTCCACTTCTGATCCAGCTCTTTGCTATAGCCTGGGAAAGCAGTAGAGGGTGGCCCAAGTCCTTGGGTTCCTGCATCCACATGGAAACCTCAGAGGAGTCTCCTGGCTCCTGGCTTCAGATGGGCACAGCTCCAGCAGTTGTGGCCATCTGGGGAATGAACCAGAGGATGGAAGACCTCTCTCTCTTTCTCTCTCTCTCTGCCTCTGCTCTCTATAGCTCTGACTTTCAAATAAATAATTAAATCTTTTTTAAAAAGTCAAGCAGTAAGTCTTCCCAGAGTAATTTCAGTCATACAATGCAGAAGTCATCAAAAGGTGTCTAATAGTATTTCTTTGGGTTACTCTTTTGCAGACTCAGTGGCTCAAAAGGCTGCCAATATTCAGCCTTCCCCTTTAGGACCTCTAATCCTGACAGCTACAAAGGAAGCCTTCACTCCTCAATATACCATGGAAGAAGATATTTGGGCCAAATTCAGGGAAATATCACAACAAGCAGGATGGTATCAGTGAGAGGAGACAGTATACTTCCCACAGGCACTACAATGGAAAATTATAAAAGGATTGCACAATCCCAGCTATTTTAGTAGAGACAGACTTAATGTCTGCTGGAAAGGTTCTGACAAAAACTATCCAAAGAATCTGCCAAAATTGCACCCTGTGAACCACAAATAATCCTTAGAGATCCTCACTGCTACCTTTAATTAAACGCATGCAGAGGAAGGGAATTTAGGCTGCGGGTGATTGGCAAACAGATTTTATGCAGCTATTACCCTCTCAAAGCTATAAATACCTACTTATCTTTATAGATGCTTTTACTGGATGGGTAGAGGCCTTTCCAACCAGGGCCTGAAAGAGCTCAGTATGTCAAAATACTCCAAAAAGAAGTTATCCTCAACTTTGGCATCACAATTTTATTACAAGGTTACAACAGGCCCTCTTTCATTTTCCACATTACACAAGAGATTTCCAAAGCCTTAAGGAAAACCTGGTATTTTAACTGTGCTTGGAGACCTCAGTCTGCAGCTAAGGTAAAAAGGGCTAATCAGATCCTAAAGAGAAATATATTCAAACTTTTTCAGGAAAGAAACCAAAACTGGCTTTTAGTTTTCCCCTTTACCCTGCTCAAAATTAGGATAAGGCCCACTTTCCAGCTCTCCCTAAAACCCTTAGAGGCTTAATAGAAGGCCTTCCTCCATTCAAACATCCTAGTAGAAACAGAAACATAACACTGTCAAGCACTTCCTTTAGCTCAATTTCAACAGGCAATTCAAGATCTTGAGCTTCATACAGACCAAGATGTCAGCCCATCCCACCTATATGGATCTGTAAACAAGATGCTACTTAAAAACCTGGAAGGATGGCTCCCCCAGTTCCCACGTCACTAATGTGTGGAAAGGACTACATTCTGACGTTTGACACCTACAGCAGCAAAGTTGCATGGCATCCCCAGCAGGATCCACTATACAAAGCCACATTGTTCTGAATACCATGATAATTCTGGACCAAAGGGGACTTGGTCAACAGGCCCCCTGGATGGTTTATGCCTACTCTTTAAAATAAACGCAGATAAGTAAAGATGCCCTCCAATAACTGTTCTTTTCTCTCCTGCTAATCTGCATCTTACCCACACTTCATCCTAGTTAATATTTTACTCTTTATCAGGTCACATGAGGCCATAGTTGATTACTAGCCAAGACTTCCTACAGCTGTTCTTGTTAGATTTCTTTAGAGGTACATGGTTCACCTGGACAGCATGGCTGACCTCTATAAAGGAGGCAGAGGGGCTCAGATATTATTCAGTTCCTACTGGGTATCAGAGGGTATATGCATTAGTCCAAAAGGACACACTCTCACTCCCAATGAAGGAGCTATTTATACAAAGGTCTCCATAGAGGCTACAGCACTGCTCTGCCTCAATTTGCCTGAGTTTTCTCAAAGACATCTGATGGGATCCCTAAACGACTCTTCCTGTAACTTCACAATCACTATACATACTAATAATTGGACATTTTCCCCCAAGCCCCTCTTGATCCTCTCTCTTCTTTCATCTCTGACAAGTGTATTCAAGATACAGTGGCTCAACTGTGCTTAGAGCCCCCGTCACGTAGGCACCTAGCTCTGATGGCCAACTCCTACTGAGATAGCAACGGAATTGATAATTACTCCCTCATTTATGAGGATGACAAAATAGCCTGGACTTACGTTGATACCACCTGGCTAGTTCTGGGAAGATCAAATAATGCTTCCTAAAGTAAAACCATTTGTTTTAGTCCACTAATTTCAGCACCCTCTGCTGTCACAATTTTCCAAACATATTGTTAATCAAAAACTCCAATTTAATACACATCACCTGTCAGAATGTCTCTGCCTCTGGAACTTTTGCCTACTAATGCTTGCTCACTAAATGAATAGGGTTATGCACACTTTCCTATGTTTTATCTGCTAAAACTATTGCCAGTGCATATATATCTATGATATATATGTGGTGTGTGTTTATCACATATATGTGTATATATATATGTGAATAAATACATGTTTTAGACTTGGCCGGTGCTGCGACTCAATAGGCTAATCCTCCGCCTGCGGTGCCGGCACACCAGGTTCTAGTCCCGGTTGGGGCGCCGGATTCTGTCCCGGTTGCTCCTCTTCCTGTCCTCCTCTCTGCTGTGGCCCAGGAGTGCAGTGAAGGATGGCCCAAGTCCTTGGGCCCTGCACCCACATGGGAGACCAGGAGGAAGCACCTGACTCCTGGCTTCAGATTAGCCTGGTGCGCCGGCCGCAGCATGCTGGCCACAGCATGCCGGCCGCAGTGGCCACTGGGGGGTGAACCAACTGAAAAGGAAGATTTTCTCTCTGTCTCTCTCTCTCACTGTCCACTCTGCCTGTCAAAAATTAAAAAAAAAAAATGTGTTTATTCTTTAAAAAGTTTTTGTTTGCTAATAATTGCCCAATGAATAGTCTGTTTCATAAAATGATGTTTTTTAGTCTTTTTCCATTTTTACTCATTATATTAGAAGTTTCTATTGCCCTGCTTATTAATCCTTACCTACTGAAAGGCATGAGTTGAAAATATTTTTAAATCTGTTCCTTGTTATAATTTTGCTTAGATAGTCTGGCTATACTATGCATTTTGATGAACCACATGTATCTCTACTTTCCTTTCAACATTAGAAAGTAAACATATCTTCTAAGTCCAACATTAAATTATTTCTCATTTATGCTGAAATTTTTGTAGTCTTACTTCTTATTTTTACCATGGCCATATCACAACACTTTGGGAAGCAGTGAAATAGAAATATAACCATTGTTTTTCAAAATACTTGTAGATTAGTCCAGCCTGAAAGAACCTTAAACTCTGTTTTTCTTGGAGAATGAAAGTATATTTTTGTTAGTCTGTTTCTAATGACTTATCAAAGGAAATGACTTGCAAAAAGAAAGGAAAGTGCTATGTTTTCAGAGTTTATGTTTTGAGTAGAAGCACAGATTTTAAAATGTTGAATACTGCTGCTGAATATAGGAACTTTTCAAATGAACATTACCAAATTTTCTTTAAAAGTAAATCTGAATTTCATCCTTTGAAAACTCAGTAAGTCTGAAATAAGGCCCAAGGATTTCAAATATGTGATTTATGGAAGCAGATCACAACATCTAGAGTTTCAGCATGGGTTATCAAATACTGTGAGAAACATTATTTGGTCACCGATGTTAGGGATCTTCAAAAAGTCCAGAGGAAAGGAATTAAAAGACAAAAATATAAACTTTATTTCTAGCTCCTTCAAGTTCAAGATACTTTTGTGTAAACTGTGATATTATGTGGATCAGATAGTCTCTTTTCAAACTGATGTCTTATCCTTCTATACATCTCAAACCTGATCCTTTTCAGATATATTATAACAAGTATGAGTTGATTTTGTTGTTAAAAATCAGAATCCGGCCGGCGCCGCAGCTCACTAGGCTAATCCTCCGCCTAGCGGCGCCGGCACACCGGGTTCTAGTCCCGGTCGGGGCGCCGGATTCTGTCCTGGTTGCCCCTCTTCCAGGCCAGCCCTCTGCTGTGGCCAGGGAGTGCAGTGGAGGATGGCCCAGGTGCTTGGGCCCTGCACCCCATGGGAGACCAGGAAAAGCACCTGGCTCCTGGCTCCTGCCATCGGATCAGCGCGGTGCACCGGCCACAGCGCGCTGGCCGCCGCGGCCATTGGAGGGTGAACCAGCGGCAAAGGGAAGACCTTTCTCTCTGTCTCTCTCTCTCTTACTGTCCACTCTGCCTGTCAAAAAAAAAAAAAAAAAAGAAAAAAAAAATCAGAATCCGCCGGCGCCGCGGCTCACTAGGCTAATCCTCCGCCTAGCGGCGCCGGCACACCGGGTTCTAGTCCCGGTCGGTGCGCCGGATTCTGTCCTGGTTGCCCCTCTTCCAGGCCAGCTCTCTGCTGTGGCCCGGGAGTGCAGTGGAGGATGGCCCAAGTGCTTGGGCCCTGCACCCCATGGGAGACCAGGAGAAGCATCTGGCTCCTGCTTTTGGATCAGTGCAGTGTGTCGGCCACAGCGCGCTGGCCGCGGCGGCCATTGGAGGGTGAACCAACGGCAAAGGAAGACCTTTCTCTCTGTCTCTCTCTCTCTTACTGTCCACTCTGCCTGTAAAAAAAAAAAAAAAAAAATCAGAATCCTTGTATAGTTTTTTTCATAATATATAAATATGTAATACATAAATGTTCATGAACTTTTGAAGACTTCTCATATGGAAAATGTGTATGAAATACTGTGCATGGATTTGAAAATTTTTTTACTAAAATAATCTTATATTTTAATTATTTCAAAGATTTATTTATTTCTTTGAAAGTCAGAGTTACACAGAGAGAGGAGAGGCAGAGAGAGAGGGAGAGAAGTCTTTCCATCAGATTGTTCACTCCTCAGTTGGCCTCAAAGGCCGGAGCTGCACCAATCATGGGTCTCCCACGTGAGTGCAGGAGCCCAAGGACCTGGGCCATCTTGTACTGCTTTCCCAGGCCACAGTAGAGAACTGGATCGGAAGTGGAGCAGCTGGGTCTTGAACTGGCGCCCATATGGGACACCGGCGCTTCAGGCTAGGGCATTAACCCACGGCACCACAGCGCCAGCCCCTATATTTTAATTTTTAATTCCATTTTCCCAAGCGTGTTTTAAAGATTCTTCATATCGCTGATTAGAGCATTGAGAATTTCTTGATGCCTAAGACTTATATGAAAAGATGAAACACATACTTTTTTAAATTTTAAAATGTATGCATTAAAAGGCAAATAGAGTGAGACGGAGAAGGAGAGTTCCTATCTACTGGTTTACTGTCCAAATGCCTGCAGTAGGTAGAAGGGCTGATTGGGAGCTAGGAACCCAATCTAGTCTCCCATATAATTGGCAATACTCCAACCATTTGAACCATCATCACTGTTCCTAGTGTCTGCACTAGCGCAAGCTGGAACTGAGAGCCAAAGGTAAGTATCAAACACAAGCACTTTAATTACATATGAGGGCATCCCAACCAGTAGCCTAGTATTAGAACAAACACTTGCCAACACATCCTTTTAACTGATGAGGTACCATATATTTTTGGCCAGGACTTCAGCTAGTACACATGTGTACATATACATGGGACTGATTTCTCACAGTGAATAAAGAAGCCAAAATAGGGACCAACACTGTGGCAAAGCGGATAAAGCCGCTGCCTGCAGAACTGGCATCTCATATGGGTGCGGATTCAAGACCCAGCTGCTCCACTTCCAATCCAGATCTCTGCTAACGTGCCTGGGAAAGCAGAAGATGGCCCAAGTGCTTGGGCCCCTGAACCCACATGGAAGAGCCAGAAGAAAATCCTGACTCCTATCTTCGATCCACCCAGCTCCAGCCTCTCTCTCTTTCTCCCATTCTCTCTCCCTCTCTCTCTCCCTTCCTGCCTCTGCCTCTTTGTAACTCTGCCTTTCAAATAAATAAATCGTTTTTTTTTTTTAAGTCAAAAGACTCTCTTCTTACCTTAGATATATGTTAGTGAGGGTTTTGTTCCTCTATAATAAATGCTTTACCAATAGGCCAGCCCACTGCAGTGGCTATCAATGTGGTAAGCCTGGGCTTCAGATGAGCCCTGGCAGCTCTGCCAGCCAAGAGTTGGACCACTGGAAATGGAACTGCCCTGGAGTCTAAGGACGCCTAGGTCAGAGCAACAGATCTTGCTGGCTCCAAGTTGAAGAGTCCTTCAGTGGGCCCAGCTTCCAAAGTGACCACTGCTTCTGAGGGTGTGGCCAAGTAGGTCAGTAACATTGCAGGCAGAAGATGCCACCTGCCTTTATCTGGCCAGCTCTCCTCCCAGGCCAGCTAGGGTATGAAGTCAACAGGGTGCCTTTCCCAAGAGGTTCACACCTCTCTTAGGATGTCCCCCATGTGAAGAGATAGGTAAGTCTGGGCCTCCTAACTGACAAGGCCTTAAAGCCCACCAGATTATTATTAAGCCCTTCTGTCAGTTTCTACTTGCCTCTCAATTGGAGAACCTAGTCATAGTTTAGATAGTAGCTCTCTTAGGTTCTCCAATAATGACTCGGTCTTTTGTTCTAGACCCTATCTAGCCCATCTGGGGCCTCATTCCTTTGTAATCATAGCCTCTCTATTCTCCCCCTGTCTTTTATACCACCGTGTCTGTGTTTAAGTTTACAGGAGGTGATAATGGAACAAACCAAGGCCTTCAGCAACCAGGTGGTCAACCAAATGCTGCTGCTGCTGCTGCTGCTACAGGGATATACTTGGCTCCACGCCCATGAGACAGTGGCTCCAGACATCACCCCATGCCAGCGAAGAGTACCTCGTTGTCCCATGTCAGCAGGACGTAGCTTTAAATACAGATCATTGACCCTCTACCCCTCCTGGACTTTTGGGACTAATATAATCCCATACAACTCCTGTTTTATAAAAAACAAAAGTGTGGAATGTTAGTAAAATGGAGCAGTCTTATCTATGGCGAGATCTACACCCTGACACCATCCTAGGCTCTAGGCCCCACCGCCATTGATGGAAGTCAGGTGGCTACATGGCCTAACCACCAGTGTCAGCCCCATACCCATCCTAATGGGATTCACTGCTCCTACTTCCCTGCCAGACCCCCAGAAAAGTTTTACAAGGACCTGCTCCTGAACATGTGTCTCTCTCTTCCTCTCCATCTCCTGACCTCTGTCTATGTCTCTGTCTCTCTCTCTCTCTCTTACACTCTCCTTCTCCCTCCTTTTCCTTCTTTACCCTTTCCCTCCAGTCTGTCGGGTTTCCCCCAATAAACTCTTTCCCTTAAAAAAATGTTTTATTCAAATTTACATATGGATTAAGAAAAAAATTTCTCACTCTGCAATTCACAAAGGAGCATGCTGCAAATTTTCATATTCCTTCTTTTTAAAATTTTTGCACACAATTAATTTAAAATTCTTCAAATGTCATCTGAATACATCCACTTGCTGACCTTTTCAAGACCTCTCTGAGATTTGAAAGTGAACTACATCTCCCTGTATTTCTTCAAGTCTTTTGTAAAAACCTGAAATGCTATACTTGACAACACAGCTCATACTCATCCACTCTACCAGCAGATGTACCTCAGTTAACACAGGCTCCAGAACACGCCATTTGCTCTTTACTCTAAATAATAACTCAGTTTTATTTTAATGTCAAGTCTCGACTTCTGTGCACCTCCCCATTAGCCAATGTGCAAAGCAATTTTGTTGCAGGCTGAAAGAAGCTATGCTGTATCCAAGCTATACCTTGCTTTTTGTAAGCTTTCAAAAACCACTCACATCCAAGCTGTTTATGGTTGCAGCTCAGATTTACAAGGTAAACACAACAGCAGATTCGCAAGGAAAGCAGATCTCACCTTCAAATCATCTAGTGAAGCCATGCTCTTTGCAGAATTGGTCCATCTGGGGAGGATTCTGGCCACCCTCCCTTTTCCGGTCACATTTGTTAGCCAGGAGCACAGCGGGGATAGCGCTGCCATTGGGAAGGTGAACTTTACTGTCCAGGTCACTTTTCCATTTTAAGACTGCCTCAAATGTGGAACTTCTTGATATATCAAAGACTGCAAATGCACCCACAGCTTCCTTGTAGTACACTCGGGTCATGTTGCCAAACCGCTCCTGCCCTAGAAATAAATATCATGAGAGATTAAAAACGTCTAGTTCTGACACAGTCTTATTTAGTTACAGCCCCACAGATCCTATGGATAATTCTGTAGAGAATTGTTTCCAATTCCATGGCAACACTAACTGTTGGAATTAAGGTCATCTACAGAACTATCACCCATAAATCGAGGTGGCTGAGGATTTTGTCTGAGTCCACAATGAACCATCTTCATGTTTTTCTTATGGGCAACCCATTCTCCTTGAACATTATTGGGACAGCATTGAAAGCTACAAAACTCATCCCTTCCTCTTCCTCCCTTCTTGGTTTAAGAGAAGAGAGGAAACAAGGGAAAAATAGAAAGCTCAGGGTGGATGAAGAAAAGAATGGAAATGAAGAGAATGCAGCCACAGGAGATAAGCACAGTGTGTAAAATTCTTGTCAAACAGATGAGAGCTAGAAAGGAGATAAAACAGTTGTGTCCTCAAATCATCTTTCCTTCACCCCTAGCCTATACCCACCATGATTCTAAACTCAAGATCACTTTCCTTTGATGCATGGAAATCTACTGTTTCAGAAAACCAAAATAGGACAACTTTTTGTGCTCTCACATGAGGGATGGATTACAGATGAATTACAGATTTTTCAAATATTATTATATTTTAAAATTACTTGTTATTTTAAACACTTTGAGAAAAATTTTCTGCCATATATTATATGGGATTTGCAAAGTATTCTTTTATTAGGAATACTCATCGTAAGACTCATCGTTGACATAAGAAAAACTCTTATCTTCTTCTGACTGCGGAAAAGTAGGTTGGGATGCTTGCCTAGTGTGACAGTGGCACTAACTAAATAAGATAGGTTTGAATCCAGGTTTTGGAATTCCAAAGGCTGTCAGAAATATGATGTCCATCATTTTGAACCACATTTTAGTTGCATATACTTCCTTCCTTTTTAAAATAATGATTTATTTATTTGAAAGGCAGATCGACAGAGGGAGAGGGAGAAACAGGCAGAAAGACATTTTTCCGTCCTCTGGTTCACTCTGTAAATGATTGCAACGCCCAAAGTCAGAATCCAGGAACTCCACTTGGGTCTCCTTGGCCATCATCTACTGCCCTCCCAAGCACATTAGCAGGACCTGAAGCATAGCAGCCAGGACTGAAACCAGCAGTCCATATGTCGGTGTCACAAGAGGTAGCTTAACAACTGTGCCAAAACCTCAGCCCCGCTGCCTTGACATCTATATCTCATTGCTTTAGGCTGTCAAATAACTGATTAAGAAAAACTAATGGATTAAGATTTCAAGATAATACATAATTCTAAGAAAATACTCTTTTTATGTAAAAATGAGAGTAGAATACTAAACTAGAAAACATGTAGAGAACTAACCTTAAAAGACATTCATTTTTAGTGAATCATCTAGAAGTCCCAGTTGTTTCTTTTTAACAGTCACACTAAATCATATTCAAGTGCTTACTCATATACAATTTCTGGTAAAGCATACAAAAATCGGTATTATCAATGTTAGGGAATTTTAGAGGAAAACTTCATGTTTTATAAATGTCAATTAAATTTTTCAGAGTCAAGGCCTAGCACTCAAATCTCCCTGAAAATCTTCACTTAATAAAATTGATTTTTGGTGCCAGTGTTGTGTGGCAGAGCAAGTAAAGCCGCCACCTGAGACATCAGCATCCCATATGGGCACTTGTTTGTCTACCTGCTAATGGGCTTGGAAAGTGGAAGTTGGCCTAAGTGTTTGATCCCCTTCCACCCATGTGGGAGACCCAGGTTAAGCTCCTGGCTCCTAGCTGTGATCTGGCCCAGCCCTGGTACATGTGGCCATCGGGGAATTGAACCAGCAGATGGGGATGATAGAAATATTACAATATTGTTCACAGTGATATTCATAATTTTCAAATTGCACATTTAATTATATGTCAATTACATGTAAATAAAGATATAAAAATAATGCCTACCTCAGTGTTATGAAGAAGTTTAAATTAAAAATGCCTACCTTGGAGACTTCTTTTTTTTAAAGATTTATTTATTTGTTTATTTTATTTGAAAGTCAGAGTTACACAGAGAGAGGAGAGGCAGAGAGAGAGGGAGAGAAGTCTTTTCATCCACTGGCTCACTCCCCAGATGGCCGCAATGGCTGGAGCTGTGCCAATCTGAAGCCAGGAGCCAGGAGCTTCCTCTGGGTCTCCCATGTGGGTGTAGGAGCCCAAGGACCTGGGCCATCTTCTACTGCTTTCCCAGGCCATAGCAGAGAGCTGAATGGGAAGTGGAGCAGCCGGTACTTGAACCGGTGCACATATGGGATGCCAGCACTGCAGGCCAGGACCTGCTGTGCCACAGTTAAGAAAGAGTTTTTGCTGACTATAGCCCACGGTAAATTTCAGAATAAATGTTTACTGAAATTCAGTTACCATCATTTGTTTATATATTATCTATGTTGGTTTCTGTACTACAATGGCAGGGTTGAGTAGTTACAAGAGAAACTAAATTGCTTAAAAAACCTAAAATATTTGCTCTGAGATGCTTTAATGAAAAAAATTGCTGATTCCTGTTCTAAAAGTCTAGAAATATCCTATACCTTGAACTGGAAGTTCCATGTAAAAATTCCTGAGGGTATACTTTAGGTCTCTGCATGTATTTTATACGTCAAGTTCAAGAAAAGTGTGTTACCATGATGGAGACTTGGATGGAGTTCTTGGGTCTCAAGTTCGGCTCAGGCCAGTCTTGGTTGTTTTGGGCATATGGGGAATTAATCAATGGATGAGATCCCACTTCTCTCTTGTTCCTCAAAAATTGTTTTCTTTTGAAGTGTGAAATGCTGTACAACCACTGCACAACTGTCAGCTAGTACCATTATTCTGTGCTAGATAGATGAAAACATAAATCTTTTTAAAGTGTCATCAGTTGAAAAGGACAAACCACAAAATATTAGCTAGTTATGTGCTGTACCATATAGTAGTAAAAATGGTTTGCAGAGAAGGGCAAAATTGTTGAAAGTACAACTATGAAACAAAACAGCAAGCAACTAACAGTCAAGCAGGTCCAGGTAAGATATTTTCTTTAATTTATCATGCCCACTTGCCTGTGGGTCTTTAGGGGTCACCTAACTCCCTCCTAACTGGTATTTTAGATCCCCATGGCATAACTTTAATGTTTCACTGATTTCTAGCATCACAAAGACACAATCATGCATTTGGAGAAATAGTTTATTTTCTAAAAGTTTAGTAAATTATATTTCCTCTTTTAATGGTTTTTATTAATCTCTCATGAAATTCCTAATGAATCCATTAGTACTTGAGAGGCAATCCTAAACTGGTAAAAGCAATTAAAAAACAAAAATTTCTGGGGATGGCACTGTGATGCGGCAGGTTAAGCCACCACCTGTAGAACCAGCATACCATATGGATGAATTTAATTAGGAAGTAGGAACATGTAAAATGAACTAATCTACAGTAATTGTTTTATGATGAAATTAAGGATTGTTCTCCAAAATCTGTATCTAAGCTATATCTAACAATGTCATTTCAATGGTTTACATGCACAGAGATGCTAGGTTCTTACAGTTTTTAAAGAACCATTGTTAGTAAGCGTATGTCTCAGATATGAGGATTGTTCAAAATGTACATGAAAAATACAAATTATGGAAAATCTATGGATTTATAAAACTTTTACACCAAAATAATCATCTGTTAATTCCATTTTTTTCAACAAATTTCTGGAAGTCCCCTCATATTTGTTTTGGTTTCTCCCTCTGCAATTTTAGCTTTCCCTCACTAGTGTCCAAAGCTAGGACTCAAAAGGAAGACAGTACTGGGTATCACTATGACCATCCTGTTCTTCTTCAGCTCTGAATGCATGAAGAGTCACACTTTTCTGCCCCTTCTTCATTAGGAGTAGCCCTGACATAGTCTTGGACAATGAAACATGAGCAGAAGCATTGCTTTCAAGCAGAACCACTTAGTTACTGGTGCCCTAGCCCTGCTGCAGCAAGGGTGATGCCTGACTTCAAGATGATTGTATCATGGAATGTCTCTGCTAGTCAAGGTCTTCAGACTCCAGTGAGAAGCTACTCTCACATCCACTGTCCCTACCCCAACTCCCACACTCTGCTTTAAATATGTGCCAAAGGGAGAAATAATTATTTCAAACCACAAATGTTTTCATTTTTTTGCATAAAAATAACATACACAAGCTAGCTGATCCTGACTGATACAACTACCTATTTCTTTTTAGTTCATGTTTCCTTTCGGAACTCCAAATCTTGTTTCTACAAAAATTGTGCTATATTCCTTCTATGTAGCATACAAGACATTGTGTTAGATCCTGGTGGAAATAATAGTCAATCTGATGTTTCTTCCTAAGGAACCAACATTCTATTTGAGAAAATAAGTAATTATATTTATGCTATGATGTGTTAGGCGTAATGATAGGTATGTAGTGCATATTATAGCACCAAGCAAGAGGCTAACACACATGTTTTGGTTTTAAACAGTGCTTGTAATATGTGAGTAAGTTTTCATACTCTTTTTTTCCGCTTCAGATACATTATAAAGAAATACTATTCACATGCACATTCATTGTGAAACTATATCATCTTCATTAATTGTCTTTATTGCTTTATTCATATGCTGTGACTTCCAGGTGGGATGCAGCAATGCCTGTCGGATGGGTGCAGACAGCATGCTCAAAGGCCATGCTCACTAACAATGGATTCAGCGACTTCATGTACAGCTTCTGGATGCCAGTTTCCCAACAGTGCTCTGAGTCATCGCCCTCAGAATTATGCTTTGTACTACTTATTTCACAACAGTTTAACAGGTTGAAATTAAAAGTATTGTTAGGAGTACAACAATTTCTTAAACTAAAGAACTACCATAACACTAACCAATAGAGCAATTTAACCACCATCAGACTGTACTGCTGGCATCATCTTCCCCCACTCATTAGTTTGCACAGTTTTCCAAAAACCAAGTGACTGTATTTAGCACCATCTGAGGAGGGGAATTTGTTGTGCACTGAATTTCATCATGTAGCACCATATTACTAAGATGGCAAAAGGAGTCATGTCACTTGACACCATTCAAATCACTTGTCTGGATTTCCCATTTGTCATATGCAAAATGAGATGGAGATGCAAGAATATAAGCAGTTATTCCTTTGGTGTTAGAAACATCTGGTTCCAGTTTCCAACTCTAAAAGATTTATTCATATAGAGCTTAGGCAAGCCCTCAGCCTTTCTGGATCTGTTTACTCACATGTAAACTGTGACTAATTTTTCTTCTCCAGATTATTGTTAAATATAAATAAGAATCAAAGTTAAGTGAATGATGGTGACTACAGAACATCTTGTAAGAAATGTTAACTATTAGTATGAGAGAGTCAGTGACTAAAAGTTTCCATCTCTAGGGTTCTATGCTTGTATCTGGAAATGTATTCCAAATTGGAAAAATAAGCATGATAGAAAAAGATGTGCAAAGTTGATGTTTAAAGCATGATTGTTGCTCATATCACCACCTTTTGACATTGAGACTGAGAGTAAAGAAATCTGTTTGTCACGTGAAAGAGGAACAAAAAAGAATAAAGAGAAAATAGAAAAATACCTAAAATAAGAAAGCTACATTCACATGGCCACAATGGTATCAAAATTATCTATTCACCGATTCATGCCAATTCAAGCTCTAGATCTTTCTCCTTTTGCTTACTTGAGATACCTGGGCTTTTATGGTAATTAAGTCAATATCTAAGCTCTACCTTAAAGGAGCAGCTGACTTTAATTAATTTAAAGTAGAAAATAGAATAAAAAATATCTTATTTGTGTCCAAAGTCATAATAGCTTTTTTAAAAATATTTTATTTACTTATTTGAGAGGTAGAGCTATATATAGAGAAAGGGAAAGACAGAGACAAAGGTCTTCCATCTGCTTGTTCACTCCCCAATTGGCCACAACCTTTGGAGCTAAGTTAATCCAAAGCCAGGAGCCAGGAGCCAGGAGCTTCCTCTGGGTCTCCCACATGGGCACAGGGGCCCAAGCACTTGGGCCATCTTCCACGGTTTTCCCATGTCATAAGCAGAGACCTGGATCAGAAAAGAGCAGCTGGGGCTTGATCTGGCTCCCATAGGAGATGCCAGAGCCACAGCCAGAGGCCTGGCCCACTATACCACAGCACCAGCCCCCAGAATGTTTATTTTTAAAAAGATATGTATCTGATAGGCAAAGAGAGATTAGACAGACAGACAGACGGGGAGAGACACAGAAGGAAAGATCTTCTACTCACTGGTTCAGTATCCAAATGGCCATAACAACCAGGGCTGGGCCAGGTTGAAACAGAAAGCCAGGAACTCAATCCAGGTCTCCCACGTGAGTGACTGGGATCCAAGTACTTGAGCCATCACAGCTGCCTCCTAGGGAGGCATTAGCAGGAAGTCAGATTCAGAAGCGGAACTAGGAACTCTAACCAGACACTCCAATATGAGATGCAGGCACCTCAAGCAGAGCCTCAAATGCTGTGCCAAATGCCTGCCCCTTCATCATGTTAGAGACCTTGCAGGCCTAGTGAGAAACTGCCTATACAATATTAGATAATTCTGCAGAAACATCTTTGAAATGCAAATCACTCAATGCCTTCTGGTATTAGGCTCTCCAAATCACCCAAGGGCCAAACACACTAGACAGCTTGAGACTACTTCTGTAGCATAGAGGCAACCTGAATTATTCAAGTCTCCACTCCAAAACTTGGTAAATTTGTCTGCCATATCTCATGTATTCCTTTCTGCAAAAATCACAATAAAAGTTCTAGCCCATGAATTTCCCTTGTTCTATCCAGGAATTGTCCCCAGGTACTTCTCCCTGCGGTACTGAGTATCCTCGTATGTGTCCCCTTCTCTAGGAAACTGTGAGTGACAGACTATCTTTTCAATGGATGTTTTCTCCAGATGTGTTGAATTTATAATCCCTAAATAAAAATAAAATCTTAGGTACATTTAAAAAATCCAAAGGTCACCACCAAAAATTCCTTATCAAAAGCCAAGAATAGGGATAGGTCTTGTGGCACAGCACGTTAAACCACTGTTTGGGACACCCACATCCCATATCTAAGTGCTTGGGGTGGAGTCAGACCTGAAGTTTCAATGATTCAACTTCATGCTATGTGCACCTTGAGAGACAATAAATGACAGTCCACATACTTGGGTTCATGTCACCATCATGGGAGACCCTGATGGAGTTCCTGGCTCCTGGCTCCTGGCTCCTGGCTCCTGGCTCCTGGCTCCTGGCTTGGCCTGGCCCAGCCTTAGCTGTCACTCACAGTTGGGTAGTGAACCAGCAGGATCTCCCTCTCCCTCTCTCTCTCATGTTGCTGTTTCAAATAAATAAAAATAAATAAATTCTTAAAAGCCAAGACTATTTGAAAGGAAGGACGACATATAAATGATGGCTAAAATTCCTCCTAAAATATATTTGAAAATAGCATGGCATCTCTGGAATAATGAATGGATTACAGGATTGATCAGTGAGGTCTTAAGAGTACACCAGGCTGAGAGCTGTAATTGTGTTTCTAGGGAGTGCTTTGCTCTGCAACGATACACCAATAAAACAGCTTATTAACTGTAAAAGATCTGCAGCTGAGAAACAGTCTTTCAAAATGCACAAGAAATCACAGAGCCAATCAAAATAGTCCACCTTGGGATCACTGTTCTTCACAATTATAAGAATAGAAACAGGATAGACAATAGAAAGAGACAGTATAAAATATATAGCTTAGAAATAATTGGATACTTAAATTTAGAAAGAAAGTTCTGTTCTTTTGAGCCAGTGAAGTGAAAATCTGCATTATTATTAAAATCTTACTGTCTTCATACTCCAGGTCATGAACCCTGTCGCCATCATTGCCATGATGATGGGTTCCTGATGAGTGTTTTTTTGATAAAGTTACGACTCCATTCTGTATACATATTATGGAGCCTCTAAAAGCCTGTAATGAATTTACAAGGTAGAATGGTGAGACAAATAGCATGGAGCAAAGACAATTTTTAGAACTGCACTCAGTACCTGACTGTCTCTAACACTGTACAGAGCAACTTTCAGATCACATTGGTTAATTGAGGCAGATAAGAATGATAACATAGGCCAGGCCGGCGCCGTGGCTTACTTGGTTAATCCTCTGCCTGCGGCGCTGGCATCCCATATGGGCGCCAGGTTCTAATCCCAGCTGCCCCTCTTCCAGTCCAGCTCTCTGCTGTGGCCCAGGAGGGCAGTGGAGGATGGTCCAAGTGCTTGGGCCCTTGCACCTGCATGGGAGACCAGGAAGAAGCACCTGGCTCCTGGCTTCGGATTGGCGCAGTGCTGGCCGTAACAGGAATTTGGAGAGTGAACCAACGGAAGGAAGACCTTTCTCTCTGTCTCTTTCTCTCACTGTCTATAACTCTACCTGTCAAATAAATTTAAAAAATTATGATAACATAGTCAATATCAGAAGGATTTCTGCATGCAGTTAACAAAAAGATGCTGTTATGACAACCAGTTGTCTGTATGGGAAATTTTGGCTTCATTGCTCAGACTGTTGCACACAAAGTTGTCTCACACTCTGGAACTGAGAAAGATTAAAGATGTAAAATGGGAAAATTGTATTTACTGGAAATTCATCAGAACAATCTAGCTTAAATAAGGTTGAGGGGTGCAAGAATGCACAAACATCAGATCACACATATGTAACATAGACTGTAAAATACTTTTTTTTAAATCAGTGTGTTATTGGCTACCAATAAGTACAAGAAAACTTACTGCACTTTTCCTTAAGACAGAGACCACACACCTAAAGTATAGCTTCATCATATTTAGAAGATGTAATCCCAACTGATAAGGTCAGGAAAGCATCAGAGGTAATATTCCTGACACTTTCCTATGAAAGGTTATAGGAGAGTTAGGTGACATGACAAAAGGAGATACTTGGTATAATATTTGGTAAAATACAAGATGGAATGAAGAAGTAAATTTCCATATTCTACCGAGGGAAGGATTGAAGATGGAGGAAATAAATTTACATATAGCTTATATAGTTTATAATGCCTTTCAAGTATGCATTTTATATTTACAGGAACTTCAGAGCCAAGTGTACTTTGTACTTTGTACTTTGGCCTGAAGGAGTGCTTCTCATGCAAATTTTATAAAAAAATAAAATTTCAACTGTAGGAAGTGAATCACTGCAGCCAATATAAAAGAGTAAGGTATGTTATATCTAAATTGACACATTTGTTTTAACATCTAGCAGTCATTCAACCTGTCTAGAAAATTCA
The DNA here is from genome assembly GCF_964237555.1 of Oryctolagus cuniculus. Taxonomy (NCBI): domain Eukaryota; kingdom Metazoa; phylum Chordata; class Mammalia; order Lagomorpha; family Leporidae; genus Oryctolagus; species Oryctolagus cuniculus. The sequence continues at coordinate 21,705,182 of NC_091436.1, forward strand.
TCAGTTGCTAATAAGCCATAAGCCTACCATAAATGGTAAACAAATACTACTTTATTTGTACAAAACATTTTAGGAAGATCAGAGACATCTCTTGAAACATTAATGAGTGTGCTTTAATTAGACTTTCTTTAAAATCTTGCTGAAGACAAATATTTTAGTATCTATCAGTTATGTATTGAGTACCAGTGTCAAAGGAAGTATGAATGAGACACAGCAACTGCTTTACCTCCAAAATAGAATTAATCTGCAGCTGAACTTTAAAGCTAGATTCATTCAATGACTTCAGAAAAGATTTGTTAAGCTTTGGTCATAATGGGACACTATGATTCTTCATTTGACGAGTTTAGCTAAATCTGCTTGGCTACATTTACAGTAAACATTCACAAATCCTTGCCTATCACACATGGAAAAGCCTTTAAGAATAGACATTGTTGACATTTTGTTTCCCACTTTTCCCAGATATACAGCTACCACCAGACCAAGCAACTAGTGATAACACCACACATGAGTTAGTCATGTCTAGGGGGTGCTTCACCTACTGTTCTGTAATCAAGGGATGTTTCTATTCTGTGAGAATTCAATATGATTCAATTTTGTTATCACATAACACAAACGTGTGTAATCTTGGGAAAATTTTTTGGAGTGGCCTTCAGCTTGTCTGCATTACATCATTTCTACGTAATTCAACTGGTATGAGATGGCATTCACTGGTAGCTCAGATATTCAAATCAAACATAGTTAATAACACAGGCCCCCAAATCTTAGTTTAAAACTGTTATTTTTGTCTCTCAATTTCCTTTTATTTAAGACTTCACCTCAGATCATTACATATAAAGTGAACCTGATGATTTCTAGTTACTTTTTAAATTTAACCTTAAATTCTATTAATTGCTATCATGTACTGGCTGAATGACATGACAATAACTTTGAAACAACAGCTTCTAACACTCAGAAATCCTTTTTCTGAGATCTCAAACTGCTGCTCTTATTCTTAGCAAATCTCAAGCTGTGGATTTAGGCAAAAGTACAAGGCTATCCCAAGTAGGCAGGTGTCTGCCACAGTCTGCTGAACACTGAATGAGTCTCCTTGCTGGCTGAATATATTTCAGAAGGATTAAAGGGAAGGGCGATGTCAGGAAGAAAACTGTTACTACTGCTTTTGTCACCTCTCCATGTAAAAATATTTTACTTTGAAGCTTCAAAACACAATGGTGCAACAAAATTTAGTTATTAATACTCATTACCTGCAGTGGGCTCTGATCATGATTTTTTTTAAAGATTTTATTTATTTATTTGAGAGGTAGAGTTATAGATAGTGAGAGGAAGAGACAGAGAGAAAGGTCTTCCTTCAGTTGGTTCACTCCCCAAATAGCTGCAACGGCTGGAGCTGTGCCAATCCGAAGCCAGGAGCCAGGAGCTTCCTCCTGGTCTCCCATGCGGGTGCAGGGGCCCAAGCACTTGGGCCATCCTCCACTGCTTTCCCAGGCCACAGCCGAAAGCTGGACTGGAAGAGGAGCAACCGGGACTAGAACCGGTGCCCATATGGGATGCAGGAGCCGCAGGCGGAGGATTAACCTACTGCACCACAGCGCCGGCCCCCAGATCATGATTTGATAGCTAAGTGCTCTATTATTTTACTTACAGAATGAGGCAAACTCAACCTGCCTTCCAGGCATTATTTTTACATCACCCTTGTGGAAATCCACAGCTATACTGAAGAGTTCTGGAGATGAGTCACATGAGAAAGCAACCTTTGCGATCCACAATTTTGTCCTAAAGCCTGAAGCAGTACTCATGTTCATTATTGTTCTGTGCACCTCCAGGAAGTGCTTCAAAAGAAGCCTCTAGCTTCCAATATACCAAATACACCTTTTCAAATGTACTTTCTGTTTTGGATACCCCCCACCACACACACACACACACACACACAACTGAAAGCCAAACCCAAGGCTGATTACCCCTTTTCTGAAGAATTGATGTGCATAGACTTATCTTTGTATCTGAAATTAAAAAAATTCTGCTCTTAAGTAAGTGAGCATAGAGTTTATAATTCCTCAATACATGCAAACTCACACATAAGGGACTACAAATAGGGAACACAGTAGTCATGTTTTTCCCATATCTTGCTGCCAGTGAGCAACCATAGCTTCTAAGGTTCAGGATGTGTGTTCTGTAGGCTGTGGGACTGGCAGGAGTCCTCCAGCTCCAAATGAACTCTATTCTAAAGCTCTACCACCCAATGGACTTCTAAACACTTCAATGATTGAATAGGATAACTTTTGGTATCAATTCAAAACTTAAACTTTCCATAATGTCACCTCTCTTTCAATGCCCACACCTTACACCTCACTTCCAGGGTGCAAGTGTTCCTACATTATACCCAGGGGAACGCTGCCCCCTGGAAGAGAATGTATTTATGTTCCAACATGACAACTGACAGTGAATACCAAGGACATAATATAGTTGGGGGACACAGGCAAACCACCAAAGGTGTAAGGGTGGGTATTGTTTTGGGGAGGGGGCAAGGAGCATCAGGATTCAGAAAAGCTTTCTGGGAGACCTAGTCTTCCCAAGAGGACAAGAAAACTGGGATGGAGCCTCCCTCGCAAAGGAGGGGACTTTCCAAGCCTTTCTTACTCATAGTCTTCCAGGTTTATTACACACTTGCCACTGTTCAAGAGTTGGCACTTGCGGAACAGACCCTGTGGCTTCCTCACTCACTGTTGCATGAAGGGGCGCACTGGAAGGGAGGGAGCTCCTTCCATCTCTGAAAAATAAGAGGGCTTCTCCCAGAATCTGAAAGCCACCTAACCAGGGCTATTTCTTTGTGTGTTCACCTCCTCCTGCTTTGAAAGTCCTCAACTGGGGCTGGCACTGTGTCACAGTGGAAAGCCCCAGCCTGCACTGCCTGCATACATCCCATACAGGAGCCAGTTTGAGTCCTGGCTGCTTCACTTCCGATCCAGCTCCCTGCTAATGCCCATGGGAAAGCATCAGAGGATGCCCAAATTCTTGGTCCTCTGTACCCATGTAGGAGACCTGGAAGAAGCTCCTGGCTCCTGACATGAGCCTAGCCCAGCCATGGTTGCTGGCGCCATTTGAAGCAGTGGATAGAAGATCTCTGTCTCTTCCTCTCTTTGTGCAACTCTGCTTTTCAAATAAATTAAAAAAAAATCTTTAAAAAAATTAGTCCCTCCTCAACTGCTTCTGCCCATTCCAATGCTCCAACCTCACTGGAGTCCAAGCAACCAAGTCCCATTGTACCTCCCTATCTGGGCCTTTTTCTCATCCTAAACTTTTCCTGGCAAGTTGAAAGGAGGAGAAAAAGGCAGACAGAGGCTGAGAGGAGCCCAGGTTCCCCGGGCTGGGGTCGGATGGCTCAGGGGCGGCGGCGCTTACCTGCGACGCGTTACAGCTGCAGGTGCACCGGCATCCTACTGTCCCAGTTGAGGACTTTCCAGGCGATGTTCCCCACGATGGTGGCCCGGTTAGTGCTGGAAGAAGAGCTGGGAGCGCTTGATGATGCCAATCTTGCCCACGTCGAGTTCGCCGATGACCAGCACCTTGGAGAGGTGCTCGCGGGTTTCTGGCGCAGTCGGGCGCTGCCCCCACCTCACCCTGGGGACCGCCTTTCTGAAAGGTCTCTGGATGCCAAAATTGCGGGCGTTGGCGGGCACTTACCACCCACTCACTCTCAAGTTCATGGGTCCTTACAGTGCTGAAGCTACTGAGCCAGCTCCTGCCAAGCTCGGAAGGGCAGAGGTGGTAGCACTGGTGCGCACTCCCATCCTGGAAGGCTCTGGCCTGGGGATAAATGACCTGACTGCCCCCGGGGAGGTTAGCACTTGGAACCGATGTCACCACGTCGCTGAGACGTGGTGAAATGGAGCACCCAACCTCTCTGAACAAAGGACTGATGTGCTGGGCCATTTTATTGTTCCATATGCATTTTTTTTTGAGGATCCTTCATGGTTTTTCATAAATGACTGTATTGATTTACATTCCCACCAACATTACACAAAGATACCCTTTTCTGCACACCCTGTCCCTCCTATCTCGTGTCTTTTTGATCATAGCCACCCTAATAGGTGTGGTTTTGATTTGCAATTCATTGATCATTAGGAATATTGAAGACCCATTTGGATGTCTTCTTAGGAAAAATGTCCATTTGGATCCTTTGTACTTTTGCTAGTAAGGGATGTGTGGATTTTGTGGTTTGTTTATGGCTCCTAAATTGTGTGTGTGAGCCCTTTGTATATTTTGGATATTAACCCTTTATCAGATGGTTGGCAAATATTTTCTTCAGGTCAGTAGGTTGCCCTTTCACTGTTTCCTGTGCTATGCAGAAGCCTTTTAGTTGAATGTAGGGCTACTTGTCTATTTTTAGTTTTGTTGCCTGTGCTTTTGTGTCAAATCCAAGAAATCATTGCTAAGACCATGTCAAAAAGATTTTCCTCTGTGATTTCTGAGTTTTAAGCTTCAGATGTAATCCATTTTGACTTTTGTGGATGATGTAAGATAAAGGTCCTCTTTTTATTTATTTCTTTTGGTAAGTGGATATATGATTTTCTCTTCAGTTATTGAAGAGATTATTTATTCTCCATTGTGAATTCTTGGCATTCTTCTCAAACATCAGTTGTCCTCATATGCATGGAGTATTCTCTGGATTTTTCCCCCCATTGATCTGTGCTTGTTTCTCATGCCAATATCCTGCTGTTTTAATTTTGAAGTCAGGACAAGTGATGTCTTCAGCTTTGATCCTTTTCAATTTCTTTGGCTATCTGGGATCCTTTATTTTCTATTGTAATTTCTATTTCTGTGCAAAATCACATTATAATTTTGATAGGGATGTCATTGAATCTGTACATTGCTTTGGGTGCTATAGCATTTTAACAGTATCAATTCTTTCAATCCATGAACACGAGATACTTTTGCATTTATTTGCATCTGCTTTAATTTATCATCATTATAATTTTTCATTGTACCAGTCTTTCACCTCCATGATTATTTTTTTCATTTCTAAGTATTCTATATCTATTATTTTTGATGCTATTGTGAATGGGATTATTTTCTTTTCAGAGTTCATTGTTAGTGCATAAAAATAAAGCTGAATTTTGTGTGTTGATGTTGCATCTGTTCAGTGTGCTGCATTAATTTTTTATTTATGTTTTGTTTGTGTTAAAATATATGTGTAGTCTTTACAGTTTCCTATACATAAGATCATGTCATCTGTAAACAGACACTTGCATTTCTTTCTTTCCAATTTAAATGACTTTTTATTTCCTTTTCTTGCCTTCATTGCTCAGGGTGAAATTTCCAGTACTATGTTTAAAATAAATTTATAGAGTCAGCATTCTTTTCTTTTTTCTGTTTGCAGAGTAACAGTTTTGTTTTTCATCAAGATGTCGGCGATTTTTGTCATATTTCCCTTTATTATGTAGAATATATTACCTTTATACAAATTTGGTAAGCACATTTATTATGAAGGGATGGTCATCCATTTGTTTCATTTTTAATTATTTAGTCTAGAGCATTTTATTTGGGCATTGTATTACATGCAGCTCAGAGGCTTACATATGTGCTATTTTCATTATATTTACTTTTCAGGTACTCTGTAAGTTTGGGTTTGATTTTCTTGCATGAGATATATGCCCATATGAACTTTCTTTTTTTTTATTTTGTTGTGGTCTTTCTGCATTTTCTCATCTTACTATTTTGCGATAAGCATTGTCAATTGTTCTACTTTTAGGAAATTAAGGTTTCTCTCCTTCAGAAACCTTTCCTATTTTGCTTATTAAATGGTTACAAATACTTTTTTAGTCTGTTGCACGTTATAATTTTGCTTATACAAGGGCTTTTCCACTTATAATTGTGTTACAGTCCAACAAATCCTTCAAAAGTTGAGAATACTGTAAGTTGGAAGTGCGTTTAATACACTTAACCTACCATCACTACCACATGTAGCCACATCCCATGTGTTTCACTGTGAGAAATCAAATGTTTACCTTTGTGAGTGCATGGTTGACTGGTTGCTATGGTTGCCAGGAGCCCAGGAATTGATCAAAATTTAAAGTTAGAGGTATTTTTTTTCTGAATATGTATTGATATTTGCATCATGGTAAAACTGAAAAATCCTAAGTCAAATCATACTAAGCTGGGGATCGTACTCTCTTAACATATGAGATATTTTGATGTATTCTTTTCTCATTGGTTTTCATCATTTGAGAGCTTAAAAGGATTTTCTCAGCTAAAATCAATATTTTTCCATTTATGTGAAGTCTGTGTAGTTTTATTTTTTTCATTTTTACATTTAGGTTGATGTAATGTCTATATTGCTTCACTTTGGAAAGCTGTGAGTTAGAAATGCTACTTCTGGTTTTTCAAAACAGCTAAACAGTTCTAGCAATATTAGTTGTAGGCTAGTCCGCCCTGTTAGAACCTTAAACCTGTTTTCTTCAATGTATAACAGAAAAGTTTTACTGCTTGTTCACTGTTTAGTGTTCAGACTTTTTCCTATCAACACTTTATAAAGAAATGAAAGTACCATATTTAAGTGTTTGTGTTTTGAGTAATACCATAGAGTCCAAACTGATTAACACTTTAATTATTGAAAGTTACTGTAGGAGGTTTTCAAATTTTTTTTTTTTTTTTTTTTTTTTTTTTTTTTTTTTTGTAAACAGAAGACTTTTGAACTTCATCCCTAAAAACAAAATAAGTCTGAAATGAGACTCGGGAATTTTGTCAAGCAGCTCAGGTGCTTCACACATAGCTTTTCAGAAATGAACCACACCTTGAAAACTTACATTCCATGATATAAATCAGTTTCAGAAACATTACTGAGTTACTGACACAAACAGGCATAGCTGAGAATGGAACTGGCAATTTCATGATGCCTGATATTCACACAAAGATGTGATAATATCCTTTTTTTAAATACATACTCTTTTGATTGATGATGTAGTCTCTACTTTTTTTTTTATCACAGCTAGTGGTGTGTGTGTGTGTGTACATGTAATTGGTTTCTTCAAAGTGTATAGCATTCTCTTTTTTCCCTAATCATTTATGTAGCTTACTATAAGTTCAAACTTTATGTTCAAGTTACAATAACAAACTGTGGCAAGAGTTTAGGAATAATGTAAAATCTCAGTTTTATTTCTAAATTGTAGATAATGATAAATATAATGAAAAACCTCACAGCAACAAGAGAATTCTGAATGTTTACAGAAAAACAACTACTTAAGTTATTGTCATCCCTAAAATTATACTAAGAAAACATAGTACATAAATATAGCTAAAGAAAAGTACAAGTTTTTTGACTTGGAATACTTGGCTAAATCAATTCAAATATAATGGATTCCTTAATTTTCTTAAAAAAGTAATGAATATATAGATAAAAGAAAATTCCAAAAATTCAGTCTCTTCCAGTAACTACTTAGGATAAACTTTGTACTTCTAATATTTGGAGTTTGGCATCAACTTTTCCTAATACTTACACTAGCAGACTTTGAAATATAATAAAAGAAAAAAAGGTTGTACTTTGTACTTACAGTAAAAAAAATTTAGAGTATAACACAAATTGCTTAGAAAGTCATGCCTAATTTTTACAAAAAATTAAGAGGTTATTTTAATCTGATGATGATCATTACTTGAGCCAGGGGCTCCTATTCTTTTACTTCAGAAAATGTAGCTCTTGTACAGTACAAAATGACTTAAAAATTCCATGAGAAATGGAGCTAAAAGATAAGTTTATTTTGGTTCAGAAATTTAAAATTCATAGTTCTTCATAATAGGCATTTTCATGTTTTTTTTAAGATCCTATCATCTGCATGAATTTGAAAATTTTATACCAAAATAAAACTTGTCTTTTAATTCCATTTTCTGCAGACTTTTAGAAATATACAATGGTGGTTTTTTCTTCTATTTGTTGAACTCTTTACTTAGTGTAGAGTTCATCTTATGAGTATAAGTAAACTGAAAGTAGATCATTATAAAAGCTAAAAGAGGGAATAAGAGAGGAAGGAGGGAAGCGTAGGGTAGGAAATATCACTATGTTCCTAGATCTGTACTTGTGAAATATATGAGATTTGTATACAAAATTTAAAAATAAATAAATAAAACAATTATAAAAGTATCTTTGGTTTTTCTGATGTAAACTGGTCATTAATAAGCTTTAAGACATGCTTACCTACAAAAAAAAAATCCCCTCATACATGTCCAAAGAGGTCAAAGAGTTTATTTAGATACAGATAGATCATATCTATGATTTCTAGGCAAGACTCAGGTATCGTGAGAAGAGACTGGTATATTTTCTAGCTCATGACAATTACTATTTATTACTAGAACACATCTGTCAGAGAAACTCAGTTCTATCCTAGCATTTTTTCTTTTCTCATTAACTTCATGGGTATTTAAAATCAAGATGAATTCATGGATAAGTTTTGTAAACAGCTTTTATTTCATTAGCTTTGGATTATGTCATAAAAAAAAACCCTTAAAATTCCATTGAGGGAAATAAATTGGACCTTGCAGAGAATACAAGCCTCATAAAAGACAAAAGTTTTCTGGGACACAAAGGTATATAACACATTGTCTTTCTTTCTTTCTTTTTTTAAAGATTTATTTATACTTGAAAGTCAGAGTTGCAGAGACACAGAGGCAGAGAGAGAGACAGAAACCATCTGCTGGTTCACTCCACAAATGGCTGCAGCCGTCAGAGCTGAGCCTATCTGAAATCAGGATCCAGGAGCTTCTTCTGGGTCTCCCATGTGGGTGCAGGGGCCCAAGGACTTGGGCCATCTTCTATTGCTTTTCCAGGCCATAGCAGAGAGCTGGATCAGAAGTAGAGCAGTGGAACTGGAACTGGTGCCCATATGGGGTGATGGCACTGCAGGCGGTGGCTTTACCTGCTGTGCTACAGCGCTGGCTCCAACACACTGTCTTTCTAGAACTACATATATTCAAAATGAAGGCTTCAGTCACAACATTTATCCTCTTCCTTCAATGGGGTAAGTGATAACACACATATTACACATCTGCCTTCAATTGCCCAGGGATTACACTTGAACGTTCACAGAGACATACATGACCTGGTTTCTTTCACAACACATAAAATATAAACTGGGTTTATGTGTGTGTGCTTTGAAACAATTTATTTCTTGACAAATATGATTATATATTTGAAAATACTAGTTCTAGTGAGACAGAATTGGAGCAGTAACGTCAATTAGCCCCACAGCTATAAACATGAGCACAGGAAGAAGGGCAGAGAGAAGACCAAACATTCCTGTTTACTGTTTCCAAGTGTTAGCAACTGGATCCAGAGGAGCTCCCATAACTCAGGGGAGAGTAACTGAGTAATTAGGGAGAGTACTTCAGTATGTTTAAGAGGAGTGACCACATGTCAAACCAGCCACAACTGTTGGGATTATAGTAAGGATAACAATTTTATATGAAGTACCAACCCTTTGAATAAAAAAGGAACTGCCAGCCTTCGTGGCAGACATAGTCTAAAAACCTCACTGCAAAGTAAGCATGGAACAGGGAGACAAAGATACAGGCTCAACATGACCGTAACACTGCAAGTACAGATTTATTACCTCCTCAACACTCACCCCAAAAACTACTACTTGGAATTCCACCATAGCCTGAGGAACCGCCATCAAAGAAGGCCCTGTGAAAGGACATAAATGTCGTCCTCAATATGATGGCAACAACACCACAAGCCTAAGTGACGTCTCCTAGGTTGCAGAGCCACGAGGGCACTTTCCCATGCCTTCCATTTTCAAGTGGTGAGATGGTGCTGCTCTAACAAAGGGCACCCCTGGGAAGATTCACCTTCCAGGGTATCCTCCACACCCCATCCTTTGGAGCTCACTCAGAATCCAGGCAGGCAGAAAAGCAGCAGGGACCACATCAACAACACTGAGATTTGCTCTCTGCTCTCAAGGTCTCCTGATCCAGTTTAATTTTGCCCACATCGTTTTCTTCATTAGGAAGGCTTTGGTGGTTTGCAAGGATATTCTCCACTAGGAACCGTGCGGCTTCATCTATGTTTATGTTATCCTGTAATGCAGAGGGAAGAATGGATCAATTCTAGATGAGTTCTTAGAGGAAAGCAATAAGCGTATTACAGGCAAGTGGACTAATTTGTCAGAGGGTCCAATATAATTTACCAATCTCTTCAATAACACTAAAGTGTTTGCTTACTGAGAGTTCAAAGCTACTGGCTAAGGTAGCTATGGACAGAACCCTCTCTGTTTTCCAGAAACACCCTTTCTGGTGTTCCTGTTTTCAGTTTTTACCTCTGAACTTCAATTAGCTATCTTGATGAATAAAAACGAAATTTTCACTCTGTTCTGGGTTGCCACTAAAGGAAATCACTCAGACTGAAAAATTCATGCTCATCCAAGTATTTAGGAAGCATTGCCATGGAAAATGTGAAAAGGCTAACAACACGTTAAAATATGATAAATGTGCCATATTGCTACTCTGTCTTTGAGTACAAAGTCTTACTAACATTTAGTCATCTCTCATAAATTAGCTTAAAACTATGACGTCCCTCTGATGTGCACTAATGATCCCCTAAGAAATTATAAGGTATCATAGCACATTTGAGACTGATTATTAAGTCATGATTGAATATGCACAAGTAATACAAAGCAAAAACTGTTTATTTTTAAAGTCATTTCAATGTTTCACTTTTAACTAGTTTCAGATTAACAAAAACATTGCAAAATTAGTAAATGAATTCTTACATCACAGGTAACCAGAGTACAACTATCAAAATCAGAAAAATTAGAAAATATTGTAGTATTGGATAACTGTTAACTTTCAATCTTATGCAAATTTCACCAGTCACCTTAATGCCCCATTTCTCACCCGGGATCATGGTCTGTATTTTGTTGTGAGGTCTCCTGATCTCCAACTGTTACTTAGCCTCCTGGCTTTTATTTTTTTGGAGGGCAATGGCCAGAGAACATCTTTCAGTATAGATCTGCTGGATATTTTCTTATCATTAAATTCAAGTTATGGATTTGTTACCAAAAAAGACAGGTGTGTCATGTCAAAAAGACAGGTATGTCATGTCAAAAAAGACAGGTGTGTCATGTCCTTCTCAGTGTAGGAAGTTAGTTACTGAAAGTCTTACCTGTTGGAATTCTATTGTTAGGAGGAGATTCTCTTTTCTGCATACCTACTCATTTGTTTGTGTATAACATGGGTTATTATGAAGCCAATTATAAGCTAATTTGCTTTGTTGCTTAAGCTGTCATAGATTTTTGGAGCTCCTGTGAGTAGGCTCCCAGTGTTTGTGACATGTCTTTGTCAGTTTGCAAGTGTTTCCTTAGTTTCTGGCTGCACAAAATTCCAAGGCACATCTTCACTATCTGTGCCATCAGTCATGGATCAGGTGTTTCTCCAGGGCTTCAGGGTTCTTTTTAGTAAAGAATGGTATTCAAAAATATATTTCTGCAAACTACACAAGTTCATTTGTTTGGTAGTTTTGTGGCTTCTAAGCTGTTTCAGCAGATACCACCTGGCCAATATTTGCATTTATGCATCTACACATTTGTATCTCCTTTAGCTGTCTATGTATACATACATGTGTATATATGTGTGTATGTATATCTATGTGTGTCTTTGTATACATGTATATGCAAATTATGCATATATATATTAAACTATGTATATATAATTATAGATGTAGATATATGAAACTTTGAGCTCATAGTGATATCTCCAATCTTACACTATGGTTTCACCGAATTCTCCCTTATTTATAATACACTTTTCAGACAGTGAGAAACTTCGAAGAGCTATACCATTTATTCACGTATCTGTCAAAGCATCAACAAAAATTTTTTACCTCCATTTTCAAGATTAGCATCAATATTAATTCAATATTGATCTTTGAATTTCTAAGTTAATTCTGTCCCTACCATCACCATTGTGTGAAATAATCATAAAATATTTTAACTACATATAGTGTCAAAGGATTATGAACAAAAATTCTCACATTGTAATGAAATTAACCGCAAATTTCATATCGGACATCCAGTCAAAAGACCATCAAAAAGTTTAAGGAAAATTGCATATATAATAAAATTATGCATGGGTTTCAAGTGTTCTTTTGCATCAAAATAAATCTATCAGTTTATTTCATCTTCCAACAAATTTGGCTAAGTTCCTACAGGAACTCAGAACCTTGGAATACAACTAAAAATCTGATTACGTTAGCACTGAAAGCTCAGAAAATAGAATTATCAGTGACCTTAGGCAGTACTTTAAAATTTAGCTTAAAAACTTTCATGAGGCCGGCGCCGCGGCTCACTAGGATAATCCTCTGCCTAGCGGTGCCGGCACACCGGGTTCTAGTCCCGGTTAGGGCGCCGGATTCTGTCCCGGTTGCCCCTCTTCCAGGCCAGCTCTCTGCTGTGGCCAGGGAGTGCAGTGGAGGATGGCCCAGGTGCTTGGGCCCTGCACCCCATGGGAGACCAGGAAAAGCACCTGGCTCCTGGCTCCTGCCATCGGATCAGCGCAGTGCGCCGGCCGCAGCGCGCTGGCCGCGGCGGCCATTGGAGGGTGAACCAACGGCAAAGGAAGACCTTTCTCTCTGTCTCTCTCTCTCACTGTCCACTCTGCCTGTCAAAAAAAAAAAAAAAAATAAAGTAAAAAAAAAAAAAAATAAAATAAAAAATAAAAACTTTCATGAAATTTTATTATTATTAGAATATGTTGGAACATTCTTTATATATTATTAAGAAAACTCTACAGGAGCCATTTCTTATATATTTGTAGGGAAGCACAAACAGACCTAAAACTTTGACTCTTGTTCAGTGTTTCCCTCTCATTTCTACAGGTGATCTTGGCTATAAAGATAATGAAGCTTACAATTCACACAGGTTCAGGCTACAGCTAAAGTGACGTCAGCAGTTATGAATTTTATATATAGGCTCTTGGGGAAAATTGATTTATTAATTACCTGAGAGATCAATTCAAACTGAAAGAGGAATTTTATCTGCAATATAGAAAACTTTTTCATCAAACTGCATGATGACACAAGCATTTACATAAATTGTTCCCCCAAAAGCTGAGAAGTAAAGCAAGATATCCAACAGACACACAAGGTGGACAGAGCATGGCTGTCTTGGAATACAGTCCATACACACAAAGCAGACAGAGCCCTGGTGTCTGCAGTATGGTCTGTCTCTGTGGGAAGCTTCTCATTTGGGGATTTTCTCCTTCTAGCCTTGCTAAGAGTTCACATTGCATCTCAGAGCTTCCTCTGTCATCCACCACCAATTTTTGTTTATGGCAGTAAATTTTAAGATGCTACCTGTATAGAAACAAGCAGTCACTAGCTTAGGAGTACATAATTCTTGCTAAAGGAGACAGTCGTTGCTTCTAATGATTCCATCACTGCCCAATATCTTTACACTACTCCTACGCAGTCTCTGCTTATAGCATTCTTATCACCACTGTCATTAAAAAAAGCAACTTTCACTTCTGGGGTTTCTAGTAAAAGTAAAAGTAATCGCGAAGTAAGAACAGTAATACATATATGTATGTATACAAAAGAAATCCACAAATTGCATAGCAAAAGCTGGAACTGCATTATGCTTACACCACATTTATAGCTTAGTGTTTATTTGAAATCACAGAATTTCTCAGTCATTCCCTCAATCTTACCTACACCTGATTCTTTTTTACCCTTTTATATGAAATATGCAGAATATAAACACTATCATACACTGCCCCCCACACCTCGTATTTTGTACTCATTTTAACCTTTTCTTTCATAAATAGCAAAATTAACATTTTGATGCTACCTTCCTAGGTTTCTTCCTCTGGAAAAATATTTTGACCAGCTTCACAAAATGGATAAAAACTTTTCAACTATTCATAAAGAAGCATGCCACAAATGTTGGCATTTTCCTCATTCAAACCTTTCCTATATTGTTAATCTAAGCAACATCTGAATACATCTCTCTGATCATTGCAATGCCTTTGTTAGGCCAGTGTGTGACAGACTTCTTTGCCAGTGGCATCTTCATGTATTTCATCAAGTCTTATGTGCAAATTTAAAATCCTTGTGCTTGACAATACACCTGAAACCCATATACTCCAGAAACATGAGCAGTCCCTCAGCTAAATAAACTCAAAGAATATGGAATTTGTACTTTGCTTTGAAAAATAATTCAGTTTTATTCTAATGTCAAATCTACCCTTCTGTGCACCTCCCCATTAGCCAATGTACAAAGCAATTCTGCCACAGGTTGAAAGAAGCTATGCCAAATCAATGCTAGTCTTTGCTTTTCCTAGACTTCCTAAAGCTACCTATAAATTCTTCATAGCCCTAGCTCTGGATTACAAGGTAAACACACAACAGCAGATTCACAAGGAAAGCAGATCTCACCTTTGCTGAGGTTTCAAACCATCCAGTGAAGCCATGCTCTTTGCAGAACTGGTCCATCTGGGGAGGATTCTGGCCACCCTCCCTTTTCTGGTCACATTTGTTAGCCAGGAGCACAGCGGGGATAGCGCTGCCATTGGGAAGGTGAACTTTACTGTCCAGGTCACTTTTCCATTTTAAGACCGCCTCAAATGTGGAACTTCTTGATATATCAAAGACTACAAATGCACCCACAGCTTCCTTGTAATACACTCGGGTCATGTTGCCAAACCGCTCCTGCCCTAGAAATAAATATCATGAGAGATTAAAAACGTCTAGTTCTGACACAGTCTTATTTAGTTACAGCCCCATGGACCCCAAGGATAATTCTGTAGAGAATTGTTTCCAATTCCATGGCAACATTAACTGTTGGAGTTAATGTCATCTCTGCAGACTCATCACCCATAAAGCCAAAATGACGGATAATTTCATCTGAGTCCACAATGAATCGGTTCTGTTCATGCCCGACCCATTCTCCATCAACATCACTATGACAGACTGATGGCTACAAAAGCCTATCATTTATTCCTCCTGAGGGGCAACAAGGGAAAAAGAAGGCTGGTTGTGGAGGAAGAGACCAGAAAAAAAAAAAAAAAAAAGAATATGGAGCTGCAGGAAGGAGATAAATGCAATGTGTAAAATTCTAGTCAGATTAGGGCTGGAGAGGCGGTAAACCAGTTCCTGTCCTCAACTGATCTTTCCTTTACATCTCTAGCCTATATCCTCTATGACTCAATATACAACAAGACTGCTTTCCTTTGAGAAGCAGACACATGGAAGCCTACTGTTTGAGAACAAAAATGTGGGGCAATTGGTTGCACTATCACATGAAGGATCAATTACAGATCTTCAAATATAATTGTTTTTAAAATTATTTAAATTACAACATTTTGGGAACAATTTACTCTATCTATCATATGGGATTTGCAAAGCATTCTCTTACTATCTGCTATCATATTAATCTTTAACATAGGAAATAGTTTTATCTTCACATAACAACATTATGTGCAGATAATGTGTGGCCAGCGTGACAGTGGTACTGACTAAAGAAGATAGGGTGGAATACAGGTCTTCTGAGTTCCACAGGCCTATGGAAATATGATGTCAGCTATTCTGAACTGTTTTGTAGCAGCTCTGCCACCTAAACCTCTTCAGGCAGTCTACTTATAGAGATAAGGAAAAATGACTGATGGTCAATGCAAATCTAGATTTATAGCTCTTTGATCTAAGATAAAACAATGTGATAAGACACTTTCCTATCAAAACACATGATAAGAACAAGTTTCATCTCTATTTTATTGACATATTGTAATTCAAATTTTATTTGCTCCAATGCAAAACTACCCCAAAATATATTTTTCCTTTTGCAAACTCTATACTGTGTGGACTAAAGAAAGAATACAATAGTCAGCTTACAGGGATAAACTTAAAAGTTCATTTGTTTTAATGATAACTCCTAGTATGGATATATCTAAAACAATATTATGATAGTTTAAAGGTCTAAATTTTATTGTAACAAATATTCACATATGAAATCACACTGTCATATTCATCTTATCTTTTTCTTGGTACTATGAATCTTATCAGTCAATTGTGTAGTTCATTTATCATTTTCCATAAACATACAGATATTTCAACTCTTCAAAGCCAATATTACCATCAGGCAGATCAGATACTTTAATGTATTTGAATTCTAACTTCAACTACAGAACACCCATTAACAACTGCATCTATTTTTATGAATTTTGGTTCTTCATTAAATATGAAAAGATGATGGTCACAGAGAAAATACTCTCAATTAACAAAGTCATAGATTAAGAGATATTGAAAGATCAGAATTTCAGTATAATTACATAGTTATAAGAAAGGATTTTTGTACCACTGTCTTAACTTAGAGAAGAACTAGTAGAAGAAAAGTACAGGGGCTAGTATTCTGGTGTTTCGGGGAAGGCAGCTGCCTTCAAATCCTGGCTGCTCCACTTTCAATCCAGTTCCCTGCTAATGCACCTGGGAAAGCAGTAGAAGATGGTCCAATTACTCGGGTGTCTGCCACCCATGTGAGAGAACTGGAAGACGCTCCTTGATCCTGATTTTGGCCTGGCCCAGCCCTGGCTGTTGTGATCATTTGATGAGTGAACAACTGGACGGAAGATCTCTCTTCTTCTCCTCTCTCTCTTTAACTGTATGCTTCAAATAAATACTTTTTGTTTCTTAAAAAAGGGAAGTGCAGAAATCAAGAAGTTCCAAATACGCAGTAAGTTTTAGTGACTATTTTAAAGTAAATCTCAAGTAATTTCTTTCTACTAGCAACATTAAGTCATATTCAAATATTTCTCATATAAACTTTCTGGTAAAACATATGGCACTCAAAAATGATAAGAAAATTTAGTGGAGGATCCTTAGGCGTTGAAATATTAATTTTTCTTTAGATACTAACAAATCTGGGATTAAAAACTCTCTGAAAATCCTCACATCAGCCTGTACTTTATTTAGCAACCATAGTATGTGGCACATCAGAATCCTGTCAATTTAAATACAAAGACAAAATTTGTTTTGCTTCATGTGGTATGCGTGTGAAGAGTTAAAGCTTGCCACAATCTGGAATTCATCATAACTCAGGGGAATCCTCCTCTCAATGGGTCTGTTGAACTAGTTCAGACTAGCTCAGAGAGAACTCTAGGCAACAGTGGTATTCTTATAGTTGCTACTTACTACACTGGGAGGTACACCACTCATTTCACTCAAACTCTCTTATTTTATACAAGAGAAAATAAAGTCCAAGGAGATGAGTTGACTCATATTTTAAGCTCATGCATAGTTTTTTCATAATAGGCAATTTCTTTGAGCTCTCTGAAGAGTCCTTCAGACATCTAGTGGAATGGAGAACTGAGCACAGTGAGAAGACAGGTGTGGGCCAGGGTGCAGCAAAGCCAAGGGCAGAACAAAACTTCTCATCTTCATCTAGTGAAAACCTGAATCACCCATGGTACTTGACAGATTGCAACTTTACAGCCCCAACCTCTGGAAGTTATTTTAAATTAATTATTTTTATTTGCATTTATTTGGAGTGGAGGGGGGGGGGGACATGTGCGGGTTCACTGCATAATGAGACACAATGGCTGGGCTGGGCCAGGCCAAGGCACGGAACCAGGAACTCAATCCAGGCCTCCTACAAGGGTGGCAGGGGTCCCCTGATTGAGCCCTCATCTGCTGTTTCCCAGGGTGTGCATAAGCATGAAGCTACTATCAGGAGTACAGATGGTACTCTAACCCAGCTGCTCCAATATAGGATGTGGGCATCCCAATTACTATCTTAACTACTCAATCAAATGCCAGCCCCTACTCCTGGGTATTCTGATTTGCTAGGTATGGAAGATTGCTAGTTGCCTATCCCAATATCTTTCAAGAGAATTTTATTTGGGGAGGCAAAGTGCTCAGCTTAAAACCAAAGCCTTAGATTTCCTAGCTGTCCTTGGGGCAAGGCATGTGCATTTGATTGGACCACAATGTCAAAGAACATGGCCTAGGGATAGCTGAATGGTAGGTGATCAGCCTTAGTCCATTTGGGTTTCTTGGTGTCCACCAGTTTTAGTCACCATCCAAGAGAAGTCTTCTAAACCTGTTACACAACTTAATTTCATTGACAGCATTCTCTCTATAACTCGGTTAACTAGGTGTGAACATACTCTCTATAACTTGTGTTAACAAGGTGTAAAACCCTCACTGTTTTAACACTATGTTATTCCTAGGCTACAACTCTAAGGCCTTTAAATTTTCTTCCTATGAAAGAGTACTGTCGCTCCCCCTCTTCATGGAGGAACGACACTAAACCCTGCCTAGGCTTCATATCCGAGTCACGGCACCATTATGTCGCTCCCCGTCTTCGTGGAGGAACGACACAGGACCCTGCGTTGTTCTTTCATCTTCTCGGCCCTTCCCGGGTTTGCTGCTGGTTCTTCCCGGGTTGGCTACCAACCCTTCCACCTCCGTGGAAGGGCAGTTCCCCCTGGCCACTTTCCCCACTTCCGCGGGGGAGCGGCACACCGCCAGCCGGCTCTCTCGGGGGCTGCACAGGTGTTCCTTCAGATAGATGTTCCCCTTAGATGTTCCTCCTGCATGTTGTCTCTCTCCTCCTTTATAGTCCTCTTCCGCCAATCCCAACTCGGCTGCCCACACGCCGAGTACACTGCTCTCCTCCAATTAG
The DNA here is from genome assembly GCF_964237555.1 of Oryctolagus cuniculus. Classification (NCBI taxonomy): domain Eukaryota; kingdom Metazoa; phylum Chordata; class Mammalia; order Lagomorpha; family Leporidae; genus Oryctolagus; species Oryctolagus cuniculus. Next base: position 21,723,835 of record NC_091436.1, read on the forward strand.
GAGCAAGATCAGCTCCTGCAGCTCAGTCAATCAAATTGGCGAGAGGCAGCTTCGTAGAAGTTGTTTCTCCCTTCTCAGCGCCATATTGTGGGAGAGCAGATGCATAGAATAAGTCTTAATTCCAGTAACTTAGTCTAGTCCGGGTTGCTCCCCACAAGTACTTTGTCTTGACCTCAATCTATTTCCTTTTTTTATTTAAGATTTATTTATTTACTTGAAAGGCAGAGTTATAGAGAGAGGGAGAGACAGAGAGAGAGACCAATCTTCCATCCACTGGTTCACTCGCCAAATGGCCACAACAGCTGGGGCTGGGCCAGGCCAAAGTCAGGAGTCAGAAGTTTCTTCTGGATCTCTCACATGGGTGCAGCAGCCCAAGCACTTGGGCCATCTTCTGCTGCTTTCCCAGGCTGTTAGCAGGGAGTTGGATAGGAAGTGGAGCAGCCAGGTCTCGAACTGGAGCCCATATATGATGCCAACATCGCAAGTGGCAGCTTTACCTGCTATGCCACAGTGCTGGCTCCAATTTCAGTCTATTTCAGTATCTAGCAATACGTATTAATCATGTATTTTATTTTCTATATTGACAACTAGGGGTCTCATGGGCCTGGGAAGGGGTTGCCCTACAAGGGGTAGCAAATTTGTAGAGATAACATCTGTCCTAGGAGCACTCCTTGATATGCAATCCAACCAGTTCTGAGTCCCTACTGTCCTCATTTTTCATGTTGAAAATTTATGAACATTGAAAGGAAATGATAATATATATTATATATATATATATATATTTGATGTATAAAATTTCTAAAATATATTTGAAAAAAAAAACTACCTCCCTGGAATAATGCGTGGCATTTAGGTTTACTCAGTGAGGTCTCACAATCTATCTGTAATTATTGCTTGCCCATAGCATGCTATGCTCTGCAACCTTATACAGATAAAACAGGTTTGCTTTCATACAGAAAAAAAAAACACAGTGGAGAAACATTCTTCTCAAATGCACAAGAAATAATGGAGTCAATCAACAATGTCTGCCTTGGAAAGCCTATGCTTCACAAGTATGCAAACTATAAAAACTGGAATCTCTAGACTGATAATTGTAAAAGACAGTAATTGCTACAGTGAGCATAAAATATGAGTTACATGTTCTAATTTAGGAATAACCAGAACATTTGAAATTTAGAAAAGAATCTAATCTGCGCTGTTACTTTGATGCCAGTGAACTAAAAACCTGAATTTTCATTAAAAACTTACAGTTTTCATATCTTAGAATCATGAAACCCGTTTCCATACAGTGCCATTGATCACATGTTTGTTTGGTCAAGGTCCTACAGCTCTCTATTTTTAGACTATAGAATCTCTAAAAGCCTCTAATTGAATTCAGAAGGTAAAATGGTTAGGCAAATGGCTGAGCACAAAGACAAGTTTTAGATCTGCCTATCAGCACTGGACTCTCTCCTGCTGACAAGAGCGTGTTTTAGCTCACATGGGCTAACAAGCAACGAACAATGATAATATATTCAAAAGAGAAAGGCAATAGCCATATCAATATCAGAAGAATTTCTGTGAGCAGTTAATACAAACATGCTGCCTTGATGACTGGCTGCCTTGACTGGACAATAGTAAATTCATAGGTCATACTATGGCTCCCAAAGGTGTCTCATACTCAAGAACTAAAATCTAAAACAGGACAGTAAGAAGCAGGCATTGTGGTGCAGTGGGCTAAGCCAGTGCTTGGGATGCCTGTATCCCATTATCAGTGTACCTGGGATCAAGTCCTGCCTCTGCTTCCAATCCAGCTTTCTGCGAATTCACCTGGGAGGCAGTTGGGTCCCAGCCACACATGTGGGGTACCCTGATGGAGTTCCTGGTCTCTGGCTTCACTTAGCTTAGACCTGGTTGTGTCAGACATTTGGGAATGAATCAGTGGATGTAACATCTCTCTCCCTCTTTCTCTCTGTGTCTCACATTCTTTCTGCCAGTATGTCTTTGAAATAAATAAAACCTAAAATAATAAAATCGGAAGTAACCTTTACTTGAAATTCAGCTCATCAACTGCGCTTAAAAAGGCTGAGGAGGGCAAGGCTCAATGAGCCACATCACCCCTACACAACAGAGATTGTAAAATATCTTTTAAATCAATGCATGTTATAGGCTACTAATAAGGATAAGGAATCTTATTGGACTATTCCCTGCTTAAGACAAAGACTATAATTAACCACAAGGACAACAGACAAGTACTGCTTCTTTATGAATAACTGCAGACTGATCAGGTTAGGAAAGCATCAGAGGGAAATATTCCAGATTGTTTCTCTTTTTTTTTTTTTTTTTTTTTTGACAGGCAGAGTGGACAGTGAGAGAGAGAGACAGAGAGAAAGGTCTTCCTTTGCCCTTGGTTCACCCTCCAATGGCCGCCGCGGCCGGCGCGCTGCGGCCGGCGCACCGCGCTGATCCGATGGCAGGAGCCAGGAGCCAGGTGCTTTTCCTGGTCTCCCATGGGGTGCAGGGCCCAAGCACCTGGGCCATCCTCCACTGCACTCCCGGGCCACAGCAGAGAGCTGGCCTGGAAGAGGGGCAACCGGGACAGAATCCGGCGCCCCAACCGGGACTAGAACCCGGTGTGCCGGCGCCGCTAGGCGGAGGATTAGCCTAGTGAGCCGCGGCGCCGGCCCCCAGGTTGTTTCTCACAAAGGCTTGTAGGAGAGTGAGGCGAGATGACAAGAGGGGAGACTTGCTATCATAATTAGCAAAATACAAGAAGGAGCAAGGAAATCAAGATCAACATGGCATTTTATAATAGGGCCAAAGATGGTGAAAAATGAATTTCAGTGCAGCTTGTACAATTTGTAATCTCTTCCAAGCATGCATTTTATACGTATATGAACTTCAGAGAAGATTATTTCCACTGTGCCCTTTGGCTCAGAGGAGTGTAACTCATTCAGATATTAAAGACCCAATGATCCTAAACAGGAAAATCAATCAATTCATGAGGACTAGTGCATATCATATCTGATCAAATTTAGTATGAGATTTAGCTTAGACAAGTATATGAGGTCTAAGTAGGCAAATTCACAAGATTTAAGATAGACAAGCAATTCAACCTGCTTGGAAAATCTTATTGCTGCTAATGAAAAATAAATTTCCAAAAAGTAGCAAACTAAATACTACTTTATCTGCATTAAACATTACAGGAGGATCAGAGACACCTCCTAATACATTTGTGAATGTACATGATTTAAGCTCTCTTTAAAATCTTATACAAGTATATTTAAGTTATGTGTTGAGTACCAGTCTCAAAGCAGGTATGAGTTAAGACAGCCACTGTTTTACTCCCAAAAAGCACTGACCTGCATCTGTATTTTAAATCTAAATTCCTTCAATGCCCTGAGAAAATACGTAAGGTCTGTTCCTTATGGTTTCTTAATCTGAAGAGTTTAGCTGAATCTACTTGGCTACATTTACGGTAAACTTCAACAACCCTTACCTATCACACTGGGAAAAATCCTCAAGAGTGGCAGAATGCCAACTTCCTTACAACCTTGTCCACTGCTAGTTACCACTACCACCATCAACAAGAAACTACTAATAACTCCACCACTGGGTTAGTCATATCAACAAGCTGGCCCCACCTCCTGTTTCGCAATCAGGGATTATTTCTGTTCTGTGAGAATTTGACATGATCTAACTTCATTACCATGTAAAGCAAATATGTTTAGTCATTGGGGAAATTTCTGGAGTGGCCTTCAATTTGTCTTCGTTATACCCTTTCTATTTAATTCAAGTGGCATGAGTTGTGAATCACAAGTAGCTCAAATATTCAAATGAAGCATAATTAATGATGTGGTTCTCCAAACATTACACTAAAGACTAAGTTATTTTTGTTTCATAATTCCCTTATTAAGATTCCATCTTTAAAAATCACAGAGTGAGCCTAATAATTCCTAGTTACCCCCTACATTTTCCTCTAATTTTGTTGTCTGCTGGCATGTACTTGCCGAAAAATGGTACCTTTCAAGCAACAGTGTCTACTATGCAGAAAATCTTGGAGATTTCAAACTGCTGCTTTTCTTCCCAGCAAAGCTCAAGCTTTGGATTTAGGCAAAAATACAAGACTATCCCAAGTAGGCAGATGTGTGCCAGTCTGCTAAACACTGAATGTGTCCCCTTCCTGGCTGACTCTGTCTGTTCGAGAAGGATTAAAAGGGAAGGGGTGATGTCCAGGAAGAAAACGCTTGCTAGTGCTTTTGACACCTCAGGTCACTGCACAGAAACATTCTACCTTGAAGCTTCAAAACACAGCTGCATAATGAAATGGTTACTCATACTCATTACCTGCCGTGGAGTCCAATCATGATTTAATAGCTAAGTGTCTTATGATTTCACCTACACAACGAGGCAAAGTCAACCTGCCTTGCAGGCATGGGTTTAGCATCACCCTTTCATAGTGAAGAGTCCTGGCGATGAGTCACATGACCAGGCAACCTTTGCAATCCAGACTTTGTCCTGAAGCCCTGAAGCAGTGCTACCGTTCATTACCATTCTGTGCAACTGCAGGAAGTGTTACCCAACAAGCCCCTGACTTTTCAAACGTTCGTTTGGTTTTTGGTAACAAAAAAAGGGAAAGAAAAAAAGCTGAGCGCAGGCTGATTACTCCCGTTCTCTGAAGGACTCGTGTGCATTTACTTATTCTCTTATCTGACACTGAGCAATCAGCTCCTAAATACGTGAGTGCAAAGGTTTTCCTTGAACACTTTCTCCTGCGTATGTAAGAAGCTGTAGATAGGAACACTGGGCAGGTGCCCCACACCTTGCTCCGTGTGTGCTATGCAGCATGTGGGAAAGTGTGGTGTCCTCCAACTCTGAGCTCCCATTCCAGTCGGCCACCGGATTTCTTAAACCTGCAGTGCCTGAACAGGACAACTTTCAGCAATTTCCATACTTAAACTTTCCAAAAGTTCCATCGCCCCACCCAGCGTCCCAGCCAGAGTGCAAGTTTTCCTAAATTAGTGAAAGAGGAAACACACCCCGATACTTAAGCTCCAAGATGACAACTGAAAGCAAATGTCAAGGACACAACACATTTGGGAGAAGCGGCGGTGGGGGGTGGGGGGGCACAGGAAAGGGGTTGGAGGGGGTGGTCTGGGGTGGTTTAGGAGAGGGGGGACCATGCATAAGGTCCAGAGAAGCTTCCCCACTTCTTCACTGGGAGACCTGGCCTCTCCAAGACAGCAAAGAATGTGAGGGATAGAGCTTCCCAAACAAAGGCGAGCCTCAGATCCAAAACAATGATGAAACACAGTTCGGAAAAAGAACCCGGGTTTTAGCCTTGGTCGTGTCACTGACTGGGAGTGCAGCTTTGGGTGAGTTCTGTAATCGTGCTGAACTTGAGTTACTACTGAACGCCAGAAACCGTCCCCTGCAGAGCTGCCGTGCCACTTCCCCTGGGCTAGGACTCCCGGTGTGTTCTGTGCTTGTCACTGCTCAGAGTTAAAACTCTGGAGAAGGCCCCTCCCTGGGCTTCCTCAGCTCCTGTCCAAGAGAGGAAGGGGCCTCCCTCCATCTCTGAAAAGCAAAAGGGCTTCCCCCAGATTCTCAAAGCCACCTAACCAGGGTTACTTCTTTATGCGTTCGCCTCCTCCTCAGCTGCGAAGTCCCACTGCACCTCCCTCCCCATCTCACTGGGCCTCCTTCCCTCCTCCCAAACTTTGGCAGGCAAGTGGAAAGTTGGAGGACAAGGCAGATCAGGCCGAGAGCAGGGTCCGGTCGCTTGGCGCCTACCTGCGATGTCCCACAGCTGCAGGCGCACCAGCGTCCTACTGTCCCAGTTGAGCACTTTGAGGGCGAAGTCCACCCCGATGGTGGCCCGGTAGTGCTGGGAGAAGAGCTGGTGGACGTAGCGCTTGATGATGCTGGTCTTGCCCACGCCGAGCTCGCCGATGACCAGCACCTTGAAGAGGTGCTCGCGGGTCTCAGGCGCCCCGGCGGCGGCGGCGGGGGTGGCCGCAGCCCCCCGGCTGGGGTCCCCGGCGCCCCCGCCCGCCATGCGCGCCGCGGCTCTGGGGCGCACTGGGGCTCCGCGCCCGGCCCTCGCCCAGACGCGCGCAGTCCCGCCTCGCTCTGGGGGCCTCCCGAACCCGCCCCCCGGGGGGCCCCCGGAAACTTCCCAGAGGCCGACCCGCCCTGCGCCGCCGCGCCGGCCGGCCGGCGCCGCCTGATGGGTCACAGGACCGGAACGGCGGCGCTCGCGGCGGGGCGGGGCGGGCCGAGGGAGGGCCTGGCCGCGCGGGCTGCTGCCCGCTGGGAGGGCCTCGGGACACTTCCTCCGGGCGGACGGGGGCCGGGTCGCGTAGGGGAGCGGGCGGCGGGCCCCCGGAGACCGGGCTGGGAGTGGCCCCCGGTAGGCCTGAGACGGTCCAGAGGTCCCGGAGCCGGCTGTGGGGGGTGGCGCAAGGGCCTGGCAGTGCTTGGTCAGAGGGGGCGGCCCCGGCCTGGAAGGGGGATGGCCAGGGAAGAAAGGGCCTCCTTATCTGCTCCGCCCAGAGGGAGTGCAACACCCAGAACACTTTCAGTGGTCTCCAGTAGCACTCTCTGGAGGAAGTGAGTGGCGGTTGCAGAAAAACTGACCGCATCCCAGCGCCGAGGAGGTTGGGTCATTGGGAGTTCCAAGAGTTTTCTGAGGAAAGTTTTCCTGCCTGTACAATCAAGAGTGTGCAAGGTGTACGTGTTTTAGATACTAGCTGCCCTAACAAGGGTGACCATCCTGGTTTTGGTTTGCATTTCCCTGTGCTTGGAGAAGTTGAGCTCCTTTTCTCATATCTGTGGGTCATTTGTAAGTCCTATTTGGAAACATGCCCTTTCATGTTCTTGGCCATTTTCTCATTAGGCATTTCGGTGTTTCTGAAGTTCAGTTGTGTATTTCTGTTATACTTTAGGTATTAATCTTTTGTCGGATACGTGGTCACAAGTATTTTTTTCCCCAAACTTTAGGCTGTTGTTTCTTTACTTTGCATAAGCCTTTTAGTTTAGTTAAATCTCATTTTCGTCTCTTTTTGCTTTGGTTGCCAGAGCTTTGATGTTATTTTACATAAGATTGTTAAAACTAATGTCAAAATATGACCCAGCAATCACTCTTGTAGATATATGCCCAAAGGAAATGAAATAAGTACTTTGTAGAGGTATATATACTCCCAAATTCATTGAAGTATTATTCATGCTAGCCAAGAAGTGGAAATAATCTCTATATATGTATTATGTGGAATCTTTAAAAAGTTAATGGAGAATATGTATTATAAAAATTTTACGTAGATTTCAAAATTTTCACACCAAAATTAACACTTGATCCAATTTTGTGTAAACTTTAAATACCCTTGTATATACGTATAATGGAATATTAGGCAAATTGTAAAAGTTGATTTTGCCCTTGCAAAAACATGATTGAACCTGGAGGACAATATGCTAATTGAATTAAGCCAGAAACAAGCCTACTGATCTCATTTAGGTGGATTCTTTAAAAAAAAAAAAAAAGGTTAATATACATAAAAACAGAGAATAGAAAAATAGTGGGGCTGGGTGTTATAGCTCAAACTGTCATTGCAGGTTTGTGTCCCTGCAGCTCCACTTCTGATTCAGCTCCCTTCTAATGGTCTGGGAAAACCAGCAGAAGATGGCCCAAGTGTTTGGGTCCCTGTCTTAACATGGGAGACCTAATGAAGCCTCTGGCTTTTGGCTTTGGCCTGGTGCAATCCTGGCTATTGTGGCCATCTGGGGAAGTGAAACAGAGGGTGGTAGATCTCTTTCTGCCTGTAACTCTGTGACTTTCAAGTAAATAAATCTTTTTTAAGAAGAAGGAATGATATTTACATGGACAGAGAGAAAGTGGAGAGATGTAGGTTAAAAAGTTGCAATTATATAGGGTGAATAAATTTAGCAATCAAATATATAGCATGAGGGCTCTATTTTTGTATTGTATACTAGAAATTTGCTGAAAAAGTAGATTTTGATGTTCTTAAAATTATTAAGACCAACCCTGTATGATGATGACTATATTAACCTCCTGAGTTCAGTAATTATTTCATTAAGTATATCAAAACATCATATTGTATAATACAATACAAGTAAATAATATACTCATCTATTAAAAATGGATAACTTTATGATTTAAATGGAGTGAGTCTGATAAAGAAAACACAGGGCCTGTAAAGTTAATTTATTTTGTTTCTCTAGCAAGTGAGCATTTCTAAGCCTTCAGCTGTCAGTGTTTAGAAAAGATTTAAGGGCTCAAGGTAAATCCTAGGAAATGGATTTAAAAGTGGAAATATGTGAGCTTTCATTTTGAAGAAGAAACGGGAATCTCTGCCTTGCTTTCTGTATCTATAAAACTGAGGAATGCCCACATCCTCTTCCTATCCACAAACACCTGGAGTGACATGCTCTGGCATCTTCCTTAAATAAGCTAAAGCGGCTGCTGCTTACCCTGCCACCCTGCTGTGCTCGCTCTAATTGACAATCATTAAAAGTGGTTTTGAGAGGTGGAGGCGTTTCAAAATTTAGAAGTCAAGGTGGGAGTAAAATCTTTTCTAGAATAGCTATTGAAAAAGCATGGATATGTCTTTAAGGAAGTTTGTGACTAGCACCTGACTTTTATGTTCACACAATTACAGAGCTCTTCCAAAACACCTCCAGCTTAGGAAAAGAGGAATCCCTCCAATGCTTGCAATATGAGCACCATTTGGCTGCATTTGTACATAATATCATGGATTCTTATTGGTCCCTGCTTTAATTTTACTGGATTTCTGCTGACCTTGGGGGAATTTGTGGTGTTAAGAATTACGTACTGTCAATGATTTAAAATTCTATGTGGTCGCAGCTGAAGGTAGGATAAGGGGTTTGGACAAATGATCCTCAAATTACAGACAAGGTTAAAGTTTACATCAATAGTTCTCAAATTTGAATGTCAAAACCATGTTACAACAGATTCCTAGATCCATAACTAACAGAGGGATTCTGATTCAGTAGATTTGGGGTAGAGCAAGTCATTTGCTTTTCTGGTAGCTTTCCAGGTGATACTAAAGTAGAAAGTCTAGGAGCAGAGTAGCATGGACCAGAGCTTTCTTCTCAAACATAAAATGTCCTTATTTGTATACCGCATTTTTCTTATCTATTTGTCCTACCATAAATATTGGATTGTCCACATCATGACTATTGTGAATAACAGTATGTAACAAACGTGAATGCTAGTACATCTGTGAAATCTTTATTTCAATTCTTTTGTAAAAATACTCAGAAGTGGGCTTTCTGGTAGTTCTTTTGTTATTTGTTAAGGAACTTCTGTACTATTTTCCACAAAGGTTAGACCACTGTGCGTTTCTACCATTTCCCATTTCTGCATATCCTCACCAAACCTTGTCTTTTGTTTTTAATCTTCATACAATGGAATATTTGCTGCCCTAAGAAAGAATAAAATTTCACAACATGCAATAGCATGGATGACCTTTGAAAACATGCTAAACTAGGCCAGTCACAGGACAAGTACTGCACGGCTCAAGTAATATGAAGGATATGAAATAGTCAGACAGCTAGAATCAGAAAGGGAAGTGGTGGTTTCCAAGGTCTTGGGGCAGTGGGAAATGGGACTTTACTAATGAGTGTGCATGCATTTCAATTGGTCAAGCTGGGTAAGTTCCAGAGATCTTCTGTACAACAGTGTGCCTGTAGTTAACAATACTTGATTTCGTGTTAAGTGTTCTTACCACAATAAAAGAATGTTTAAGTTAATATGAATTATCCAGAATCATAAAAGTTCAGATTCTGATTCAGTATATTTGGGTAGGGCTTAAAATTCAAAATTTCGAAAAAGCTCCTAGATGATGTAAATACTGCTGATGAATCACATATAAGTTAGCAAGGGTTCAGGTTAGAACTGAGTAGTTCCCATATCAACTGTGTATATGCCTCTCTTGGGGAACCAGCTATTGTAGCCCAAACCTTTAGTCTAATCTGCCAGAGAGCCCAGGAATATGTATTTTAAAACAAATCTCAGAAAGCATGATGTTGAACAAACTTATGTAATAACACGTAAAATAAGTCAGTATTGAACAGTGTCTCTTGTGCATCTCTGAATTGGAGAAGTTTGAAAGGTGGAGAGGAAGAATGGGTGTATTGAAACCATGGGCTGATATTTTAATGGGGCAAGAAGGTTTGTTTCCTTTTCCCTCTAGGCATTAACAGGGAAAACATACAAGTAATCTGAACCTGGTGATTGAATAAATAAGATTGCTTTAATTTTAAATAAACATTTGCAATTATTTCATGCTAGTCCTCATAAAGGATGACCCACTTAGACAGTCATCCTATGATGTTCAACTACACATAGGTTGTGCCTGCTATATCAGCTATCCCCTTTGTGGAATATATCTCAAACCATTACCCTATCCCCACCTCTCCTGAGTAAACTCTCCTCATCCTTCATGTGCTAGACCAAATGCTTCCGTTCCTTTCACTCCTAATTCTTCTGGCAGATAGGCACATTCATTTATTTATTCCAAAGCTTACAATTCTGCCAGGAAACATTCTAGACAATCCAGTACAGTGATGAGTAAGAATAGACAAAAGTTCTTGCTCTCTAGGACTTTGAATTGTAGTGGGAAAAGGATATATAGTTTAAAAGCAATCCAATAAATGAGATAATTTCAGATGATTATAAATTTTATGAAAGATAATATAGGAAAATATCATTTAGTAATGAACTTGAGTGAAGAATAAAAGCTATACTAATTAGCATCAACTCTGAATAGAAAAAATGTCAAAACTAGGTGCTAAGTTTCCTTTGTTGTCCCAAATCAGTTGGTCCAGAACTATTCATTGAAATGACTATTTCTTATACCCCTGCAGTGACTCCATCATTTTAATTCAAGTGCTTCCACAAGAAGATTCTGTTTCTGCACTTTCTTCCTTTATTCTATGTGTCTTTGTTTGCACTAATTCTTAATTACTGCAGCTTCATTGTAGGTCTTCTGAGAAATCAAATCCTCTCATTCTGAAATTCTGTAAGTTTGCCTTAACCATTCTAGTTCCTTTATATTGCCATATACATTTTAGAATCAGCATCTTGATTTTCACAAACACACCTACTGAACCTTTTGTTGGGATTGCATTTACTCCATAGATGAATTTGATGAGAACTGAAAAGTATTGAATATTCAAAATATCATATATATTGAATATTCAATGAGCATTGTATAATCTGTGATTTATGTATGTCTTAATATCTGTCAACGACCATGTCTAAATATGATCAGAGTTGATGAACTCAAAAGGCTTCTATAGCCTTGGCAACTCATGACTAGAGCCTAGGGTGATTACTGATGCCATAAACAAAAGTGTCAATTTGTTAAGTCAGCAACAGGAGTCACTGTGCACTTACTCCTCATGTAGAATCTCTGTCCTTAATGTGCTGTACATTGAGATTTAATGCTATAACTAGTACTCAAACAGTATTTTTACTTTGTGTTTCTATGTGGGTACAAACTGTTGAAATCTTTACTTAATATATGCTAAACTGATCTTCTGTATATAAAGAGAATCAAAAATGAATCTTGATGTGAATGGAAGGGGGGAGGGAGAGGGAAAGGGGAGGGTTGTGGGTGGGAGGGAAGTTATGGGGGGGAGCCATTGTAATCCATAAGCTGTACTTTGGAAATTTATATTCATTAAATAAAAGTTAAAACAAATCTGTCAACAATATGAAAAGATCTTAAAAATTTTGTAGGTAGTGTATAAAATTAAAATTAAATTGATTTATGGGGGCTGTGTTGTAGTACAGGGGGTTAAGCTATTTCCTGTGATTCCAACATTTGATATCAGAGTACTGGTTCCAGTCTGAGCTACTCTGCATCAGATCCAGCTCCCTGTTAATGCACCTGAAAAGGCAACAACAAGTGGGCCAACTACTTGAGACCCTGCCACCCACATGGGAGATCTGGAAGGAATTCTTGGCTCCTGGCCTTGGCCTGCCCGCCCTTTCCTGCCCAGTCTTTGGGGGAGTAAGCTTATGGGTGGAAGATCTCTTCCTCTGTCTTTCCTCTGTCTCTATCACTCGCCCTTTAAAATAAATTTTAAAAACCTTAAAAAATAAATTGGTTTCTGTATAATGAATTGGTTTTCAAAGATCATGATCATTCTAAAGATTTATTTACATAATTGTGATTTCTATTGATACATCTATTTTGTTCTTACTTTTCAACCCTTTGCATTTTCTAATCTCCTTTATCTTACTTAACTGGCTGGGCTCTCAATGTAATTTTGAACAAAATTGGAGGGTGGGGACCCTAATTCTAGAGGTAAAGTTTTCACCATGATGTTATCAATTTATTTTAATCAACTTTTATTTATTTATTTATTTTTAAGCTTTTATTTAGTAAATATAAATTTCCAAAGTACAGTTTATGGATTACAATGGCTTTCCCCCCCCCATAACTTCCCTCCTACCCACACCCCTCCCATCTCCCGCTCTCTCTCCCATTCCCTTCACATCAAGATTCATTTTCAATTATCTTTATACGCAGAAGATCATTTTAATATATATTAAGTAAAGATTTCATCAGTTTGCAACCACACAGAACATAAAATGTAAAATACTGTTTGAGTACTAGTTATAGCATTAATTCACATTGAACAACACATTAAGGACAGAGATCCTACATGAGGAGTAAGTGCACAGTGACTCCTGTTGTTGACAAAACAGTTGACACTCTTGTTTATGGCGTCAGTAATCTCCCTAGGCTCTAGTCATGAGTTGCCAAGGCCATGGAAGCCTTTTGAGTTTGCTGACTCCTTTTATTTATTTATTTAAAGAATTATTTGTTATTTGAAAGTCAGAGTTACAGAGAGAGAAGAGACACAGAGAGAGAGGTATCTTCCATCCACTGGTTCACTTTCCAAATGGCTGCAATGGCTGGGGCTGTGCCACAAGCTTCTTCTGAGTCTGTCATGTGGATACAGGGACCAAAGGACATGGGCCATCTTCCATTGCTTTTCCAGGCCATTAGCAGGGAGCTGGCTCAGAAGTGGAGCAGCCGGTACTTGAACCAGCTGACATAATGGGATGCCAGCACTGCAGACAGAAGCTCAACCTGCTTCACCACAGCACTGGCCCCTATTCTATTTATTTTTTAATATTGATTTATATTTTTGAAAAGCAGAATGATAGAGAGAGAAAAGAGAGAAAGAAGTTTTCTATTCACTGATTCAACAGTGCTGGGCCAGGATGAAGCCAGGAGCCCAGGAATTCTATCCAGGTCTTCTTTGTGGGTGGCAGGGATCCAAGTAATTGAGGCACCATTCACTGCCTTCCCTGGAACATTAGCAGGACGCACTATCAGAAACAGAGTAGCTGGGGCATGAACCAGCACTCTGATTTGGGTTGTGGGTATTCCAAGAAATGGCTTAACCTGCTGTGCCACAATCCCTGTCCCTCAACTTTGTATTTTACAATAGTATTAGATTTACAGAAAAGTTTCAGACAGAGTTCCTGTATATCCACACGTAGTTTCCCATTAACATCTCATGTTAGTACTGCACATTTGTCACAATTAATGAACTGATACTGATACAATTAACTGATCCATACTTTATTCAGATTTCCTTAGCTTTTGCCCAATGCTCTATTTCTACCCAGGATACCACAGAACATTTGTCAACATGTCTTCTTAGATCTTTTTTGGCTGTGACTATTCCTCAGCCTTTATACGTTTCTGATGACTTTAATTGTTTTAAAGTGTACAGATTTCGCAGTTAATTCTCAAAGTACAACTTGTGTGTGTATGTGGGTACAAACTGTTGAAATCTGTACTTAACATAGAGTTGGTTCTCTGTATATAAAATTAAACTAAAAATGAACCATAATGAAGAAGGGGCTGGAAGAGGGAGCAGGATGTGGGACAGGAGTAGGGGTGGGAGGGTGGGTATGGGGGAAAGAACCACTATATTCCTAAAGTTGTACTTATGAAAAATAGATTCATTCAATAAAAGATTTAAAAGAATAAAGTGTACAGGTTAAGTGTTTTGTAAACTGTCTTCAATTGAATTGCCTGATGTTTTCATCACAATTAAACAAGTAAATGTAGGTTTTGGAGGAAGATCACACAGGTAAAGTACTAGGCTTATAATTCACATCAAAAGTACATATTATCTATAAGAGTGGGAATAAGAGAGTGAGAAGATGACTTATAGAATGGCAGATGTCCTAAACAGCACTCTGGCCTCAGAATCAGCCTGTAAGGCATTTGGATCTGGCTGAAGAGCCCATGAGAGTATTTTAGGCATGGAAACCCAAGACACTCTGGCAAAAAAGAAAAAAAAAAATCCTAAATGAAAGATCTCTGAGTGAGATCCCAGTGGAAAGAACGGGCCATCAAAGAAGGAGGTACCTTTTTCTGAAGGGAGGAGAGAACTTCCACTTTGACTATGACCTTGTCTAAATAAGATTGGAGTTGGTGAACTCAAAAGGCTTCTTCAGCCTTGGCAACTCATGACTAGAGCCTAGGATGATTACTGACGCCGTAAACAAGAGTGTCAATTGTTAAGTCAACAACAGGAGTCACTGTGCATTTACTCCCCATGTAGGATCTCTGTCCTTAATGTGTTGTTCAATGTGAATTAATGCTATAACTCAATTTTAATAAAATTATACTCAATTTTAATAAAATTATACTCAATAATAAAATTATACTCAATTTTAATAAAATTATACTCAATTTTAATAAAATTATACTCAATTTTAATAAAATCCAGTATATTTTTCATCAATTTTCCTGCTGTTATATTTGAACACTCATTGCCAAATCCAAGATCATGAACATTTTCTTCAGTAAGTGTTATAGTTTTTGTGTTTTTATTTAGGACAACGATTATCCTGAGTTTTTAATATTTGTGTATAACATATCCTCTATATGTAGGTTTACTTTTTGCTGAATGTCCAATTGTTTCAATACCATATCGTTAATAGATTGTAATTAACCCTTTCACAGATATCAGTCAGCTATATTGTGTCATTGTGTTTATGGAATCTCTAGTCTTTTTTTCTGATCTACATGCTTATTATTTTGCTAACATCCTGCTGCCTGGATCACTGTAGCTTTGCCAGAAATTTTGAGGTTGCAGTGTCAATCCTCTGACTTTGTTCTTCAATATTTTTTTTTTAATATTTTAATTTTTTTTACAGGCAGGGTTAGACAGTGAGAGAGAGACAGACAGAGAGAAAGGTCTTCCCTCCATTGGTTCACCTCCCAAATGGCCGCCACGGCCAGCGCGCTGTGCCGATCCGAAGCCAGGAGCCAGGTGCTTCCTCCTGGTCTCCCATGTGGGTGCAGGGCCCAAGGACCTGGGCCATCCTCCACTGCACTCCCGGTCCACAGCAGAGAGCTGGACTGGAAGAGGAGCAACCGGGACAGAATCCGGCGCCCCAACTGGGACTAGAACCCGGGGTGCCGGCACCGCAGGCGGAGGATTAGTCAAGTGAGCCACAGCACCAGCCCACAATATGGTTTTGACTACCCAGAGTTGTTGCCTTTCTATATAAATTTTAGAATAATTTTGTCAATATATGTAAAACACTTTGCTGGGATTTTTAATGGAATTCCATTGAGTCTGTAGATTATGTTGGGAAGAACTAGTGTTTTAACAATACGGAGTCTTCCAGTCCACGAATGCAGATACCTCTCCTTTGTTTAGTTGTTTCTCTATTCTTTCATCAGTCTTTTGTAGAAGTCTACATAGATCCTGAAAAATAGTTTGTTAAATTTATACCTAAATTTTAATTTCTGAATGCTGTTATAAATGGTACTGGTTTGTAAAATTGCACATTCCTATTGTTTATTGCTGATATACAATAATCTAGCTTTTTTATATATGGACCTTGTATCTTGAACTTGAGACCATATTGTACTATTTCATATAACTTTTTCTGGTTTCTTTTTTTAATGACTTCCTATTAATTTTTGTATCATATTTTTCTTCTCTAACAACTCTTCTTTAGTTGCTATTTCTACTAAAAGTATTCTCTCATATCTAACTGAATAATTGTTTTCTCTTTTTTGACATTTTAATCTCTCAACATTTCTTGTTTTCAGAGTATATGTATCTTTGTTATGTCTCTGTACTCTATGTGGGAGACTATCCTTATGCTTAATGAGTAGCATGTGTTGTGGTGGTGGGTTAAACCACTGGAAACTTACTTTAAGGAGCTGTTTAATGCCTAATTCCCTACCATGTTCATTGCTGTGTGTGCATAGTGTGTTCTGTGAGATTTTCTTTTTTTTTTATTAAGATTTTATTTATTTATTTGAGAGGTAGAGTTACAGACAGTGAGAGGGAGCAACAGAGAGAAACGTCTTCTGTCCATTGGTTCACCCTCAATGGCCGCAATGGTCGGAGCTGCATCAATCCGAAGCCAGGAGCCAGGTGCCTTTTCCCGTTCTCGCACATGGGTGCAGGGGCCCAAGGATTTGGGACATCTTCTACTGCTCCCAGGCCACAGCAGAAACTGGATTGGAAGAGGAACAACTGGGACTAGAACCTGGCGCCCATATGGGATGCCGGTGCCACAGGTGGAGAATTAACCTACTGAGCCACAGCTCCAGCCCCCTGTGTGATTTTCTATCTAAATTATCAATCTCAATCTTTAATTTTTCTTAAGTTTCTGTAGTAATATAACATGACTAATGACAAAAGTAAAAACATATTCCCATTATTAATTTTAATTAATGATACAGGAAATAAATATTTTAAATGCATCAGGCAATGAAATTTTAAAATATTTTCCCATAGGTCATGTTGTCTTATTTAACCACTTTAATTTTTATTCCATGCTCATTTCATATATATAACAGTTAATGCAGAACAGCTTGGCAAAACATAAATTCTAGCCAGTAGAGACAATTTGGTTTATTGCCTTCTGTTTCTGTGTTGTGCAGGAAAATTTAATATTCATGATATCACAGAACCAAATACAATAATTCCTTCTCAGTTTAGGAGATTACAATTTATATTACATGCTCTTTCTGGAGGCCACATAATTATGTGTGGACAGAATGCATTAAGTATTTCTTCCCATAGTTAGTTCACACAATTTCCACCAAATGCACAATAATCAATTTTACCAATTATTCTTACATTGAATATCCACTTTGAATCCATCAAAAACCATTTATGAATCAATTTATCTGCTTTTTTATTTTCAATATGATTTTTATATCTGAACTAGTGATTATAATGGTTATTCAATTGTCTGGAAATTTGAAAAGGAAACAGAAAACACAAGAGAGAATATTTAAGAAACATCACAGTCCAGACTGGCCAGGACTCCAACTGGCACTCTGATGTGGGATGTTGGCACCCCAAATGCAGCAGCTTGACCTGCTGCGCCACAATGCCTGTCCAATGACCAGGATTTTTATAACATGAAATAAAATTTAAAAATTAACATATACTAAAAATAGCATGGTAATTTTCTCATGAAACTTTTGTTTCAGGTATATATGTTAAGTATACAAGTATTGTGCATGAGTTAATTATGTATGATGTATTTTTTAAGCATTATCAACTGTGGTTAAAAAATGTTTGAAAGCCACTATAACATTGGGTACCAGTTAAAAAAAAAAAAGAAACCATTTTTCTGTCTGAATCAGTCAAGAGTGCAATCTGAGAGCATGTGAATATTATTCACATCTTAGATTCCCAAATCTTCCTGGGACTATCTTCATGGATTGGTAGGCACTTTCCTAGAACAACATGATTGGAAGGCATGTTTCAATTTAGAGTATAGTCATGTTGTATAAAAAAAAAAAAACTGAAAAATTTTATCTGTTTCACATATACTTTAAAATGTTAGTAGATAAAATGTGTAATCTCTTTAAGAATAGCAACTCCTTGTCTCAATAGTATATGTAGCACCATCAGGAAAAGAGTTCAGAGCACTGTGCATAAAGTTAGTTCACCTAATCTAAAAACTTGCTATGTGGCAATGCAATTTTAATCCTTATACATATAGTCACACAATTAACTGAGAAAACCTATAACATGGACACTTTTGTTGCATTTTATGGGTATAGGAAAGGAAGCTGAGAATGACACAGCCAGAAGGAGGCTGGATCCACGCCCAACAACTGGTTCCAAAGTCTCGGCTTTTCCTTACTCCTCGGTGCAGCAGATTCCAGCCCTTCTCAGTCAGTAGCTTAAAAGAGGTAAATAGAGCAATCTTTTTATTGTCCAGGTACAAGGATTTCTGGACTGGAAATATGTGGCCTCAAGAGAGCAAGCTTTGTATTTTCAGCCCTGCTTGAACAGTGATAGGAGATGTCCTAGAACTCTTAACTTGATGACCTGGGAGTTTACTTGTAGCAAAAGGCCATCAAGTGTCCACACTGGATGGTCCAGTGCATGTGGTTATGGTATTTTGGGCTAGTGAGACGATCAAAGAGTTTCAAAACTCGTTACACATTTTTGAAATGTGAGTGGTTGAAGGATTGCATATCACAAAATGCCTCGGATTTCCAGACTAACCCTTTGAAAACGAGATCATGAGGCTAGATCCACCATACTTATCAAAATTGAGCCAGGTACTCTGAAAATCCATAAATTGGGTCAATAATTTCCTTTTCCTTCCTGTCATAATTGGGCATGACATTATTTTAGAGTGTCTATTTTATCCCAGGAATTATTCAATTTGACATAAAGTGCTCAATATAACCAATATTGGTCTTTCATGTAGTGTATTAATCAAATCAGTCCATGGTAAATCTAATTAACAAATGGGTGTCAGTTACAGTGGGTTAACCTGGAAAAGCTTTGTTTTTTGGTCCTGTAAAATCAAGTGTGAATTTGGGCACATCTCTAGGCAGCTGTCTACCATGTGATGCTCTAGGATCCGGGCTGCTTTCTTTTTGTGATGTCAACTGCTGCTTCTGGAATCATGGAACCAGAGCAAAGAGAAGTTACAACCCTCTGTAGATTAGTGTTCCTAACAGACTTAAACAGGGGGCAGACACATGTATTTATATAGTAGAAAATATGGAATTATTCCAATAATTAGAAAAATTAATTTTATGAACCCTATTTATGCATTTAAAAAAGCTAAAACTAAGACAATTGTCTAGTGGAAAATATACTTAGGAGAATGTTTAACATATTATATGATTTTAAGTTTGAGTAAAGGTTTCTCAACCCTGATACTATTTACTGTTTGTTTCAGATAGTTCTTTCTTATATGGGGCTGTTCTGTACATTGTATGGTGCATAGTAGCATCACTAGTCTTTACCCACTAGATACTAGTAGTCACCTTCCCCCACCCCAGATATGACAACCAAAAGCAACTCCAGACATTGCCAAATGCTTCTTGGAGGGGGGTTGAGGTGTGGGACGGGAGTATACAATCATCCTTGGTTGAAAATTACAGTTTGGAACCATCCACCATGCCATATTCAACAATAAATCATGTTGCTGACTCAGTAACATATACATGTGTATATTGTGGGGAGCAACTCGGACTAGACTAAGTTACTGGAATTAAGACTTATTCTATGCATCTGCTCTCCCACAATATGGCGCTGGGAGAGGAGGAAACAGCTTCTACACAGCTGCCTCCAGTTCAACCAATAAACAGCAGGACCTGCTCCTGATTGGAGGAGAGCAGCGTACTCGGCGTGTGGGTAGCAGAGTTGGGATTGGTGGAAGAGGACTATAAAGGAGGAGAGAGACAACATGCACCAGGAACATCTAAGAGGAACACCTGTGCAGCCCCCGAGAGAGCCGGCCAGCGGTGTGCCGCTCCTCCGCGCAAGTGGGGAAAGTGGCAGGGGGAACCGCCCTTCCACGGAGGTGGAAGGGACAGTAGCCAACCCGGGAAGAACCAGCAGCAAACCCGGGGAGGGCCGAGCAGACAAAAGAACAGCGCAGGGTCCTGTGTCGTTCCTCCACGAAGAGGGGGAGCGACATATATACTTTACAAAATATGGACTTCATCACAGTTAGTGAAATAATTCAAAGAGAAATGCATTCTCATATTAAATGTGTGAGGAAACAAGTTGAAAAAGGTGAAATGCTACAGAATGAGTACATGTCAGGGAGACAGCTGAGTCCAAGCCCTCTCACTCAAGATTCATAAATTTCCTCTACAGGTGTTTATTGAGTACCTCCTATGAAATAGGAACTGTTATAAGTTACAGAAGAGACAAAGATAAAAAATCTGGCCTCTGTTCTCAGTAGACTCACAGTCTAGTGGGTAAAGAGGGACATTAACATAAAATTACATTGGAGATCATTAAAGTAAGTGCTATGATAGAAGGGCATACAATGTTTCACAGGGAGATACCTCACCCACAGAAACTTCAGCAAAGCAATTAAAACACTACAACACAAAGGAGGGAATAATAGGAAGTAATGGAACAAAGAATGCTGAATTTAATTTGAGTCACCTGGAAAAAAACTAACTGAAATGCAGAGGACCATGGGGCAGATCAAGAGGAAAGGAAGGGGCTGGCACTGTGACATAGGGGGTAAAGCTGCCGCCTGCAGAGCTGACATCCCATATGGGTGCAGGTTCGAGTCCCTGCTGTTCCACTTCTGATCCAGCTCTCTGCTATGGCCTGGGAAAGTGGTGGAAGATGGCCCATGTCCTTGGGCCCCTGCACCCACATGGGAGACCTGAAAGAGGCTCCTGGCTTTGGATCGGCCCAGCTCCGGCTGTTGTGGTCTATTGGGAAGTGAACCAGCAGATGGAAGACCTCTCTCTCTGCCTCTGCCTCTCTAACTCTGCCGTTCAAATAATAAATAAATCTTAAAAAAAAAAGAGGAAAAGGAGAGAGGAAAAGGCATTCTGAGCTGTGGGAGGGAAGAATTATGGAAAATGCTGCTAAGCCCTAAACATGCAGGCAGGTACTATCTAAAGAGTTTACTTACTTCATAGGGTTTTATAATATGGATTCCAGTGTATCTCTAAACTGAAAGGAGAAATCATTATACAGAAAGTGATCAAGGATTTTTTAAAAAGTTCAAACTATATGAAAAATCAGAATAAAGTAGATGAGTGAGAACCATATGAAGAGTCATGATTTGTATAAATAATACACAATATTATTGTTAAAATGTGTTTTGAGCCTCAATGCACAGCTCATGTGTCCATGTGTTGAACTATGCTCATCTGAATCTAAATTTTGTCTTTGCATCAACTCTGTCTTAATATTTAAGTAGCTCAATTATTTTTCAGTTTAAGGAAGTTGCTTTTTAAAGAGTAGAAGTTCATTAGCATAAATATGATACTTTGTCAACGTATGATTTAATAAGTTTGCCAATTAAGTGACTACAAGCTACACAATGTATGCTAGACATACTTAGCTCTGTCAACTCCCACTCATGATACTCGGTGTTATAGAATAAAAACTTGTTTTAAATTCCGTGCTTTGAAACTGGAGAAGTAGAAAAGGTCATTTTCTCAAGCATGAAGATCTCAGGCCTTAATGCTCTTCACCCTTCAGTAGGAATCTGTTCTCCTTTGCTCATATCATGCTGCTTCCTCTGTCACCAACCTTTGCAAAATACAAATAGTGGCTCATCCATTTTTTTAAAGATTTATTAATTTATTTGAAAGTCAGAATTACACACAGAGAGAAGGAGAGGCAGAGAGAGAGAGAGAGAGAGAGAGAGAGAGAGGTCTTCCATCTGCTGGTTCACTCTCCAATTGGCCACAACGGCCGGAGGTGAGCCGAACCATAGCAAGGAGCCAGGAGCTTCTTGTGGGCCTTCCCATGTGGGTGCAGGGGCCCAAGGAACTGGGCCATCTTTTACTGCTTTCCCAGGCCATAGCAGAGAGCTAGGTTGGATGTGGAGCAGCCAGGACTCGAACTGGAGCCCATATGGGGTGCCGGCACTGCAGGCGGAGGCTTTACCTGCTATACCACAGTGCCAGGCCCTCATCATTTTCCTGTCCCTATGGCATGTTCCTCTTGCCCACAGTCAAAAGACCTGCTCCTGTCTGTTTACCTGATAACACCTTTACCCCTTACCCAACTTTTCCTGATCTGAGGCAAAGAAATCAGGGCCTGCTGTCTCCCTCTCTTACCATTCATGGGTCACAGTCAGTACTTGTAGCATATCTTGTGGTTGAGAATAATAATTTTCCAGACTGACTCACCTCACATCTGTTTTCCCTCCTTGTCCCCTGAAAAGAAAAAACTTAATGTTAGAGGGGAAGCACTTGCAGACTCTATTTGATTAATATTGTAAGAGTAAAATTTGAAAACTCCAAAGTAAAGGAATCTATGCACAGGAGGAGTAATGTCAACAGAAGTAGGGCACCTGGGGAAAGAGATGAGGGCAGAGACTTTCAGTTTCTTGTGACGTGGGGCAGGAATGAGGCAGAAGTGGCTATCTGAGAAAAAACAAGTTTCTCTGAGTTGAATTGCCCAGAGGTCCCCCCTTGGGTACCAGGGAAGTCCCATGAGCTAGGCATTTGGAGAACTTCTTGAGATATGGAAATGAATGTGAGTACAGTACAGTGATATGAAAGGTGGAGGAAAATTTTTAACATTTAAGAAGCAAAGAGGGAAGAGAGGAGAAGCAGCTTCAAGGGCACTCAGAGAATCTGGGAAAGCAAAATGGACACAATGAGCATTTAGGCCTCTGGCTCAACCAGACTTTAATGACAAGAGGCTCAGTACAGTATCTAGCTAAAGCGCAGTGTAGGGCAGAAAGCTCAGTTTTGCCACAACTGTCAATGATACCTGGGAGAAATAATTTCCCTCTAAGCCTCTTCAACCCTGTGCTGTGGAACTCTCCTGAGCATCCAATAAAAGCTTTCTGAGTTGTTATACAAGAGTTGACACAGAGTGAATGCTCAAGAAGTGACATGCTCTTCCAGTCTTACAATGACAGGAAGGACGTGGCTGTGGGCTGGTGCATAGTGTACGAAAGCACAGGCTGTAAGGCAATTAAAACTGTAGTCAAATCTGATCCGATCTGGACCTACAATGGAGTCAGATCTGCTCCTTGCAAATCTGGGATCTTGATTATGCTAGGTAACCTTTGTAAGTCTGCTTTCTCCTCTCTAAAATAGGCTTAAAATATATCTCAAAGTGGTGTCATAAGTATTAATGATTAGATACACTGTATTTGTAGCTCAGCATATTTCTTGCGCAGATGAAGGGCATTAAATTCTAGTTAATGTAATGAGGAACTCAGGAGTTTTGTGTATAGACTTTGTCCTTGCTCGACCTTTCTCAGGCTCATGATTTATGAAATGATGTAGTTCCATAAAAATGTATCGTTCTTATTATGAGTTAGGAACTGAGCTAGACGAGTGAACTTTTCTCTTTAAAGATTTATTTATTTATTTGATAGGCAGAGTTACAGAGAGACAAAGGCAGAGGCAGAGGCAGAGCGAGAAGTCTTCTATCCACTGGTTCTCTCTTCAGTCGCTGCAATGGCTGGCGCTGGGCCAATCTGAAACCAGAAGCCAGGAGCTTCCTCAGGGTCCAAGGACAGGGGCCCAAGAACCTGGACCATCTTCCACTGCTTTCCCAGGCCATAGCAGAGAGCTGGACCAGAAGTGGAGCACTTGGGACTTGAACCAGCACCCATATGGGATGCGGCACTGCGGGTGGTGGCTTTACCTGCTAAGCCACAGCCCAGACCCATGAGTGAACTTTAAGAGATATAGATATAATACTTATCTTCTAAGTATTGCCAGTCTTTTGGGTGAGCAGAGATGTATAAATTTGCAATAAAATGATCTAGTTGCAAAAGGAGGGAAGGGAGAATTAATTCTCAGCAGAGAGATCTTCATGTTCCCAGAAAACTAAATCTCAAAAGATGAGTAGCATTTTGAAGGCATAAAATTGGAGGAAGTTTGCTTTAGGGAGTTAGAGTGGTTGTGCACCAACACTAGCTGTGAAACTGCTTGATGTATTTGGAGAATGATTTCGGATGTGTGCGGTATATATGTGTGTGCTTGTGGTCATGAGGGTTGGGGTTGCTGTAAATAATTATATACTTGCTTCTAATTTTTGAATATTCCTACTTTAATGATAGGAACTACATCCCATTCAATTGTACATATCACACAAATTGGCATTCCCTTGCACAGGGTAAGCTAACATGAAATGAATTAAGTTGAAGATGTTTTCTCATTAGATGCTAACTTCCCAAATACCCTAAGGTTTTTGCCTTTTTACATGATGGATTTATTTGATAGAGCCATCTCAACTAGTATGCTTAGATGTCTTGCTGCCAGAGTTTCAGAAATAACAATAATTTGAAGTTTTAAATTTTCATATCAATTTACTTGGCTTTAAATAATTCATCTTTCACACTAGTTTCAGTCAAATGTGCAGCATTCTATCTTCCTCCCAAATGTTTTGTTCTGGTTGGTGATGAGGTTTCTTTCTGTTAGGAGCAGTAATAAAGGAGCATTCCTCTACCTTTTTGAGTGAAGGGCTATGGCAGCACAGGGTGGAGAAGGGATCACTGCCAGTAAAAGGAGGGAACTGAGCCAGACACACGAGGAAGAAGGGTGAAAGGGGGAAAGACTGGGAACCAATATCTTCATCAAATGAGATCAGGTGGATCATTCTGAACTGATCTACATATTAATGCAAGAGGAAGAGGGAAAAAAAGGATGAGCAATAGAAGAGCAAGGGGATATTGTTTAAGTGTTGGACAGGCAAAAGCGTATTTTAGAATTATGTTGGGTGGTGTTAGAGGAAACCAATCCTGAAATGTATTTGGAATAAATTTTGTTCCAGCAATACTCAAACAAAGAAAAATTTTGAAACTCAAAGGATTATTACTTCAATATTTACATTTTACTATTATATTGTCAGCTTGATTTTTGGATGATTTTCTTGGATCATTAGGTTTTCCTTGCTATTGCAGCATTCCCTTCAACTCCCACCCAGTTCCCACCTCCTTTCTTTTTTCCCATTGACAAAACAAATCCTTTAAAAAATCATCTCTATTCAATTTTCCCACCTGTTCTTCTCCCTTCCTCTGCTATAAAAGTAACAATCTTCTTCCCATGGTGGATGCTGAGTTTTTGCCTCAGGGTCACTACACCTGCTGAGTTTTTGCCTCAGGGTCACTACACCTGCACAGCTGGGAGTCCTCCTGATGGATGCATCCCCTCTTTTCCTGCTGGGCCAGCATTCTGTGACTCACTTCCTCCCTGTTCTCTCCTCTTTCTCAGGCTTCCTTTGTGGTTTTCCATTATCCCCAACACCAAAATGTGTTGTTAATTTCCAAAGAGCTTGGACCTGCCCTGCCCTTCCCTTCCCATGTCTCCTCTCCCTTCCCCTCCCCTCCCCTCCTCTCCTCTTTCCTCCCCTCCCCATTACTATTTGTTTTCTTTTGTTTTCCCACCAAAAGTCAACACCTATCTTTATTATTCTATATAGTAATATAGTATCTTGAACTTTATATATTCAATTTTATAGTTCTAATCAGTTTCTTTTATTTTTTATTGGCTGATACAAATTTTTTTAATTTTTTAATTTAAATAAAAGTAAAAAAGTCATATATTTCATATATGTATATTTATAGTTTTTTAAGATTTATTTATTTGAAGGTCAGAGTTACATATATATATGTAACAATGGCTGGGGTTGGGCCAGACTGAAGCCAGGAGCTCACATGGTATGCTAGCATTTCAGGTGGCAGCTTTACCCACTCTACCACAATGCTGGCCCCTTGTATATACAGTTTTAAGAATATAATGATACTTCCACTCTACCCTCCATCATTCCCACTTTCCCTCCTCAATCCTTTCTTATTTTTCTTTTTATTTGACATACTTTCAATTTACTTTATGATCACCAACTTAACCTTCCACTAAATAAAGAATTCAGCAAGTGGTAAACAGAAAAAAATCACTGTTTCTCAGGATGTAGACACATTTATGAATAATAATCAAATCTCAAAATGTCAATTTTGCTCATATACATTACATTTTTTGTATTCTGTGTATTAGTTACTACCAATCAGGGAAAATATATGATATTTGTTTTTGGGGACTGGCTTATTTCACTAAGTGTAATGGTCTCCAGTTCCATCCATTTTGCTCTGAAAGACAAGATTTCATTTCCTTTTTATGGCTGGGTAGTATTCAGTCATGTATAGTACTTCTATGTGAATTCATCCAGTCTTACAGTTTTATGCATTATCTATATTTTACAGACTACAAAATGTTCACTTCGAATTGTGATGTTTCCTGAACTCATGACTTTTATATACCCACCTTCTTACTTACAAAACCAAACTCTCCATTCCCACTCCAAAATTTGTTCCTACACAATTTTAACCATCTGAACAAATATTATTTCCACATTTACATTGTTCAGACTAAAAATCTTAGATTCTTTGAGGAAGCCATTTTTTCTCTCACTCCCTATGTCTTGTCTACCAGCCTTACCTTAACTCTGTATTTTAAAGATATTATTAAGTACACTCTATATCCTGGTACTTTCTGGAAGCTACAGGCATGGAAGAGAACAAAGCAGAACGAAGTCCTACTCTTAGATTTTGGTGACTTTAAAATAAATCCACACTCAAGCTAACTTTTATCTCCTACAACTCACCACTGTTAACACCTTAGACAAACCACTTTCCTCTCCCTGAATTATTGCAATAAATTACTACTTCTATCTTTATTCCCTATAGTCTATTTTCTCCACACCAAATACACTGATTATTTTGAAAGATCAATCAGATCGTGCCTTTACTTGCTTATAACTCTCCTAAGGCTTCTCACCTCACTCACAGAAAATCCAAAGTCCCTACCAAAGCCCGCAAGGCTTTATGTGATCCAAACCCGGCTCTGTCTGTGATATTGCCTCATTCCCTGTCCCCTTCGTTGACTCCACATTACTCACATTCAATGCTTTGCTCTTTCCCAAATGTTAGAAACAGTCCACAACACATGACCTTAGCTCTTGTTCTTTGCCATGATTACATAACTCAGGTCTTCCCTAAATTATCACAATACTGCAGAGACCTCATTTGGTCTTTTTTTTTAATCTTTTTTAAAAAACTTTTATTTAGTAAATACAATTTTCCAAAGTACAGTTTATGGATTACAATGGCTTTTTACCCCCCACAACTACCCTCCCACCCATTCACATCAAGATACATTTTCAATTATCTTTATATACAGAAGATCGATTCAGTATATATTAAGTAAAGATTTCATCAGTTTGCACCCACACAGAACATAAAGTGTAAAATACTGTTTCAGTACTAGTTATAGCATTAATTCACATTGGACAACACATTAAGGACAGAGACCCCACATAAAGAGTAAGTACACAGTGACTCCTGTTGTTGACCTAACAATTTGACACTCTTGTTTATGGCGTCAGAAATCTCCCTAGGCTCTAGTCATGAGTTTCCAAGGCTATGGAAGCCTCTTGAGTTGGCTGACTTCGATCTTATTCAGACAAGGTCATAGTCAAAGTGGAAGTTCTCTCCTCCCTTCAGAGAAAGGTACCTCCTTCTTTGATGGCCCATTCTTTCTACTGGGATCTCACTCACAGAGACCTTTCATTTAGGGTTTTTTTTTTTTTTTTTTTCCAGAGTGTCTTGGCTTTCCATGCCTAAAATACTCTCATGGGCTCTTCAGCCGGATCCGAGTGCCTTCAGGGCTGATTCTGAGGCCAGAGTGCTGTTTAGGACATCTGCCATTCTATGAGTCTGCTGTGTATCCCACTTCCCATGTTGGATCGTTCTCTCCCTTTTTTATTCTATCAGTTAGTATTCGAAGACACTAGTCTTGTTTGTGTGATCCCTTTGACTCATTTGGTCTTTACAATAATATAGTACCCATACCTCCCTTGCTCTCTATTTTCCATATCTCATTTTAAGCTTGTATGCAGATATGCACATCTTGGCAGTCTTCTTGATCTAGAACCTACATTTTTGAGAGCTAACACTTAGTTTTGCTCACTACTGTATCTACATCTCCTAGAGCAGAAATATTATGGCCAAATACACATGTATTACATTATTGTTAAATGTGGATTTCTATGATTTCATATCTTACAAGGATGTTAACATAAAGTTCTTTCAGATGAAAGTTCTACATTTGTGAGCCAACTAATTCTAGATAGGTGTGTCATTTATAGCTCAGAAACAAGGAAATTCTACTTCCTTGTGGCCTCATTATCATTCACCTCTCCAATTAGTGGTAAACTTTCAACACTACAAATTAAATATACCAAATTTTTGTTGTGACTGGTTTGTGATATCTGCTAAACTATTAAACAGAAAGTCTGCTCTAAATATACAGCTACAAGTGCTTGGAGGCAGTGCAGATAATTAGCATTCTGTAGTTTATAGCTGTCAAATTAACCACCTTACAATTAGGCATGTATATAAACTATGAAGCTGGCTAAACTATATAGAAAGGAAATAAATATATACTCTTTGATCCTAAGATAGTGAACTATTTGGAACACTACTCTGAAGTATCCTGGTTAAGAAAAAGCAGAGTAGTGTAATACAAATTTGTTCATTTAAATAGGGTATTTCAAAGTAACCTGTTTTCCTTTTTCAGATATAGAAACTAGTAATAATTTTCAAAATGTAAGCATTCCTTAAGCACATTGTTTACAAAATAATTGATAATAAGATGTCGTTTCATCTTTTTTTTTTTGTGTGCTGGAGACCTCAAAACACCACATTGGCATCAGTGTAGCCATCTTCCATTCTCCTTTGACTGTTAAGTTGGGGAAAAATGGCTGTTTCCATCTTGTATTCCATCTCAGGTTGAATTTACAGATGAAAGAAATCAGGAAAAGACTTTAGACTGGCTTACTTAGTAATTCACATGATGTAGCTAGAAAATAATGCTTTTATTTTCCTTTTAGAACTACATTCCTAGTTTCATAGCTCTTGATAACATTCACATATTGAGAAAAATTTTAATTACAAAACTCAGTGACTGTTCATTAATTGTTTCTCTAATGTCTTAGAAGAAATCCCTAGCTTCTTTTTGCACGATAGACTGTTATCATATTTTTCTTTTTTGAATAACAAGTTATTCTTTGTGATATTATTTATTTTATTAGATTTTCCCTTTATGTATCTGCCTGGCCTTACTGTTAGGTGTTTATTAAGTCAGCCTTGTCATTCAATTTTTGTAAACCCCTATTCTTTGAAGGTTTTTCAACTCTTATAAATGTTGCCTGTGGGTAGGACCATCCTTGATTGTTTGCAAGTATCCAAAAAGAAACCAGAGGCTTATTTATACTTTTATTTTATTCCCCATTAACCACAATACTAAGTACTGTGTAGCCAGGTCTTGTGATGTTTCTAGCCCTCTGCTATAGGTGAGATTCTTCAATATTCATGTGCTTCTGCACCTTAGGGTTGGTGAAATTGCCTAGGGAAAAGCACAGTTGCTTTGTCCTGGTCGTCTAGTCAGATTTTGCAGGCAGGCTTATAGGTAGTTTCAATACTTCTATCTACATTCCCCTGGAGAGAATCTGGGTGTCATCGGGAATATGCAATTATAATCTCCTCTTGCTTTATTTGGATGCAAAGGGACATTCATTTTCCTAATATTTATAGAATTATGAAATATTAGTAAGCATGATTTGTGAACAAAATATCCTTAAATAAGCTATGCCAACATTCTCTCACCACCCATAGGCAATTTAGCCCTGGAGAGGAACACATGGAAGTGCCTGGCATCTTCCTGTTCCTATGAGAAGAGAAATCATTATGTTTTTGCTCCCCTTGGATCCACATTCTCTTGCTATTATAGCTGGGTACATTTTAATAGGCTTTTGACTTTTTAATTTTGTCCTGTTCTCCTACAGCATATATATCTGTGTTTGGAGACTAACTCCAAAACTTAGTGTGAGGTAGAGATCAGATGAAATAGAACAACTCTCATCTCATGGGCTGTACTTCTAGGGAGAGCTAGGTTATTTTTAAATCCTCAAATTAAACAGAATTTAATGCCATTGCCTGGAACAAATGCTTTAGACTGGGTAAGAGTATGTCTTTTTCAACTTATATAACCCACAAGGAGGTCATCTTAGGCTATGTACAAAACGGTACCTTCTCCTGAACCTAGCTCTTAACATAATGGCTGCTTCCTGCCTGAACCTGTTTGTACCTGTACATGTTCAAGAGAAATGAGTCTCTTGAGATGACTTCTTTTGCTTGAGGCTGTCATTCGCTCAATGATTTATTGCTCTCTGACCATCTTGGAAGCTATGAGTTAATGCTTTGGGAGAAGAGCATCCCACTCATGCCTTTCCAACAGATCACTGATTTAAACATCAATCTTCAGTGTTTGGGGAAACAAGGTCTCTCTCTCTTTCCCTATAAAAAATAAAGTAATAACAATAATGTTAGGTGATTTATGGAGAGTCATTTGGAGTGAAAGAGGTAGAGAACTTCCTATAATATCAGCTTTCAATCTTACCACAATATAAAAATTAATAGTAAGTACCTGGAATTGTTTAGGGACAATTGCCATATTTAGAGATTATTTTTGATTATGAAGTTTCAAACCCTGATGGCAATTAAATTACAGAGTTGAGGTGGGGGCTTATGCTTATTTTACTTATTTTAGAATCCTGAAACAAATGCCCTCAAAAGGCGCGGGTGCTGTGGCATAGTAGACTAAGCCTCTGCCTGGGGTGCTGGCATCACATTTGGGTGCCCTTCATTCATGTCCAGGCTGCTCCTTTTCCAGTCCAGCTCTCTGCTATGGCCTGGGAAAGCAGGGGAAGATGGCCCAAGTGTTTGGGCCCCTGTACCCATGTGGCAGACCCAGAAGAATCTCCTGGCTTGTGGCTTTGGATTGGCTCAGCTCAGCTCAACTCAGCTCAGCTCAGCTCAGCCCAGCCATTGTGGCCATCTGGGTAGTGAACCAGTGGATGGAAGACCTTTTTCTCTGTCTCTCCCTTTCTCTGTCTGTAACTCTACCTCTCAAATAAATAAATAAAATCTTTTTTAAAAAGTGCCTTCAAAGTTGATGTTATTTTACTTCTGAAAGTCAATGTTGTTCACTTGTATAGAAAAGGCTGTACTTTGCTGCACTTTCCTAAACCATGACAGTTACATTAACTTTATGAAGCCTATTTTAACATGGAAAAATATCTAAATTCCATTAACAACAAAGTGTATGGGAATAAATAGCATCTGAATTATTTCCCTTGTAAGAATTCAGGAATTAAAAACCAGGCACTGTCTAGCTTGAGACTAACATCGTATGCCAATTACCCAAATAATCACATCTGCTATTTGAATCAGACCTGGTCAGTGATGCTTAGCATTGTTTATTTAACGCTTAATTTACCCACAAGGAACAAAAGGCAGATACCACAGTTTCTCATCTGTCTTGGCGTGGTAAAAACTGAGGGTTTCATTCCAATGCTCTGTGCTAGGGGTGTATTTGACTATCACTACTCTCAGAGGTGTTCAGTCAAGTCCAAGGCAAAATTTTTGGTTCCTTTTGGCACTAACATCATCCAATTATCTAAATCATAACAGCATCTTTCCCAGTTAATCGGCTTTTTCCTATTTACAAGAATAAATCATGTTTTAAACAATTATAACCTGATACAATTTCCCTGGATGCCATTTTTTAAATTTCAGGAATTATTTCTCACATTTCTCTTTCTTAATTTTGAACTATCTGAGGACCACTCTCTGAGAACCTCTTCAATATGTTTGTATCTGACACTGACACTCATTTTTTTTTTTACAAAGTAGATGATGATTGCATAAGAAAAGGGAGTTTCTTATATCAGCTCTTGGATTTCTTTTTGATCCCCTTTCCTACTGATAACTTCTCTCTTAAATCTCAGTTGCAAGCATTCTACCCCCCATCCTGTAGCACTGTTCAGAGTCTTACTCATTTGTCTCAGGAGATGTGCTATTTTTAGGAGCTCAGTCAGGAATTTAGGGATACAGCTTGAACAGATGCTATAGTTCAAAGAAAGAAAATCTTACGTATCTTAGGGTCCCTAGCAGTTCAAATCCCACCATCACTTACAGTATATGGCCCAGGAGGGCTGTTGTATCTTCTGCTTTACTGGATCCTGAATTTCTCTCATTTTGAGTGTTCTGGGATAGGCTGCTTATTTTATTTCCCTACAGGGGCTTGGCCAAGCATCTCCTGAGTAGAAAAATCTCCAGGGGGCTGGCAGTATTACAGATTGGGTAGAGCTACCACCTGTGATGCTGGCATCCATATGGGTGCCAGTTCCTGTCCTGACTGCTGCACTTCTGATCCAGCTCCCTGCTAATATACCTGGGAAAAACAGCTGAGGATGGCCCAAGTGTTAAGGCCCCTTCCTCTCACATGGGAGACCTGGATGAAACTCCTGGCTCCTGGGTTCGGTCTGGCCCAGCTGTAGCCTTTGGTACCATCTGGGGGTAAGCCACAAGATGGATGATCTTACTGTCTTCCTCACACCCCATCTCTATAACTCAGCTTTTCAAATAAATAAATAAATCTTAAAAGAAAGAAAAATCTTCAGTGCAGAGGCAGAGTATTTTCTTGCACACTCCCTCCCAGATACATGTGGAGGTGGCAGAAGCAGAGATTTGCCTTCCAAACAGCAGCTTGTCACCATGATTCTGCAGCCAGTGGAATCTTCTTCTTCTTTTTTTTTTTTTTTGACTGTTTTTCTCTTTAAAATAAAAGCATTTTTCTCTGACAGCCAATTATAGCCTACTCCAGGGATTCCCCTCAACTCTTGTATTTGAGAAGATGGGGAGCAAATGGAGCCGAGGCATTGCAAGGGGAGGGATAAGGGAGTGCTGCTTACTTCTTTTGGGGTGATACAGGATGTGCAGCTAGGGCATGAGGATGACCCATGGTTCCACAGCCAGCAGCTACTGTGGCATCTGTTGGTAGGAAGACAATTTCATCTACTCTGAAATCCCAGTATTACTCATAGAGCTATTATATGGCTTGGTACCAGCATGGCAGTGAATAAAATCAGTTTCTATCACTCCCTCCCTTTCTCTGTATAAATGCATACACAAACACACATGTGTAAGCACACACAAACATATGTTTATACATATTCTCTTCAAAACATGAATTTCTATTCATAAAACCTATTTTTAATGGTAACTCCTTGATTAAGGGCAAGATGTAACCGGCTTTCTTCAGCAATTTTCTTTTTTTTTTTTTTCAATTAATATTTTAGTACTTGTTTGAAAGTCAGGCAGATAAAGAAAAGCAGAGATGCAGTGAGATCTCCTGTCTCCTGGTTTACTTCTCAAATGCCTCTAACAGCAAGGCTGGGCCAGGCTGAAGCCAGGAGCCAGGAATTCAAATTGGGTCTCACATGCGGAAGGCAGGAACCCAAAAACTAGAGCCATCACCAGCTACCTCCCAGGATGCTCATTAACAGAAAGCTGGGATTGAGAGCACATCAAAGATGATTCCAAGCCAGGTACTCTGACATGGGATGTAGGCATCCATCTGAAGCAGCAGTTTAACTGCTGTGCCACACGTCTGCCCCTTCTGTTCTGTTTATGTGCTTAAGACACACTCCTTCAGGTATATTGCTAGAGGAATGTGCTTTAGTTATCACCCCTTTAATTTTGCCTGAAATATTTTCAATAATTGGTGCACTGATGGTTCTGTAGTATGGTCACATGCAAATTTCAATCTAGAATAATATTTATTCTCTTACCTCCCCATTTCTCATTGCTTGAAACACAGAAATGGCAGACAGTCATCCAAGTCCATGCCAGATTTGAGTATAGAACACAGAATCAATATAATATCTTAGTAACTACAGTTATAAATAAATAAAAGGTAGTATTGAGTTACCCATTTTACATCAAATGTTTCTGGTTATAAAATTTAATTTAATAAAGTTTTTTCTAGTTACTATACATGATCACTATATTAAGTTTAGTAAGAGAACAGAAAGGAAGTATGAACTTTTGAAAATATATTGATAATTCCCTCACCATTCAATAACTTAATGATGGTGTATCTAACATCTAAATGGGCCCTGCCCCCATTAGTTTTCTTTTTAATCAATAGATTTAATCATTAGTTACTCCTTTTATTTCTTTGTCTATAGATTTCTTTGTACAAAAACAACAGGATGATGCAATCATTTCTCATGTTAATTATTTCAAGAGGAAAAGGAAAATTGTATTTCATTAAAAGGGGTATTGATAACTCTTGATACATGTTAAATATAGAGGCCAAAAATATCTAGATAATTTGTTTTGGGATGGGAATTGGCAACTAATAAGGTTTGAGAATTGTTGGTTTCTTGCAAAATATAGCACAAAAATTAGAGTATTGAATGTCAAAATTAAAGCATCTCAAATTATGGGCTTGTTTAGATAGATGATAGATAGATATACATATATTTGTATAGTTAAGTCTCTTCACTGAAAGATTAAGAAGTTATACATTCTTGTGGAATATATTGTCAATAATTTTATTTTTACCAATATCCGCTGGTAATGTCTACATATATTAAAGCTATCTGTGTTAATCCATTTTCCATGACTGCAACAATTTCCCGAGGCTGGAGACTTTACAAAGAAAGAGTTTTATTTACCTCACAGTTTTGGAGGCCTGAAAGCATGGTGTTGGCATCTGCTGGCTCTAACAACAGTCTCCTAGTTACACCACAACGTTGTAGATGGAATTATGGCAGCAGCATATGCAAAGCAGAGAGATCACACGGTGAGACAGGATGCCAGTGAGTGGCAAGGGACACATCATGCTTTTTCTATATCAACAGGCTCTCATGACAACTCAGTCCATGAGGTCAGCACTGATTTCTTCCCATTGTGATAGTTGCATGATCTAAACATCTTCCACTAAAGCCTACATCTTAAATGTCCTACCACCCCTAACCTCATCACACTGGGGACTGAACTTCTGGCACATGAATCCTGGGAGGGACATATCTGGCATTAAGTTTCTCTATCAATAGTTTTCATTTTAAGCTGAGTACACAGAAATTCTTAGTAGACAAATGTTATCAGTTGCCTATTCTATGCCAGGTATTCTGATTCTCAAATTAAAAAAAAAAAAATACTTCAGGGACTGGGAACACCATATAAAAGACAAGATTTATGCAGACCTCTATAACATATTTGAGAAACTGACTGTGACTGAGACTCATTTTACACAGTGTAGTTCCAGAGGCAATTATATTCATTTATATTCAGCAGATAGTTATGGAAAACCGTCCATGTGCCTGTCACTGCTATAGATCAACATGAATGAGATTTTGCTTTACTCTCAAGAATCAAATTGTCTATTGAAACTGAAATAGGTTAATGCATTGAGGAAGACAATTTTGTTATAACAAAATGATGGATTTCCTAACAATTAGAAATGCCCCGGAACATTACAGGATGTCTTATGAGGTCTCATCACTAAATTTGGCTGTGATACTCCTGATAGGAAATAGTACAGTACAGGCATAGACCAAGGCAAACAGGTGTGTGTGTGTGTGTGTGTGTGTGTGTATAATTTTCAAAAATTCAAAGTTAACTTAGCAAGTTGTATTTTTCTCTGGCAACCTAACTGAAATGGAGTTGTCCAGGAGATTGTAAAGGAGATCCAATCAGAGGATTAAGTTAAGGTTATGGATTGAATAGAATTTTCTCCTTTTTTTGAGTTTATTTATTTCAGAGGTAGAGTTACAGAGAGAGAATGAAACACTCCAAATGGCCACATGGGCTGGAGCTGGGCAAACTGAAACCGGGAGCCAGGAGCCTTTTCAGGGTCTCCCACGTGGGAGCAGGGGCTCAATCACTTGGACCATTTTCCACTGCTTTCCCAGGTCACAGACAGAGAGCAGAATCAGAAGAGGAGCAGCTGGGACATGAACAAGCATCCATATGGAATGCTGGCACTACAGGTAGAGGTTTACCTTTGCCACGGCACCGGCCTCTAGAATTTTCTAATACATGTAGGCTATGTGCTCAACCTTGGGAATACAGGAGTGAACCAGTGAATCATGCCTTTCCTGCTCCATGATATTACTATGCCATGAAAACAATCATTTCATGAATTCTGTAATGAGGGAAATTGAGTGTTATATAAACAGTAGGATATCTGATGCATTCTAGATGGATTAGAAAATTCTTCCATAAAATGTGATTTTGGCTTTTTAAAAAAACATAGCTCTAGAAAGGTATCATTGATATACAAGGAAATAACAATGGAATATGCAAGGAAATGTGTACAACTTGATCAGTTTGGACATATTTAATACATGTGATATCATCACAGCAATCAAGGAAATAGATATAACCAACACCCCCTGCCCCTGCCATGTTTCCTTATATCCCACTGTTTTGTTTTGTTTTGTTTTTTGTAGTAAGAGAAATTGACATGAGTCTACCCTCTAAACAAATTTTGAAGTGCACAATATCTCACGGTTAACTATAGGTACTAGGTTGTATATTCAATTTCTAGAATTTATTCATCTAGCATATCTGATACTACACAATTCCTAATGTACAAGAACTGAAGCACTTGTAGAAATTACAGGAAGGATCAGGGTAAGCAAAAAGTGAATGAAATTGAACATGACTAATCAAGAAATAAAAATATTTTGTTGAGACTGAAATTTGAATTGTGATTTTGGGAATTACAAAAGATGAGTCTGGAGAAGACAGTATTGTGAAGGACCTTGGAAGTAGATCATTTGGGTACTGCCCTAGGAGAAAAGAGAATCTCCAGGAAGTCTAGCAGGCCATGAGATCAAACAGACATATTTAGGAAGCTGAATGAACAGTTCAAGTGGTTGCTTGGCTGTGTGCGGTCAGAGATAACAAGATATCAGTGGTAGCCCCCAAGTTTCTTGTCTATGCAATCAGGAAATGGATAATAACAATTCCATATGCCTTGAAGGGGAAAGCTGAAAAAAATGATCTCATTTTTAACTAAGAACAACTATACTTTGAACACAAGGGGAATACAACAGGGAAATCTCAAATACAGTTATAGTCACTGACTTTGAAGTTAGCAGGAAGCTGTACACTCAAAAAGCAGATTCTCAATAGCTACCAATATGTAAATAGTAAGTTATATCAAAGGAGAGAAAAGAAATGCCCAAACAAGTTGTGAAAATGAGATAGGCCTTAGGACTGAGCCCTGAAGGACACCAAGAATTCTTAGAATTATTTCTATGAAATACATGAAATGTATTGTTTGTATTATATTAATAACAATTTTAAAAAAGAATTACAATGGAGATATAAAGTGGGAGTCAGCTGTATGACATTTGGCACACATTCATACTTACCATGCTTCAATTTTACTAGGTATAAATTGAGGAAAGCAATGTGGGATTGTTATGAGGATCGTATAAGATAACAGGAGGTACTGGTAGGTTTAGTGTAATACTCTATATGTAGCCGTTACTGTGTCTTTTAACCTGCTCTATATAAAAAGTTCAGTTTATTTTACACATCAGTGCTTCATAACATTTTTTAAATTGTGATTGGTTCCTTTTGAAAGTCTGATGCAAATGAACTCTCTCTTTCTAGAAAAATACATTCAAGCCATAGAAAACAACCACAATCCCTAACACAGTGCTATAAAATGATTATATACCTGGTAAATTCAAGAATGAATAAACTTGTTATTATTAACAAATTACATTATTGATTAATAAGATTGTATAAATAAAAGGAAGTTACTGATTTAAATTTTTTGGCATATAATTTCAAGGAGTTCATGGGCTCCCAAAAGCCCATTCACAAGTCCATCTCTGCAATTTATCTGAGGAGGAAGACATTCAGATACCGAATCAAACTGTGACATGTGTTGTTATGTCTTTACTTGCTAATTTTTAACATTTTATTTTTTAAATATATTTCGGTGTTGTCACTGTACATTGATAAAAGTTTTCTAGGGCTAATTTATTCTAGTGATTGCCAAAGCATTTTTCAGGATAAGTGTCCCTCAGTCTCTCCCTCTATGTCTCTATTTTGGAAGTTGGTAACTGCTGTCTTGCAGCTTTTTCCAGATTGCACTTCTCATCCATCAGTAAAACTGGTGCCTTATGACATACGGAAGGAAAGGGTGTTGAGTTTACTTTTTTAATAGATGAAATGCAATCTCCATTCATAAAATTCTATTAACATGTCTGCATATTTTTAAACCTGTTGACTTTGCTTCTGTCATCAGAAGCCATGTTCAGGGAACAATAAAGACTTTCGTTTTAAACTGTGTATACACAAATCACTGGTAATGTGTGTCAAGCCATCTGCTCTGCAAAGGCACTTTTTCTTATTCTTTTTTTCTATGCATAGCCTAGTTGTGAAAAGTGTTTAAGATGTTAATGCCATGCTACCCATTTGTTGGGATATGATTCTCATTACTTTGTCTTATAAAAATATTTCTTCAGATGAACTAGGTAGAAATTTCCAGGTCTTCTCTTTTCCATACTACCTTGTCATTGAAACCAGTAGATCATCTTCAAATGTCATAAAATTTCTTCTGAATAGAAATGAGTGCCAGCACCAGCGCTGTGGCACAGTGAGTAAAGCCACTGCTGCAGTGCTGACAACCCATATGTACGCTGGTTTGAGTCCCCGTTGCTCCTCTGCCGATCCAGCTCTCTGCTATGGCCTAGGAAAGTAGTAGAAGGTAGTCTAAGTCCTTGGGCCCCTGCAACAGCATGGGAGATGGGAAAGAAGCTCCTGGCTCTTGGATTCGGATCAGGACCTCTCAGGTCGCTGCGGCCATCTGAGGAGTGAACCAATGGATGGAAGACCTCTCTTTCTCTTTGACTCTGCCTCTCTGTAACTCTGCCTTTCAAATAAATAAATAGATCTTAAAAAAAAGAAATTTGTGGCTAGCATCAATATATGGACTCCCCTGCACCTCACATTCTTCTTCCTCCCTTCTCTTAATATGGATCCTTAATCAGAATTACACTGTGCAAAATTGCAATCACTAACCTGTATAGAGAAATATTAGATTCATTATTTTTTTAAAGATTTATTTGTTTTATTTGAAAGGCAGAGTTACAGAGAGACAGAGGCAGAGAGAAAGAGAGAGAGAGAGAGAGAGAGAGAGAGAGAATCTCTCATCCACTGGTTCACTCCTCAAATGGCAGCAACAGCCAGAGCTGAGCTGATCTGAAGCAAGGAGCAAGGAACCAGAAGCTTCTTCTGGGTCTCCCATGCAGGAATAAGGGCTCAAGAACTTGGGCCATTTTATATTATTTTCCTTGGCCACAGCAGAGATCTGGATTGAAAGTGGAGTAGCTGGGACTTGAAACACTTAAAACGGTACCCATATGAACTATGAGAAAAGAAATTTAAGATAATTTAAATTGACAAATACTTTGTCTACACTACACTTCCTTTAATACAATGGAGCCAGACTGCCTGGCTTCATGTCCTGTCTCCATCACTTATTGCTATGTGACTTTGCACAGGTCACTTGATTTTTCTTTGTGTTGGTTTTTTTATCTATGAAATGGAAATAATAATGGTAGTCTATGTCATATAATTATTGTGTGGATTAAATGAATAAAATCTACCAAGAACTGACAAAGTTAGAATATGCAGAAAAATGTTAAAGCAAATAACTATAAATGTATTTCATTTGTTCAGAGTCTATGAATATCTACTAGGCATGTGAAATTCTATAAAGGAAAATCCTGAATTGTTTGCCTTTGAATAAATCACTGTGATATATGGATAAACACATATAAGCGTGTATGTGTCTGCATTTGTGTGTTTGCATAGTATATGTCTGTTGCACAGGGTGATATTTTTGGAAGCACCTGTTCTCCAGGGTTGCTCTAGAGGAGTATGATTAAGAAGACAAAAGATATTCGTTTTTCTGTACAGTAGAGTAATGAATATTTGAGAATTGTTTTTGGTGTTAGCAAGTTGGAGTTTAAGGTGATAGAAAGGCATTGGAAAAAAGAAGGTGACCAACAGGAAACCGGGCCTTAAGGACAATACCTCTGTAGACTAAGAAACTTTTGTGAGCAGTGATATCTGACACTTACTTTAAAAACGTTTTGGGTACAATATTTTTACCAAATTGTCAGTGAAACTTATATTGATGGTGTGTTACAGAGTGAATATATACTCTTCAAATTCATACAGTGCATTCTTACCCTCAGTGTGATGATTTGGAGGCTGACCCTTTGGGAGGTGATTAAGTCCTGAGAGTGGAGTTCTCATGAATGGAGTTAATGCCTTTATAAGGTAAGGCCAGAGAAGCTTTCCCCTAGATGAGGATACAGGAAAAAGTTGGGAGGCCCTCCCAGGAATCCAATCGTTAGCACCCCAATCTCAGACGTCTGGCCTCCAGAAATATGAGAAATAAATGTCTATTGCTTATAAACCTAGTATCTAATACCTGGTCTTGTGGCATTTGTTATACAGCCTAAACCGATTAAAACATGGTATCTTGGGAAAGGAGAAAAAGGCTGGATGACAGGCCAGGAGTAAACCCATGCTGATAGCAAGACTGGAAGATGAAGGGAAATGAGTTGAAATACTGAAGGGCCTTTCGGAAGTCCAGCAAGGACAGTAGTAACAGTGTGACATGTGCAGGAGAACATAAAAATTTCCTGAAAGTCTTCAGTTTTTTTTTTTCTTTTTTATGTAAAATTTATTTATTTATTTGAAAGTCAGAGTTACACAGGGAGAGGGAGACAGAGGGAAAGATCTTTCGTCTGCTGTTTCACTCCCCAGGTGACCACAACATCCGCATGGGGCCAGGCTGAAGCCAGAACCCAGGAGCTTTATCTGCTTTTCTGGCCACCTTCCACTGCTTTTCCCAGGCTGTTATCAGAGAACTGAATCAGAAGTGGAGTAATCTGGACTTGAACTGGTGCCCATAAGGGATGCTGGCATCACAGGCAGTGGCCTTACCTGCTGTGCCACGTGCTGACTTCTTTTTCTTTCTTCTTTTAAAAATTATTTATACAGCCTGCGCCGCGGCTCACTAGGCTAATCCTCTGCCTTGCGGCACCGGCACACCGGGTTCTAGTCCCGGTCGGGGCGCCGGATTCTGTCCCGGTTGCCCCTCTTCCAGGCCAGCTCTCTGCTGTGGCCAGGGAGTGCAGTGGAGGATGGCCCAAGTGCTTGGGCCCTGCACCTGCATGGGAGACCAGGAGAAGCACCTGGCTCCTGCCATTGGATCAGCGTGGTGCGCTGGCCGCTGCGGCAGCCATTGGAGAGTGAACCAACGGCAAAGGAAGACCTTTCTCTCTGTCTCTCTCTCTCACTGTCTACTCTGACTGTCAAAATTTAAAAAAAAAATTATTTATACAAAAAGAACAGATTTAATGTATTTCATATATACAACTTTCAGTCCATAATGATATTTCTCACTCTCCCCCCTCCCTGCTCCTGCCTTCCTTCTTTCCTTCCTTCCTTCCCTTCTTTTGTCCTTTTAATTTTTGCAATGACACACTTTCAATTTACTTTATAGTCACAGGATTAATCCTCCGCTAAGTAAAGAATTCAACAAGTGGAAAGTGGAAAGACCACAGTTTCTCAGGAGTATATACAAAGGCTATAAACAATAATCAAATCTCAAAATGTCATTTTCATTCATATACGTTACTTTTTTGTACTCTACTAGATACTACAAATAAAACATGATTTTGTCTTTTGGAGTCTGGCTTATTTCAATAGGTTTAATGATTTTTCACAAATGTTGAGATAGAATAGTAAATAACTTCATTGAGTAGTAAAAGAAAAGATGACTCTGGAATTGTAAAAAGATTCTATAAAGTTTTAAAAAGTTCAGCATTGAAATTAAAAGAATATATATTATGCTTTGCAAACTGTAACTTTTTCTCCAGTTAAGAGATAACAGGTTGTTTCAACGTTTTTGAGGGTGGCATCTAAAATAGAAACACTGTTCTAGAGACTAGTGAGTTTCCTGTCTATATATTTGAGACACCTGAATCTTCAGTATACATATTTCACAATACAGAAGGGTTATTAAATCTGGGATTCATGGTTACAAGAAAACATTTAATAATGAATATGTCAACAGTATGACAAAAGCTAAATAAAGATCACCAGATGTTTACCTTAAAATAGATACGAGTACCTGTGTATAACCTTGAATGTATACATAGTCAAATATAACTTAGAAATATATATTCAAATATATACTAAAATATATATGATATATGTGTATAGCATATGTTTTTTTTTCTTTTTGTTAAAGATTTGTTTATTTGAAAGTGAGAGTAACAGAGAGAGAGGGAGAGAGAGAGAGAGTGATCTTCCATTCACTGATTCACTCCTCAAATGCCTGCAATGGCCAGGGCTGGGCCATGCTGAAGCCAGGAATCAGGAGCTTCTTCCAGATCTCCCATGTGGATGGTAGAGACCCAAGCACTTGGGCCATCTTCCCCTGCTTTCCCAGGCACATTAGCAGGGAGCTGGATTGGAAGTGGAGCCGCTGGATCTCTAACCAGTGCTCAGATGGGATGCAGGCATCATAAGGCCGGCTTTATCAAAATATGCCACAATGCTAATCCTGTTTTTTTTTCTTTAAAATTAAGGTCCAGAAAAGAAACCCTCCATTATAATGGCAGTATTAATTTGGAACCTGTAAGAGGCTACTGCGAGAATGATTTCAGAGTTGTTTTCTTTTACCATTTAGAGTTTCTAAGAGTTTCAGTTCCTCACTTTCCTGCTGTAGCTGCTGTCATCAAATGCTTTAATTTTATTTGAGTAGGTGTGCAGTGCTATTTCTCTATGGCTTTAATTTACATTTCCATGATGACTAATACAGCTGGGCATTTTTTCCTATATTTATTGGCCAAATGGAAATGTGAAACATGAGATGCCTGTTCAAATCTGTTCCCATTTTTTTCTGTTTCATTGCACTTACTTATATATGATGGATGTAGTTCTTTCTTAATAAACACCATCTTAACTTTATTTGGGGAACATTAAT
Organism: Oryctolagus cuniculus; assembly: GCF_964237555.1. Lineage (NCBI taxonomy): Eukaryota > Metazoa > Chordata > Mammalia > Lagomorpha > Leporidae > Oryctolagus > Oryctolagus cuniculus. The sequence continues at coordinate 21,766,788 of NC_091436.1, forward strand.
TATTATCTACTTGGTTATTGTTTGCATAAAATACATTTTACTGTTATATTCTTTTTAGGCTTACATATTATATTGTATCTTTTATCTAGCCTGAAAATCTATTGCCTTTTTTCAGTGTTGATGATAACTATCTACTAATACTCATATTTCAGTAATGAGAATATAGTTTTGTTTAAAAATTTTAAATGTTACTTCCATAGTTAAAATGCATTGACTTCTAAAAGTTATTTTTTTAAAAAAGGTTTACTTATTCATTTAAAGGACAGAGTTATAGGGAGAGAGAGTGAGACAAAGAAAAATGATCTTCCATATGCTGATTCTCTTCTCCAAAAGGCCACAGCAGCTAGGGGCAGCCCAGGTTGAAGCCAGGAGCCAGGAATTTCATCCTTGTCCTCATGTAGGTGGCAGATGCCCAAACACTTGGACCATCTTTCACTGCTTTCCCAATCCATTAGCAGGGATCTGAATTGGAAGAACAGCTGGGTTGTGAATTGGCACTCATATGGCATGCCAGCATGCTGGCATCTCAGGTGGTGGTTTAACCTGCTGCACCACAATGCCAGCCCCTAAAAGTTGGAGCTCAAAAAAGGTTTTTCCTAAAACATAGTACTGTAAACAAATAAGAAACTGCTGGGGCCAGCGCTGTGGCGTAGTGGGTGAAACCACTGCCTGCAGTGCTGGCATCCCATATAGGCACCAGTTCGAGTCCCAGCTGCTCCACTTCTGATCCAGCTTTCTGCTATGGCCTGGAAAAGCAGTAGAGGATGGCCCAAAGTCCTTGTGCCCCTGCACCCACATGGGAGACGTGGGAGAAACTCCTGGCTCCTGGCTTCGGATTGGCCCAGCTGCAGCCGTTGTGGCCAATTGGGGAGTGAATCACAGATGGAAGATCTCTCTCTCTCTCTCTCTGCCTCTCCTTCTCTCTCTGTGTAACTTTGAATTTCAAGTAAATAAATATTTTTTTAAAGAAACTGCTTATTTTATTAGCAGTGAAAGTGGCCATTTGTATTATTTCTCATTGGTATGAATACAATATTTTAATAATTTCATTAACCTAAGTGAAGTTAAATCCCTAATTTAATACCTAAAATGTTTCAAAACTGCTGAAAAGTATGTTACATAATCAATAAAGAAAAGGACTTTTTAGTATGTGATTCCTCAAATAGCTGAATAAGAACTCTTGGAGGTTCACAGAGTTATTGCAAGAAGTCTGGAAATGTGGATAATAAAGTCATACTTTATAATTTATAGGCTGAATAGAAAAAATGAAGCCACTTCTTCTGACTTTATTTTTTCCCTGTGTTGACTTACAAACCATAAATCTATAATGATTATAATCCCTATGTATTTTTACATTCAATCAATAATTGAATATTGATGACTATTAAAATGGGGTGATCTGTGGTACTGTTATATCTTTTAAATGGTTCTTACAATTGAAAAGTTTATGAAATCATTGATATTTTTAAAATATTATTGTACTTTACTGGCTGTAAGTTTTTCCAAACAAAAGGGAAAATTTCAATATAAACCATGAATAAATGTATAGTTGTTGAGTGATTCAGAAAATGTTGATTTCCCTATATGTACTTCCTAACATATATCAAAGCATAGCATGTATTTTCTTTGTAAGAGAAATTGTCAAGTTAATTTTTTATTTTTTCATGGTTTTGACTTAACAAATTCATTTTTCATGGTTCTGACTTAACAAATTCATAGAGAGAACTGATGAGAAATAGTCAAACTATTAAACAGAAGTTACTGTAGGAGAGTAGCAAAAGTATGACAGAATCCAGTTTAGTAATATAACTGATGGTTATAAAGCTAGCCTTAACATTATGAGATCATAAAAAGAAGTTATTAATTCCACTTTAAAAATATATCATCCAAAAGAGTGCCTAATATATATATATATATATATATATATATATTGCTTTCTCTAATCCTTGCAACACACTTGTAAGTGTGCACTTGTATTATTCCCAATGACTGATGAGTGAAGTGATACACAAGGAGGTTAAGAAATTTCCCCAAAGGGATTGAGCAAGTATGTGGTAAAGCTGGTTTCAACTATGCTTCCTTCACTAAGGTTCTCTTGTCCAAACCTAACACAAGAAGAATCTATTAGACAATCTAGATACATTCTGGACAATTCTATTACTTGCGTTGTAAGGCTGGGAGAAGACAAAGAATTCTCTGTCTCTCCTCTGCTCATTCCCCAAATTCCCAGGAAAATTGGGGCTGAACTGGGGACAGAGCCAGGATCCCAGAACTCAATCCAGGTCTCCCATTTAATGGCAAGGAGCAGAATACTGGACTCAACACTTGCTTCCCCCAAAAGTGCACATTAGTAGGGAGCTAGAATTGGAAACAGAACAGGGATTTGAAACCCAACACACTCTAATATGAGATATGGATGCCTTAACTGTTAGAGCAAGCACTCTTCCCACTTAATGGACTATTTTAATAGCACATCATTTTGTGAGAAATTGATTGCTACCTGGAGCCAAATTTTGCTGCTCTTGTAGGTATTACTAAAACACTTCTCACTCAATAATTGTATACAGCAATGATAATTGATGATGCGGCATAAATATATGTTTACACAAGCAGAGAATTTGGGAAATAAACTCTGAAACCATGACTACTAATGTAGAGAAGTATTAGAGAAAATTGATCTTTCCGATTTATCTTTGCTGATTGATAAGTGCTCATCTCTCAGTTTCAGTTTGCATTAGTGTTGCTTAATATTAAATAATCCAGGCCAGCACTGCGGCTCAATAGGCTAATCTTCCACTTGTGGCTCTGGCACCCCTGGTTCTAGTCCCGGTCGGGGCACCGGATTCTGACCCGGTTGCCCCTCTTCCAGGCCAGCTCTCTGCTGTGGCCAGGGAGTGCAGTGGAGGATGGCCCAAGTCCTTGGGCCCTGCACCTGCATGGGAGAGCAGGAGAAGCACCTGGCTCCTGCCATTGGATCAGTGCGGTGCGCCGGCCACAGCGCACCAGCTGTAGTGGCCACTGGGGGGTGAACCAACAGAAAAGGAAGACCTTTCTCTCCGTCTCTCTCACTGTCCACTCTACCTGTCAAAAAATAAAATAAAATAAAATAAATTAAAATAAATTTTAAAAAAATAATCCATGAGGTGTCCATTTAGTCTAGGCAGTTAAACCACCATTTAGAACACTTGCATCCCATATCCCTGAGTTTGAGTTCTAGCTTTGCTCCCAACATCAGTTTCTTCTCTAATGTGTGCTCTGGGAGGCAGCAGGTGATGTCTCAAGTAGTTGGTTCCCTGTTATTAAAGTGTGAGACTTGCGCTGGATCCTCGTTCTTGGATTCAGCCCAGTCCAGCCCTTGCCATTCCAGGTATTTGAGGGAGTGTATCAGCAAATGGGCACTAGTTCTGTTGGCATGTCTCTCTGTTTCTATCAAATTATAGAATACAATTAAATAATCCTTTCAATACTATGAGTGTAATCAATAATTTTTGTTTTTACTTGGGAAATGATCCAGTTGTACCATGAGAAACACCTTTGGAGCTAATGTCCCTGTGTACATATTTTTCAGTTCTACTTTTCTATGTGATAACTTAAGAAAAATGTAAAATTTTCACTTCAGCATAGAAGGGATGGAGAGACAATGTGGGGAGAGAGAGAAAAAGAGAGAGAGAGAGAGAGAGTTCAATTTACAGAATTCATTTGGGAATATTTCCTTTCTTTAATTTCTATAATTCAGTGTGGAAGAGCAAGTGAAGTTCCAATCTCTCTTACCAGAGATTCATTATACTTTGGGAGTGTTGAGAATTTATTTGGGGCCCTGAGGCTCTATATATAAAATTCAGTATACAAAAGCTGTGATATTTGGAAAGAGGAAGCTTGAGACTATGGGATGTAAAATATGACAAAATATAAAAATCAACAAGTGAAGTAGATCAGAAAATTGTTGGTATCAGATGAGATGTGAATGCTTCAGTGAGAGGTCAAAAGTCCAGTCATGTGTGAAGGGGACAACCGGGTTTTGAAGTAGTGATGCAGACTCTCGAACTCACTGACTCAATCCAAGTCTTGGCTTATCTGGCTTCTGGTGAGACCAGGCTCCTCCTTATCCACAATGAATGCTTCCATGGACAGATGGAAGTAAAATGCTCGGGCCTGTAGAAATCAGGTGTAAATAAACCAATCTACTTTCCTCTTTCCCCCTTTCTTCTTTGTTATTTTCCTCCCTCTTTTTACCTTTGTTTTTCTTATGAGTTCATCTGGCAGAAAGGCCATAAAGTAAAACAGCCTGCCAGAAAAGGGTAACTAAGGCTGGCATTGTGGTATCGTGGGTAAAGCCCAAGATGCTGGCATCCCACATGGATACTGGTTCCTGTCCTGGCTGCTCAGCTTCTGATCCAGCTTCCTGCTAATGGCCTGGGAAGGGCAGTGGAAGATGGCTCAAGTGTTTGAGCCCCTGCAACTCATGTGTGAGACCTGGATGAAGCTCCTGATTCTTGGATTTTGGAGTGACCCACAGTTGCAGTTGTGGCCATCTGGAGAGTAGAACTGGTAGACAGAAGATGACTTAGAAATATTTCCACTAAGATTCAGAACCGGCAAGAATGCCCACTTTTTCCATTGCTATCAATATAGTTCTGGAAGTTGTAATCAGAGCCATTAGGCAAGAAAAAGTAATCAAACAGATACAAATTGGAAAGGAGGAAGTTAAATTATCCCTGTTTGCAGGTAATATGATCCTATATATAGGGAAACCAAAAGATTCCACTGAGGGACAATTGGGACTCATAGGAGAGTTTGGCAAAGGTGCAAGATATAAAGTCAACACACAAAAATCAATAGCCTGGGGCTGGCGCTGTGGTTGGGCAGTTAAAGCCAGTGCCTGCAGTGCTTGCATCCCATATGGGTGCCGGTTTGAGTCTTGGCTACTGCACTTCTGATCCAGATTTCTGATATGGCCTCGGAAAGCAGTAGAAGATATCCCAAGTGCTTGGGCCCCTGCACCTGTGTGGGAAGCCTGGAAGAAGTTCTTGGCTCTTGGCTTCAGACCGACTCAGCTCATCCTGGTTGGAGAGAGAACCAGCAATAGAAGACCTCTCTCTTGCATATGCTCTCTTTCTTTCTCTGCCTCTCTGTAAATCTGTCTTCCAGATAAATAAATAAAATTTTAAAAAAATCAATAGCCTTTATATACACAGAAAACACCATGGCTGAGAAAGAACTGTGCAAGAACAGTACCATTCACAATAGCTAGAAAAAAAACTGAAATATCTTGGAATGAACTTAACAAAGGATGTGAAAAATCTTTACAAAGAAAATTAGAAAACATTAAAGAAAGGAAAAAAGAAAACATAAAATTGGAAGAGACTTCTATGTTTATGTATTAAGAATTGATATCATCAAAATGTCTGTACTACCCAAAGCAATTTACAGGTTCATTGGGTTCATTGCAATCCCAGTGAAAATACCAAAGACACCTTCCCAGATCTAGGAAAAAAAATGATACTAATAGTTATGTAGAAACACAAAATACTCCAAATATCTAAAACAACCTTAAACAACAAAAAGCCAGAGGCATCACAATACCAAATTTCAAGACATACTACAGGGCAGTTATAATCGAAACAGCCTGGTACTGGTACAAAAATAGACATACAGACCAATGGAGTGGATTATAAACCCCAGAAATCTAATTTTCAATAAAAGTATATTTAATTTTGAAAATAATAAAACATTTCTCCCCCCAAATTGCAGTCTTGCTCTTATCTCCTTGTGGGCCTAAAGAGGCAGCTGGACAGTATAGTGGCACATTTTTGCTGCAGTAGCACTATCATGTTACTCCAAATAATCATAGAAGTTGGAAATGTTATATGTTATCAGACACTAAGGAGTTAAGCATATGATTATTTTTATTTTGTAGATGAAAAAACTGAGGTCAATATGGGTTGAATACCTTTTTCTATGTTGCAGTTCTAGTAAATTATGGAGCAGTGTTTTGAAGCCAGTCAGTCTGGTGTTATAGCCACTCTGGAATTCTGCTTCTGTAGGTCCAGGTAAGTACAGAGTTTTGGAAGGCAAGGCTCGTGTGAAGAACCAAACCACTGTGAAAGACCTAATATTAATGCTGACTATCACCAACTTGAAGTTGTTGGGAGTTAGAGACAAACTCTGTTCTTAGCCCCTTCTCCAGGTCAAGGAGAAGCAGTGCTTGGCACAAAGGCACAAGTCAAACATGCTGGACAGAGGCAGAGGACTCTCCTTTTCCTAAGAAATGGCACCAGGCAGGACAGCTTGGCAGAGCACAGAGTGGACCTCAAGGCAAAAGCTTGCAAGCAGAACCTGGGCCAAATGTGAGTTGAGGAACACTGGAGCCTCCCTGTCAGAACCCAGATGTTCATTCTGGTTTGGAGACAGTCATGCAAACCTAGAAAGATGTGGGCTCAATAACTGTTCGCAACATGATACAATTCAACATTGATGACTTTAACTGAAGGCAATGTCCCACTGGGAAAATATGGAGTAGGTTCCTGTTGCATGACCCTCCCCTTACAGGACTGACTTGGGGATGGGAGAGGTGTGAGGCTGGGGGGCTTACCTGACACAGGTGGCAGTGGAAGGCAAAGGCTTGTGACTCACAAAATGGCTTATAACCATAGTATTACAATATTCACTTCCCAAGTGAGGCCAGATGGGACCCACACATTACCTCTAGTTTACAGCATATTTCCATCTTGATCCTCCTGTAGCCAGCCTACCTTGGGACTCCCTGGGGATACAGTAATGAAGTCTTAGACTATTTTAGTTATTCGGGGTATCAATTCCCAGCAATTCTGTCTTAAGTGTCTCATTTTCATCTTGTCACAAAAAGAATAGTTTGCGCAAATAGACAGCTTTTAGACCTCTTTACCCAAGGTTCTCACTAATCTAAGTATGTAAACATTTTTATCTTGTTGAGTATGGTTGGCTTCCATGGCAGCTGCTTCCCACACATTTTTCACATATCAACATGATTCTCTTCTTTCCAGCTTTCAAACTCAAATTCAAAACAAAATGACAAAATCTCCAGAAGAGTGAACTCACTGGGGCTCAGTAACATGTGTTTTGTACTTTCTGGTCATAAAAAGTTCACCCAGCAAAGGGCAAATAAATGTGCAGCAGATGTAAGTTCAGAAGGCAAAAATGTAAATATGTATAAAAAGGCAAATTGCGAAGACTGATTTTTCAGATATCTGTTACTAGAATAAAATTTGGGTAGAAGAGTGTCATTGAGATTTGAAATGAGGTATCTAAAGCCCTATTTAGATTTGAGACCAATATTATAATAGTAACTTAAAGACCTAAAAATAAAAATTAATAATGCTTGAAATATCTGACAATAGCAAAGAAAATCAAAGGCTGAAGAGAGTAGTATAAAATAAAATAAGTAGGACAAAATCTTTTTCTGAATCAGACTGTGGTTCCAATAGTCTTGATGGGTGTGGCTCAACATACTCTTGGCATGGCACTAATATTAGCAGGCAGGGAAAGCAGAGGTGCTCGGTATATTCTGCCTTATACACTAGTGTTACTCAACTGTTTTTATGCTCAGGAAAAAACTGACAAACTCTATACTCTGTCTAAGAAAAGCCATCACCTATCCATTATTCACAGAACTGTTGAACTCAATATCCTAAAAAAATAATTTGCCATAACAAAGCTCTAAATTTTGAGGGTTAATCTTCTCCTAGTTTATTTATTTATTTATTTATTTTGACAGGCAGAGTGGACAGTGAGAGAGAGACAGAGAGAAAGGTCTTCCTTTGCAGTTGGTTCACCCTCCAATGGCCGCGCGGCCAGTGCGCTGCAACCGGCGCACTGCGCTGATCCGAAGGCAGGAGCCAGGTGCTTCTCATGGTCTCCCATGGGGTGCAGGGCCCAGGCACTTGGGCCATCCTCCACTGCACTCCCTGGCCACAGCAGAGAGCTGGCCTGGAAGAGGGGCAACCGGGACAGAATCCGGAGCCCCGACTGGGACTAGAACCCGGTGTGCCGGCGCCGCACGGCGGGGGATTAGCCTAGTGAGCCACGATGCCGGCCCTTCTCCTAGTTTATTTAGATGACTCTTTTTTCAGTGCTAAGAAGCAGATTCAGAGGTGAACATGCGTTTACATGAATTAAAAATAAGCTGTGAACTGAAGGATCCACTTAACCATGTGGAACTAAGCAGTGAGAGCAGAATGCGTTTATCTCTGGAAGAGTAACAATTGACAAACGAATGCCAAACATTTCAAGACATGGGTAAACCGAAGTTCATGTCATGAAATGATATGTTAGAGTTACATTTCACAAACAATATTTAGACTATCATATGCTCATGCTCACTATCACCATAAATTTTACTTGAATTCTGTGTAATTTGTCTGCTTCAGCAGACAATCCCTGAGTTTTACCTAAGACAGATCCTTTTCTTTAATTTTGAGACCACTTGAAACTCAGCAGAGTTGAGTTTTGGTTTGTGAATTCTGAGCTTACCACTAGCTTCATGAGTGTAACTAGCTTACCACTAGCTTCATGAGCATAACCAAACTACAGAAAACTTTCTAAATTCTATTATGTTTATTTATAAATGAGGTGAGCATTGAGGAGAGTAATAAGAGTTAAGATATTTCTGTTCTTGCCAAGGACAGAGATGGATTCTCTCTCTCTCTCCCTCCTTCTCTCTCTGTCTCTTTCTTTCCCAGGTCATCATCTCCCACTTTGCCTCGCTATGCTAGATAACACTCTACCCCTCTGCTGGACCTGAAAAGGTAACGCCTGGAAAAAGGCAGTTTGTTCCGTGCAGAGTATCTCCTATTCATTTTAAGGCTCTGTGTGTATGTGTGTAAGAACACGCACTGAAAGGGGGATTTCAAAGGGTGAAAAAAAAAAGAGACCATTAGATCTCAAAGTGCTTGTTAGGAATCCCCATGCTAAGTGACTTTCAGATTCTAAGCTTTTATAGATGAGTAAAATCTCAAAGAAAACAGAGTAGGATGGATGCAGGATTGCCAATATTTACCATTAAAAACACAAATAAAAAACCATACTCATGCCATCATAATTTGTATTTGATGATACAAAGACAAAATTAGTATTGTGGAATTTTTAAAAAGACTCATACGTTTAGAATAGAAAAATTTCCTTTTAAGGATATGAAATTTTGTGATAAATTTATTTTGCTGAAATTATTTTATTTATTTTACTGCATACCAATACTTCAAAGCTCTGTGAAACTCATTGGGTCTGTGACTAGGCATTTATAAAACGATTCTAAGGGATCTATAACTTCTGGTGAAAATTAGTGCACTGATGGAACTCTACATATGTGGCTTTCACACTTGATTATGAACAAATTTTAAAAGTATTTTTGTATGTGCTATATAAAACTCTTCATTGAGGCTGGCATTATGGTGCAGCAGATGAAATACTCCATCTGAGATGCTGGTATGACATATGGGCTGCTCCATTTCTAACCCAGTTCCCTGCTGGTGTACCTGGGAAGGTAGTGGAAGATGATCCAAGTACTTGGGCTCTTTGGACCCATGTCCAAACCAGAAGAGAACCAGAAGAAGTTCCAGGCTCCTGACTTCTGCCTGGTTTAGCTCTAGCCATTATGGTCATTTGGAAGCTTTGTCTCTCTCTCTCTCTCTCTGCCTCTGCCTCTCTGTGAGTCTTCCTCTGAAATAAATGAATTTTTTAAAAATTTTTCTTCTGTTATTATCTGAGATTTGTGTATGATACTTGTGACCAATAGTGGTTAGTTTGTGTTCTAAAACATTTGAAGTGTAGTTTAAGCTAGCATTAATATTTATGGTTCTGTCCAGAAATGTAAATAAATGAATCCTGACTAAAATGAAATAATGTGACCTTCTTAAGGGTAGTCTATTGAATTAGATGTGATCTGTTCCCAGAAGGTTAGCTAGCTACAGAACCTCATACAATATCCTAAAGACCCTAGCACACATAGGTGGTCTGGCAGCTTTCTCAACAGCCTCAGATGAATAATACCATAATTTGATTTCTTAATGTTCTTGATGTCCTTTGTTTGCTACAGTCTTCTTGTTAAAAGATTGATGTACAAATGAGATATACTGCAAGTTATGTTCAAAATATTACTACTTTTTCAAGACTGTAAATGAAGGACAGAGAAATAATTGAGAAACAATACTTGTACTGAACCATTAAAGACATATCATCAAAAAGATTTCAAGTGGATGGTAAACTCTCGTAAAAAGATAGGTGAATATTACCTAATGTAATACAGAATATCAGCGGTAGCTGGGAGCTGCGTGTCTGTAGCTGAACTCACACAAAAGTAAAATGCATAATGAGGGACATCCCAGAAGACATTGAATTTTAGAATTATGGTAACTATATATGCATGACAGCTTTTGAAGTGTCCTTTCTTACTGTGAGAACATAGCATACCATTGTAAGAATATATGTAATAAATGTAAAGAATTAGACTAGTGAGATTTAGTTATTGGGACAATATTTGAATGGTGCCTAATGAAAATAACTTGAAATTCAGTTATTCAATACGCTGCTGCTCTCCCTTCTCTTTTCCAGCCATATGTCATTGTGTAAATAGTTAATAGTACACAACTATTACTGAAAGCTCTGTTTACTTATGTTAATCACTTTTAAAATACAAAACCTACATGACTAATGTAGGGCAAATCTGCTTATTGCCTGCTAATCATATTCAGTTGCACATAAATGATTGTAATTTGATGTCACTAAACAGATTGCAATACTTTTCACTTCGCTTCCAACTTCAGCCTGTACCAGTGGTTTATTTGCATTTCAACCAATCCAGTTGAAATTTTTGTTATTGTACAAAACTACTTAGGGATTATTGAATATAGTTTAAAATTTAATCAACCCCTAATTGGAAAGGAAACATGTAATGTTATATTTAGTTTATTTCTATGATAAAATGAACTTTTCTTAATCTGTTAAAAATATAATAAACCCTACTATCGCCTAAAATCAACAAGCATTATCATGAGATGTTTTGCCAGATTAGAGAGCTAAGGATCTTATGGGGAAGTCATGTTGACTCATTGCTAAAGTGTCATTTTGAAAAGCAATATGGAATTAAATTTCAATTTTTAATGAAGAAAAGAACTACTAATACAAAATTATTTCCACAAAGCCAATTTCATTTTCTTTTCTACTGCTTAGAGGAAAGCACATTAGTTTAGTAGAGATCTCAAGAACTGAATGCTATAACAATGATATGAGGTACAATGAAAGAACATGGTAGAATCTGTTGTTTTGATGGTGCCTACATGCCAACAGCTATGTTGACTTTTGATTCTTCACTGCCTCAAGTCTATTGTCAATCCTGCTTGTTTTTCTGGCCTTGGTACCTTACTCTAATTTCCTCTTTAGAACTTCTCAAGCCATTATCTTAAAATCAATATTTCTAATGCTGAATTCTTCATCTTTCATCCAGAACACCTCAATCTCTCAATCTGATTTCTGAAGAATCTGTTCCAGGCATTCAATTAACAACAAATATTGCACCATAGAATTTAAGAACTTCAATAATATTGATATCATCCAGCCTTATTAATAGTTTTATGAATTAATAGTACTGTGGGTTCTTGCCATCTATTCAGATAAGAACTCTAAATATCAGCTCAAAAAGACCAGGTGACATGGTAAGTTTTAAGCATTTTTTTCAGTGAGATAAATGCACAGGAAAGTGAGAGCTTTAATTTGGAAAGAGGGGAGTCTAGAAGCTGAGTTGGCTCCATACTAGGCAGAGAGCACACTAGGAGCAAGCATGCAGGCAGGAAAGCGGAGGCAGGGCAGAGGACAAAAGACCACACCAGAAAGCATGGGCAACAAGGGAGGAGGAGCCCACTGTGCTCCAGCCCTTTTGTTCACTTCCAAAGGGGAGTGGTTATATAGTCTCATTGGCATGTGGGCATACAGGTAGAGTCAGGTAGGGGCATGAGGTCACACAGGGGCAGGACTAATCATAAAGAGACCTTCACTGAGATACATTGGAATCAAATTCTTAAAAGTCAAGGACAAGATAAAAATTTGAAAGCTGCAGGAGAGAAGCTACTTGTCAGGTATCGGGTAGCTTCTGTAAGAGCATAAGCAGATTTTTCAACATAAGCTTTGCAATCCAGGAAAGATTTGGATAACATGCAAATAAATATGGCTACTGTCTGAATTGCAGTCCCCCAGATATGTTGAGTCCTTAGCCCTCAGTGTGACTGTACTTAGAGGTAGGAACTTAGGAAAATAATTCAGTTTAAATGAGGTCATAGCTATAGCACCTTTATATGATAGAACTGTTATCCTCGTAAAATTATGTCTCTCTCCATAAGTACCTGGAAAAGGCAGTGTGAGCATGCAATAAGAGGAAGCATGCAAGCCAGGAAGCGAGGACTTCTTAGGAAACAGCCCGAAAAACATTCTGATGTTGGATTTCTAATCTCAAAAACTATGAAGAGGGGCCGGTGCTGTGGCGCAGTGGGTTAAAACCCTGGCCTGAAGCACCGGCATTCCATATGTGTGCCGGTTTGAGACCCGACTGCTCCAGTTCTGATCCAGCTCTCTGCTATGGCCTGGGAAAGCAGTAGGAGATGGTCCAAGTCCTTGGGCCCCTGCACGCATGGGAGAGACCCAGAAGGAGCTCTTGGCTGCTGGCTTTGGATCTGCGCAGCTCCGGCCATTTCAGCCATCTGGGGAGTGAACCAGCAGCGGAAGACCTCTCTCTCTGCCCCTACCTCTCTCTGTAACTCTTTCAAATAAATAAAATAAATCTTAAAAAAAAAAAAAAAAAACCTGTGAAGAAATAAACGTTGTCTAAGCTACTCAGTTTTAGGGTTCTGTTACAGTGACCTTAGCTCTTCTTACTATTGTCTTACGTAATTTATCTCAAAATTCCAACAAGAAATACCTTGTGATAATTCGAATTTCTCTCTTATCCTCATCTTTAAACTGAATTGGTCTCCAACTCTTATAATTTCTTACTTTCTAGTATCTACCACTTACTGATTTACTCACTATTCTCACTAGCAATTTTTATGTGTGGTTGGAATGTTATCAACCTTTTAAATAAAAATACATAGTCTTATTCTGTCCCCACTTCTGACCCATATTGAAAAGATATAATGGGTAGTTGAGCAATTTAAAAAGTAAATGTTTTGGCAATTAGGATGATTATTTTTGATATTTAAGGGAATTGACTAAAGCAAAAATCAGTTCACAAGGTCTTGGATATGAAATCAGTTTTTAAGCAGATGATAATTTAAGTGGATGCTTCTTTAAAAGAATGAAATTTAGCAGTAAATTGTTTTCATTTAGCTATTTCTAATAAAGTAGAAGACTTGAGAAGTGAGATAACATAGATATAATATCCCATATCATTTTGGCTTCTTTTTTGGTGAATATGCCTCCAAAGCATTTAATACTATATATTCTGAGCAATGCAAAACTCTTCCAATTACTAAGCTCTTGTTTCTCACTGGAAAACCTACCCCTCTATACTCTGTACTTCATCTTGCTTGGCTGGGTCAGGGACTGGCAAGCTTTACTTTTGTTTTACCTGTTAGATCCTTGTTAAGTTGCAATAATGGCCGGCGCCACGGCTCACTAGGCTAATCCTCCGCCTAGCGGCGCCGGCACACCGGGTTCTAGTCCCGGTCGGGGCGCCGGATTCTGTCCCGGTTGCCCCTCTTCCAGGCCAGCCCTCTGCTGTGGCCAGGGAGTGCAGTGGAGGATGGCCCAGGTGCTTGGGCCCTGCACCCCATGGGAGACCAGGAAAAGCACCTGGCTCCTGGCTCCTGCCATCGATCAGCGCGGTGCGCCGGCCGCAGTGCGCCGGCCGCGGCGGCCATTGGAGGGTGAACCAACGGCAAAGGAAGACCTTTCTCTCTGTCTCTCTCTCTCACTGTCCACTCTGCCTGTCAAAAAAATAAAAAAAAAATAAAAATAAAAATAAAAAAAAAAAAGAAAAAAAAAGTTGCAATAATGGCACTAGAAGGAAAATGAAAGCCTTCAGGAAAAGAATGGACAACAGCTTTCCTGCTTACTTCCGGTCTATTTGCTGGGGTTCTTGTGGGCATCCCTGTGACGGCTTCTTCACTCCGGCAGTAGCAGTGCTTCCTGTAGCAGAAGCTGAAAGCAGTTGGCAGTTTTTCCCATTTTCTCTGAGCCAGTCCTACAGTATGTACTTACAGGTGCCGGCATTAATGGACTACCCTTGCCTCCTAGAGGGCTCCCATAGGCCCACGGGACCTTTCATTTGTTCTTAAATGATCATAATTCCAAGTTCCATCCTTTGTGCCCCTGAGCAGTAGGGGTGGGAGCTGTTTCCTCTGCTTGCTCACTCTGATATTCCAGAGCTCTCTTTTACCTTGTTAGTACCTATTTAATAACCTTTTACCTAGCTAATTGTTTATATAAGTTTTCATTGTTCAAATAATTGGCATATGTGTCAGATTTCAACCAATGACACAGAACCAATATGTTCTATTTATCTGTCCTTCTACAGCTATATTTATATGTGCATATGTCTATATATATACATATATGAGTCTTTGAAAAGCTCATGATATAGGAATATTACAAAAAAGCTAAACATGTATTTCAAAATGTTTAATGCCAAAATAAACTCTTTTAACTCTAACATCCATGAACTTTTTAAGGTACTCTTGTGTATGCATATATATGTGTATCTATAAAAATATGTGACATATAAACATATATAGTAATTTTGCAGTATTTTCAAGGAGTTCATTCTAGTCCCTCCCCCAATGAAGCTCAAGACCTTTATTTAAAATACACTAATATTTGTATATAATCTATGTATATCCTCTAATATATGACAGTATTTAAAAAGATTCATGGAAAAATGGAATTAAAATATAAGTTTATTTTGATCCATAATTTTGAAGTTCATGGATAGTTTTTTCATAATATATATCCTCATGGACTTTTTGAACACACTTCATTTGCAAGGATTTCAAACTTTTTTGCACCAAAATGAAGTAAACATTTAGTTTCATTTTCCATGAATATTTTCAAATCATTGCTGGTGATACAAGGTAAATACCATATGGATACTTATGCTGTATTTTTTTAGGGAATAATGACCAAGAAAAACTCAGAATCCCACATTGGAATGCCTGGTTCAGGTCCTGGCTATTCTGTGTCTGTGATCCAGCTTCCTGCTTGTGTGCCTGGGAGGCAGCATATGATAGTTCAAGTACTCAGGCTCCTGCCATCCATTTGGAAAGCCAAGAAAGTTGCTGGCTCCTGGCTCCAGCCTGGCCCAATCTTCGTTGTTGTGGGCATTTGAGGAGGGAACCATGGATGGAAGATCTCTATTTCACTCTTTATTAAAAAAAAGAAAAGGAAGTTCATATGTGGTCAGTATAACTGTAATGTTTTGGAAATATTTTGATTTGCAGATGCTGGAATCTGTGGGTGCTGAAGCTGCAGGTGTGGAGGGCTGGCTCCACATGAGTTGACTTGCACAATTGTGGAGTCATGCCTAGGTAAATCTGAAGTTCATAATACTAGCCATCAGAGGGGACAAGCTGAGAATCCTGGGCCTGGGCTAAAGCTGCTGTCCATAGAGAGGATTTCTTCATCAGGAATGCCTGAACTCTGTTCTTAAAGTCTTTTACATCATTGAATTGGGTCCACCCAGTTTATCTAGAAAAATCTCTCATGATTTTGTAAAATTGAAATATGAGTTCTATTTGGGAACAAAAAAGGAAATGCATGCATAGATTTTTCATAATATCCACTTTTCATAAACTATTTGTCTGTTTATTTTAAAAATTCAAATGATGCAGAAATGTATAAAGAAGAATTTAATAAGCACACAAAATTAGCAATATTAAATGTTTTTCTCTATTTATCTCCTTGAGTATGTATGTATGTATACATTTTGAAAGCAGAGGTAGAAATATTAATATTAGGTAATGTGGGATTCATTACAAAGATCATAAATGAGAAATATGATTACAGACTTCAGTCACACTAAAAAATACTGTCACAGAAACACCTAGATGAATGATTGGCTGAATTTACTGGAGACTGTAGCATGACCAAGTTGACGTAGACAGAAATATTCACAAGTGTTTCATTGCCTACTATGACTCATATATAACCTTACCGTAAATGATTACTGGATTTTTCTGTCTGAGGGGATGACAAGAAAGAAAAACTGCTGGAAGAATTTCTTTCTAATTAGCCTACAAATTTACAAAACTAGATTACTTATGGACTTTAACTGAAAGTGTTGATGCTTTGCCTTTGAATACTTTAAAAAGAGTTTCTTCTGTTTCAAAAATCTGCCCCTATTCTTGCCTTTGGCTTCTTGTATTTGATTGTTGTCCATAAATTATATAGAATACTACTTAAAGTTTTATTGAATAACAAAAATATGTCTCTTAGAACAGTGCATTAAATGAACTCTTCTTGATAGATAGAATGTTCACTAGCTTGAAATTAATTTACCTTTATCTTTCTGAATATTAGTATCAGATGCCTACATATAAGAACTGCTGTAAAACTGGGGATTTATTCTCTGATATTTACATAATGTTTTTATCTCAGGCAAAACACTTGATGAGTTCTCCAGCCTTAAGTTTCTTTCTCACTGTATCTTCTTTGCTATTGTGAAGTTCAAATGGGATAATGTCCAGAAACATAATTTGTGCACGTGGTAAGGCATTTTATTTGCTTCATGGACACTACTAGGATTTCAAAAACAGGACCACAAAACAGTTCTGTTTGCTTTAATGTTTTAACTCATTTTTTATGTCTGTTTTGTGAATCTTTACTGCATCCCTGGATTTTTATGTTGAACTTACTATTTCAATAAATAATCATTTAAAAATTACTACTTTTGGAAGGCAGTTATAAGGAGATTTATGACTTTGATTTTCTAGATTCATTTTTCAGAATCATAGATATGTGGAGAGATTGTTAGGTTCTGTTAAGCACCTAATTTTCCTAAGAAATTTTCATATATCTGATGAGTCAAATTGGACCCAAGAGACAAAGGGAGAGTCAATCTTCCCTTTTCCTATTGATTACCAATGCTCTGAAAAATAAATGCACTTGGATCCTGGTTGTATCTCTCTGGTCCTCATGCTAACATGACTATTGTCTCTAGGTTGTAGCACTGAGCATGATTTCCTGACCATTGGGAGCACAGTATCAGCGAATGTGGAATGAGTTGATTTAACGCTTCTGAGCAAATGCTCCATTTTCTTCCAGGGTTTGTTACAGAAACACCCAACTCAGTATGTCCAAAACAGTGCACTGAAAACAAATTTTTACCCTGACATATAAATATCTATTTATGCATGCTCAGAAATTGATACTAGAATAACAAGCTAGGGATGAGATAGTTTTGATAAAATGCCTGTGAATAAGTTTTCTAGGGATGCTGTAATAAAATAGCACAGGCTTAGTAGCTCTTACAACACAGATTTATTCTTGTGACCACAAGTCTGGAATTGAAAGCCCAAGATCTAGGTGTCAAGAGGTACAGTTCCTTCTGAAAACTCTTTTATTTTCTCCTGCAAATGGCCAACTTCTGGCTGTATCCTCACGTAATCTTTCCTCTGTACATGCTTATCATTGGTATCTCTGAGTGCTCAAATTTCTTGTACTTATTGGGACATTGGGCAGATTAGATTAGGACCAATCTTAATAAAAAGGATTATTTATTGGAAATTCAGAGTTACAGGGAGAGAAAGAGAGAGAGAGAGTCTTCTATAAGCTTGGTTCACTCCTCAGATGGCTGCAATGGCCAGGGCTGGGCCACATTGAAGCCAGGAGCTTCCACAGAGTGTCCCACATGAGTGACAGGGTCCATAGGACTTGGGCCATCTTCTGCTGCTATCCCAGGCACATTAGCAAGGAGCTGGATTAGAAGTCACCACACTAAAGACCCTGTCTCCAAATATAATCACATTCCTATTTGCTGAGTGTTAGGATACATATCATCATGAGATTTGCAAGTTATGCAATTAAGCCCATAACAGCATGCATATATATCAGTACTAGATAGCATTATAATACATTTTGTGATTTAATTTTTAAAATAATTTATTGATACAGGCTTTATTATTTTACCCATTGTATATTGAGAAAATTCATGCCGCATGATGTTAAGGTGACTGAAGTCTATGGTAAGTTGGTGGAATCAAGCCTTTTTCAGTGGCAAAATGGACCCTGGAAGCAAGAGAAATGTGAGAAAAATCACAGGTTTTGAAAAGTTTCTGTTCATGCATAATGAAAGAAAGGAAACAATTTCACTTAAATTTCCCATCACTGTAGTGAGAATTTTCCTTTAGTCTTGACTCGTCTACTCCAAAGATCCCAATCCGGAAAAACTGAGCATGCTAGAGTGCATTCTAATTAGAGCTCCTTCTAATTCAGACCTACTTTGACAGTAGGAATGGCCAGTGCTTTGCTTTTTGTGGGATTTCTTCAGATCATTGCCCTCTGGTTATTGGAGCTACATCTCCTCTCCAGGACTTTCAGAGGTAGCAAAATACCTGGAAATGTATGATCTCGCTACCCAAGGCTGCTCATCAGTTAGTGACTGAGCAAAATATAAACAAGAGGCCCAACAAACACCCTGCCTGGGGACAAGACAAACTGCACTGTAAATCAATTTACGTTCCAGAACTCCTTCCAGAACAGGAGTGAAGCTGGAACTTTACTTCATTCTTTCTGTGTACCTTCCTTACTTCCCCCATCCCTGCTGGTTACAGTTGGTAGCATGTCAATAAAGTATTTGCACATAAATTGTTTAACTCAGGATCTGATGCTAGGGAGTATAACCTGAAGTGCATTCTGGGACTAAATTCTACTTTGTTTGAGTTCTGTAGAGGTAACCAAAGATTAGATTAACCACAGGTACTGTGATAGAAAGAGAATAGAATAGGAAACCTGTTTAATTCCTATCTCTGCAATGTGTCATTTTAGGGATGGGATTATTCTCTATTCATTCCAGTGCAAAAAGTAGAAAATAAGCCTGATTAGACCTTAAAAATAATAATTTGCTCATTTATATGATCAAGAGTATCCATGAATTCAGGAATGACTGAAGTCAATAGGAATTTTTCTCATTCCTTTTACATTATTGTGGTAGGGTTGCGCTTAGTTCACACTTTATCAGTTCAGTAACCTCCACAGAATGAGGACACCTGGTCTCACAAAGCACCGTTATCAGTCCTGGGACTTACTATAACTGATCCAATTCATGACATGCACCTGCTCTTAAATCAACGACTGTTTCTGGTTGAGCAAGCCTGGGACAGATTTCCTTCCCTGGAGCCACAGCAGAGTTAACCTCAACTTAATTCTATTGACTGAAAATACAGAAGACATGATAGGTTCCTTAAAGGAAAACTGAGGTTAAAATAAGAAAGGCACATGGAAATTCAGAAGAACAATCAACTCATAGACTGAGCTTGAATGAGATAAGTAACATTCAGAAACCACTCTATCTTTACTGTTGACTAAAAATTTAATACATATTTCATAGTGTACTTGTGATGTTTAAGGAACACAATATTGAAAAATTTCTCAACACAGTAATTGGCACTGAACAGTTGTCCAAGAAGTGATAGCTCCTTTTGGTTCACTGTTGGTAGAGTTTGTGGGGAGCAACTCGGACTAGACTAAGTTACTGGAATTAAGACTTATTCTATGCATCTGCTCTCCCACAATATGGCGCTGGGAGAGAAGAAAACAGCTTCTACACAGCTGCCTCCAGTTCAGCCAATAAACTGTAGGACTTGCCCCTGATTGGAGGAGAGCAGCGTACTTGGCGTGTGGGCAGCCGAGTTAGGATTGGCGGAGGAGGACTATAAAGGAGGAGAGAGACGGCATGCACCAGGAACATCTATGGGGAACATCTAAGGGGAACACCTGTGCAGCCCCCGAGAGAGCCGGCCGGCGGTGTGCCGCTCCCCTGCGGAAGTGGGGAAAGTGGCCAGGGGAACCGCCCTTCCACGGAGGTGGAAGGGACAGTAGCCAACCCGGGAAGAACCAGCAGCAAACCCGGGGAGGGCCGAGCAGACAAAAGAACAGCGCAGGGTCTTGTGTCATTCCCCCACGAAGACGGGGAGCGACATAATGGTGCCGTGACTCGGATATGAAGCCTAGGCAGGGTTTAGTGTCGCTCCTCCACGAAGAGGGGGAGCGACATAATGGTGCCGTGACTCGGATAGGAAACTTAGGAGGGAAGAAATGGGAAGAAATGGGAAAATATCGGAGAGAGAGACTAGCAAACAGCCTAGGGAAAAGCCGGACGAAAAAGGTGCCGGAAGAAGCTATTGAAAGCCTAGGCATAGACTCGGATACGGACTACGGGGGGAAGCTGGGAGAAATCTCTAAGGTCGAAAGCGAAAGTGAAAGCTAGAACAAACAGACTTGGATACGGACTGTGGGGAGAAGCCAGGAGAAATGAGGGAGGAATATTGTTGGAAGAAAGCTTGGGGAAACATACCGGGTAGAGAAAAATGTTAGGGAAATTGAAGCCGCGGGGGGCAGGCCGAGGCGGAGACGAAAGCCACTTTGGGATTCTCAAGTTAGCCCGGGAATAAGGGGCGAAAAGTTAAAACCAGAAGCGGAAACGTAAGCCAGGTTGGGATCCGTCTGATTAGCCCGGGGAGCAAAGGACGGGAAGCCAAATCGTGGGGCGGAGACATGAGCTGGGTTGAATTCACCAGATTAGCCCGGGGAACTTAGATTGAATGCTAGTGGCGGAGACGTAAGCTACGCTGTGTGACTCGCGGAGGCTGCCGCGCGCAGAGAGAGCGTGCGGGGCACAAGTAGATAGGGAACACTGGGCTGGTGCGAGGCCGTGGTGCAGGCGCGAAGCCGGGAAGCTGCGCAGATGAGAGAGGCGCGGGCTGAAGCGGCTCAGAGCCCAGAAGCCGCTGCGGGGCGGGTGCCGAGAAGCAGCCTCGGGGCGGGCGCCGGGAAGCCGCAGGGATAGGAGAAACAGAAGTTTTAGAAGTAAAATGAGAGAAATAGGAATGCTGGTAGATAGAAGTAAAATAGGAGAGATAGGAATGCCCAGAGATAGAGAAATAGAGAAGTAAGGCCTCCCCACAGCACGGCAATGAGAGAGCTTGGATTCGGTCTGCCTGATTAGTGAGGCGATGAGCACCTGTGGGCGGCTAGCAGCTTATGTGCCGCAGGTCACCGAAGACAGGCACGTTATTAACATCAATAGTCTCCCCACAATACCGCAATGAGAAGGCTTGGATTCGGTCTGCCTGATTAGTAAGGCGGTAAGCACCAGCAGGCAGCTCGACCAGAGTATGAGCTGCAGGTCACCGAAGATAGGCACGAATCAACATCAATAGGCCTCCCCACAATATGGCAATGAGAAGGCTTGGATTCGGTCTGCCTGATTAGTAAGGCGGTAAGCACCAGCAGGCGGCTCGACCAGAGTATGAGCCACAGGTCACCGAAGATAGGCACGAATCAACACCAATAAGCCTCCCCACAATATGGCAATGAGAAGGCTTGGATTCGGTTTGCCTGATAGGGCTTGTAAGCACCTGCAGGCAGGGCAGAGCAGAGCATGTGCTACAGGGCACCGAACACAGGCACGCATCAGCGCCTAAAAACCTCCTCACAACATGGCGAAGAGAGGACCCGGATTCGGTTTGCCTGATTGATAGGACTTGTAAGAACCTGTGGGCAACTCTAGCAAGTAGAGCAGAGTGTGTGCCGCGGGACACCGAAGACAGGCGTGTATCAACGCCAAAAAATAAAAAGAAAGGGGGATCTGTGGGGAGCAACTCGGACTAGACTAAGTTACTGGAATTAAGACTTATTCTATGCATCTGCTCTCCCACAATATGGCGCTGGGAGAGAAGAAAACAGCTTCTACACAGCTGCCTCCAGTTCAGCCAATAAACTGTAGGACTTGCTCCTGATTGGAGGAGAGCAGCGTACTCGGCGTGTGGGCAGCCGAGTTAGGATTGGCGGAGGAGGACTATAAAGGAGGAGAGAGACGGCATGCACCAGGAACATCTAAGGGGAACATCTAAGGGGAACACCTGTGCAGCCCCCGAGAGAGCCGGCCGGCGGTGTGCCGCTCCCCTGCGGAAGTGGGGAAAGTGGCCAGGGGAACCGCCCTTCCACGGAGGTGGAAGGGACAGTAGCCAACCCGGGAAGAACCAGCAGCAAACCCGGGGAGGGCCGAGCAGACAAAAGAACAGCGCAGGGTCTTGTGTCGTTCCTCCACGAAGACGGGGAGTGACATAATGGTGCTGTGACTCGGATATGAAGCCTAGGCAGGGTTTAGTGTCGCTCCTCCACGAAGAGTGGGAGCGACAGAGTTGTGTTTGCTCATTTCAAGATCCTTTTTGTCTAAAACAGTTCACAATTCTCCTTTAGTCAGAGGTAAGAGAATAAACTAATACAGAGTCAACATCCTAAGAATATGCACTTAGAATGGCAAAGGCTTCCAGGGGTAAGGTAGAAAGTGTCTGACATTACAACAGAAGGCAATTCTGATGTGAAACTATTAAGAATACAGTTGTGTTTATTATTTCATAATAAATTAAGTCATCTTATTCATAGGAGGAATGGCAGGAAAGGCAACATAGTTATAGGGCTATAGATTATTTTATTTTTTATTTTCTACTTTACACAATGCCTATTAAATTGTTGGAGAAATAGTATGAGAACACAAACCATATAGAAATGTTTGTTCAGATTTTTATGTGTATGGGTATGCGATGAAAAGTAACATTGCCCATGACCCTTTTCTTTTCTTTTCTTTTCTTTTCTTTTCTTTTCTTTTCTTTTCTTTTCTTTTCTTTTCTTTTCTTTTCTTTTCTTTTCTTTTTTTTTTTTTTACAGGCAGAGTTAGACAGTGAGAGACAGAGACAGAGAGAAAGGTCTTCCTTTTCCGTTGGTTCACCCCCGAAGTGGCCACTATGACTGATGCGCTGTGGCCGGCACGCTGCGCTGATTCGAAGCCAGGAGCCAGGTGCTTCCTCCTGCTATCCCATGTGGGTGCAGGACCCAAGGACCTGAGCCATCCTCCACTGCCTCCCTGGGCCACAGCAGAGAACTGAACTGGAAGCGGAGCAACCGGGACAGAATCCGGCGCCCCATCCGGGACTAGAGCCTGGGGTGTCGGCACCTCAGGCAGAGGATTAGCCTAGTGAGCTGCAGTGCCAGTGCCCATGGCCCTTAATGGAACAAAAAATAAATTTTTCTTTGCTTTGCTTTATAGTGAGGGTATTTTTATCATTCCATATAGCCATGTGCTAGGCAATAATAAAACAACATTTTCCATACTGCATCATTTCTGGTTGAATTCCTAGGTATCATTTAATCATCTACCTGGTTGATTGCAAATATATCCAAATTAAAAAGTGTAAATTACATTTACAGTTAAGTTTTTGGCCTTCTTTCTCGAAAATAATCTTAACAATGATGATACTTAATAGTCAGTGGAAGGATACAGAAGAAATTAGAAAGTGAGAATACTAGCTTCACATTTATTATTTTGGCTTCAAATTTCTGAAAAATTATTTCATTTTGAAAGTCATTTTATGTCTACAGTTCTCTGGAAAATACAAACTCTTCCCTTTAAATTCATCATTAATTTATGTTTGTGCCTTATTTTTAACCTAGAGAAAAATACATTTTTCTCTTCTGATAGTATTTCCCCTTTTATTACTAGATAGTGATATTTTATTCATTTTGAAAAGAAAAAAAATTATCAGATATCTAGATACACTGTGTACTCAGTGCTCTTTATGGGTCAGGGAAGAAGATTGAAAGAAAGTGATGAAATGCAATTTTCTCAATATTGATGGTAGTACTGCTAAAAGGTTTCTTTCTTTCTGCCTTGGTCAACTATGCATCATTGGTGACTACAAAAATGCTCCAAATTATTATTATTTTTATTAATAAAAAGAGAACAGGTTTCATACATTCTATAAGTACAGTTCCACAAAGACAACCACATTTCCCTCCCTCTCTGGTCCTTCTAGTTCCCCAGTCTTCCTTATCTTTCCTCTTTTTATCAGTTTTTTCAAGGAAATATTTTTTTAAATTTATTTTTTAAGATTTATTTTATTTATTTGAAAGACAGAGTTACAGAGAAAGGTAGAGACAGAGAGAGGTCTTCCATCCGCTGGTTCACTCCCCAGATGGCCGCAATGGCCGGAGCTGTGCTGATGTGAAGCCAGGAGCCAGGAGCTTCTTCCGGGTCTCCACGTGGGTAGAGGGGCCCAAGGACTTGGGCCATCTTCCACTGCTTTCCCAGACCATAGCAGAGAGCTGGATTGGAAGAGGAGCATCCGGGACTAGAATCGGTGCCCATATGAGATGCCGGTGCTTCAGGCCAGGGCTTTAACCCCCTACACCACAGCGCTGGCCCCAAGGAAATAATTTTAATCCACTCTATATTCTTAGGCTTAATTCACCACTAGTGATAATATACAATTAAAAGTTAGAAAGTCCACATTTCCACAGGAGTTTAAATAAGGGCTAAAAATTACAAGATGTCCATTTCATTCCTATACATTTTTGTGTTCTATATTAACTGCTGTACATCAGAGAAAACATATGATATTTGTCTTTTTGAGACTAACATTTCACTAAGCATAATGGTTTCCAGTTGTAGCCATTTTGTCGCAAAAGACAGGCTTTCATCCTTTTTTATGGCTGAGTAGTTTTCACCATGTATATATATACCACATTTTCTTTTTTTTTTTAACTTTTATTTAATGAATATAAGTTTCCAAAGTACAGCTTATGGATTACAATGGCTTCCCCCCCATAACGTCCCTCCCACCCGCAACCCTCCCCTTTCCCACTCCCTCTCCCCTTCCATTCACATCAAGATTCATTTTCGATTCTCTTTATATACAGAAGATCAGTTTAGCATTCATTATCACATTTTCTTTATCCAGTCATCAGTTGATGGACATCTGGATTGATTCCATTATCTTAGCTATTGTGAATTGAGCTGCAGTAAACATGGGGGTACAGATCACTCTTTCATACGCTGATTTCATTTCCCTTGGGTTAATTCCCAGGAGTGGGATGGCAGGGTCATATGGTAGATCTATTTTCAGATTCAGGAGGAAACTGCAAGGAAGTTTCACTTCCCCGCAGTTAGAATGGCTGTCATCCAAAAATCAAAAACAATAAATGCTGGTGAGTTGTGGGGGAAAGTACCCCAATGTGCTGTTGGTGGGAATGTAAACCAGTACAACCATTATGAAGACTGTATGGCAATGTCTCCAAAATCTGAAAATAGATCCACCATATAACCCAGTCCATGATTATTTACAAACCCAGAAGTAATTTTCTGTATCTCAAATGTGAGAAGATAAAACAGCATTCCTAACAACTCTTTGTGATGTGGAATCACATCCCGACATTAAAAAGCATGAAGTAGTTCTCTAAGCATATATTACACAAGTCCCAAGATAAGTAAATAAGTGAAATACAAAACAGAGAATGTATAGCTTCATAAAAAAATAAATAACTATTGATACATAGAAAAATTCCCAAAGCTTAACAAGTCCCTTTTAAAAAGGATTACCTTTAGGGAGAATTACAACTCTAAATGCAGTTTTAAATGTGTAGCTTTTTTTGTTGTTGTTAAACTATCTCTACATGAAAGCACAGAGATTAATATCTCCTGTCCACATTCAGCAGCTATTAGAATTTTCCACACTTGCATTTTATTGTGTTCCCTTTCTTTTCTTTTCTTTTTGAAGTGTTTTAATGCATGTTCTAAGACATATGCATTTATCAGAGCACTTTAATGAACATCTCTAAAAACTTATGACATTTACTTGTATAATTATAATACCATATCTCCTCTAACATAATTGAAATGGACTGACTGTCCCTTTTCATTAAATTCCTGTGTTTAAGCACAATCTCAGTGTGATAGCATTTAGTATTTAGTGGTTGGGCCTTCGGAGGGTTATTAGGTCATGAGGGCAGGAAGCCTTATAAATGGGATTAGTGCCTTCACAAAAAGAAACCAGAGGATCACCCAGATCTCTTTCTTCCAAGGAAGGACACAGTAAGATGTCAACTGTCTGTAAAACAGGAAGTGGGCCTTTACCTTACCATGAATTTCGCAGCACCTTCATCTTTGACTCACAAGCCTCCAGAACTATGAGAAATGAACATTTGTTGATGGAGCTATCCAGTCTGTGAACTCATAAAGACAATACTTAATAATGCTCTTTGACATCATGGAATGCAATATGTGGTGGAATGAGAAGGCCATGCCAAGATGGCCGCTGGCAACAGAAACTGCCTGGCAACAGGCTGTGATTGGATGGCTTTGGAAACTATTTAGCAACAGACTGTGATTGGTTAGGGCATAGACCGCCCCTTGAACAGATTGGCTGCCTTGGCTATTTAAGCTGTTGTACCAACTGAAATAAACGAGTCTGTAGGCTGCTTGCCTCTTGCCTGCTCACCCGACTCCCGGGGTCTGTGTGGTGACTCCACGCCTCTTGCCCTGACCACACTCCTTCTCTCAGAATGAATCCACAGCAACAGCAATATCCAGACCATTTTCAAATTTCTTTAATAGTCTAAAAACAATCCTTTAAAATATGCATGCATATTTAGACAAGGTCGTAGTCAAAGTGGAAGTTCTCTCCTCCCTTCAGAGAAAGGTACCTCATTCTTTGATGACTATGACCTTGTCTAAATATGATCAGAGCTGGTGAACTCAAAAGGCTTCCATAGCCTTGGCAACTCATGACAAGAGCCTAGGGTGATTACTGATGCCATAAACAAGAGTGTCAATTTGTTAAGTCAACAACAGGAGTCACTCTGCACTTACTCCTCATGTAGGATCTCTGTCCTTAATGTGCTGTACATTGTGATTTAATGCTATAACTAATACTCAAACAGTATTTTTCACTTTGTGTTTCTATGTGGGTGCAAACTGTTGAAATCTTTACTTAATATATGCTAAACTGATCTTCTGTGTATAAAGAGAATCGAAAATGAATCTTGATGTGAATGGAAGGGGGGAGGGAGTGGGAAAAGGGAGGATTGTGGGTGGGAGGGAAGTTATATGGGGGGGAAGCCATTGTAATCCATAAGCTGTACTTTGGAAATTTATATTCATTAAATAAAAGTTTAAAAAAATGGGGCCGGCGCCGTGGCTCAATAGGCTAATCCTCCACCTTGCGGCGCCGGCACACCGGGTTCTAGTCCCGGTCAGGGCGCCGGATTCTGTCCCAGTTGCCCCTCTTCCAGGCCAGCTCTCTGCTATGGCCAGGGAGTGCAGTGGAGGATGGCCCAGGTGCTTGGGCCCTGCACCCCATGGGAGACCAGGAAAAGCACCTGGATCCTGGCTCCTGCCATCAGATCAGCGCGGTGTGCCGGCTGCAGCGGCGGCCATTGGAGGGTGAACCAACGGCAAAAGGAAGACCTTTCTCTCTGTCTCTCTCTCTCACTGTCCACTCTGCCTGTCAAAAATAAAAAAAAAAAAGTTTAAAAAATGCATGCATATATATTAAAAATATAAAGTACATAAGTATTTTTAAATATATACACACATATAGTATATATAGATGTATACATATTTTAAATTTTAATGGCCATAGCATTAAATCATTCTTATCATAGGATATTTTAATATATAGCAGTATCTGCCACTGCTTTATTTTTCATACCATTAACTTGAAGAAAATTAGTTGATTTCCTGAGATTGCCTCATTGCCTGAAAATATCTATTTACTTCCTCATGATTTTGTTCACTTTGCTCCTCTTCCCTCTGCAAACTAGCTAAATCCTAATTAGATTCAAGTATTTTAGCTGTTTACCCAACTAAAGGATATTTAAAGCATATTATTTCAGGCAAATACTTTATTGATATAATAGAGGTCCAGCTCTGATCCTAGTTCTGCTATATTCATATTCAAATGTGTGCGTTTTCAAAGTGTTTCAAGATACTTTCTTTTCTTACAGACAATTGTTTAGTAATGAACATAAACATTTGGGAAAATTCAGTTCTACCACTTAATGAGCTAGGTTTTGACATGAGGGTTTTTGAAACTCTGAAATTTTCTTGATCAATAAATATCAACTTTAAGTTATTAAAGTATAGGTAATCAAACAGAAAATATCAGAAATAAAAAGACTTAATCCTTATTCATTTATTTATAGTACAGTTGCTCTTTTAATTTGCCACTCAAACTCCTTAGAGCTTGCTAAGAAATGGGGTTCTCTGGAAAGCACATTCAGTTTTTTAAAAAATCATTAAGAGTGTGTCAGGATGGCCGAGCAGTCTAAGGCGCCAGACTCAAAAAAAATCATTAATTCATTTACTTAGATGTTTGTTCCTTCTTTAAGAATCATTTAATGCACATTTGGTGCCAAGCACCATTCTCAGTGTCGAGGCAGAAAGAAGAAATGTCTCCATGTAATTGTTTTTTTGACAGGCAGAGTGGACAGTAAGAGAGAGAGACAGAGAGAAAGGTAATTTTTTTAACTGCAGTTAAAAGCATTCAGTATTTGCATTTGAGGAGTGAATCTGCTGATGGAAGATCTCTCTCTCTCTCTCTCTCTCTCTCTCTCTGTGTGTGTGCGTGTGTGACTCTGCCTATCACTTAAATAAATAAACCTTTATAAAAATTGTGGAAAACGGAGATTCCAAGATGGTATAATAAGGAGGGAGCTCACTGCTCTAGAGTAGAGGAAGATAGTTTTAAAAAAAAAAAGAGAGAAGGAGAGAAGTGAAAAATGAAGAGAGTATAATGTTAGGATACAGTTAGGGAGAAAACTGCAGTGGAAATCCCACGGAAGGAAGAGGGATTCTGTGGACCTGCATGGAGGGTGTGGACGTGCAGCAGGAACACAGTCACAACACAGGACCCCAGCAGCCAATAATCTGAGCACCAGCTTTGGACAGTGAGATGAGACCAGACTGCAGCAGCCCATGGCACTGGCAACATAGCTACAGAGACAGTCTGGCTTAAGTCCTACCTGGAGCCCTATGAGGGAAAGCACATCTTCTAACCAAGAGGGAAAAGGGGCATGTTTGTGTCTCTCAGTCCTGGCACCCATGAACTGCTGAGGGAGAGCAGGTGCCATTTTGGATATACACAGAAGCCACATCAGCTCATATTTATGTGCCTGGCAACCAGCCAGAGGAGATGCCTGAGTATGGCTGAGAGGATTGACAGAGGCTGGGCACCCACATGGGATTTTGAAGAGCCCCCAGGCTCTCGGGTTCAAACTGCCTGGGTGGAGCACCCACAGGCAGCTGGTTCTGGGATCATCTCTGCATCTCTGTGGATGGGATAGACTAGTAGGACAGGGCAGAGCGGACCCTTGGCAGACACCCAACTAAGCCACAGAGGCATAGGCCAAATATGAAAGCCATCAGAGAAAAAAAGAAACAAGAATAAGGAAGACAACAACCCCCCCCCCCCCCCCCGTGCAAAGGAAAACAACACTTCAATATTAGAATGTAAAGATGAAGAGTTGGAATGTTGGAAACTGAATTTAAAAGGTTAATCATAGTGTTATTCAGAAGCAAAGAGAAGCAAATCCAAGAATTAAAGAAATCCACCCATGACATGAATAAAATTTTTCCTAATGAATTTGAGATTTTTAAAACAGAAATCAGTTCCACTTATAATAACATAGATAACTTCATGTCTCTTCAAAGAATCTTTCCAACCTGAATTTCAATTTTATTTAATTTTCATTTTTAGGGGGAGAGAGAGAGAGAGAGAGAGAGAGAGGTCTTCCATCTATTGGTTTACTTCCCAAAGGGCTGCAACAGCCAGGTCTGGCCAAGCTGAATCCAAGAGCCACGAGCTTCCCTCAGGTCTCTGGCATAGGTGACAGGGGCCCAAATAGTTGGGCCAATATCTGTTGCCTTCCCTGCCACATTAGCAGGAAGACAGGTTGGAAGGGAAGCAGTAGCACTGGAACTGTTGCTCCTACATGGCACGCTGACATCACAAGTGGCAGCTTAGCTGGCTGAGCCACAACACCAGCCCTTACAGTTTATCTGTAACTGGCAGAGTGCACAAGTTGGATTAAGCGTATCATTGTGAAACTTTGCCAATTTTGAAGATTTAGAAAAATGGAATAATACAGCAATTTTGTTTAGCTAGAGTATACTTCATTAAAAAAAACCAGCTAATTGCTAATTGCCCAAAGAAACTGGGTGGGAGAGAAAGGGAGGGGTGGGGAGTAGCATGTCCTGGTTGAATTGCAACTGCCAAACAATTCAGGTAGAATCTAGACAGTCTCCCCTTGGAGAAGCTGTTTCCTCCACCTCGTACTGTAGCCAATCAATTGGAAAACTGACTGTTAAAAAAAGAGAAATCAAAATGAAATATTAGAAATGAATAATTTAAATAAATAAAAATAAAATAATATATGCATTGGGAAGACTTAAGAATAGACTTGATGAGGCATAAGACAGAAATTCATACTAGAAAATGACCTTTGGAAATGTTACAGTCAGACAAGAAGAAGAAGAGGAAGAGGAGGAAGAGGAGGAAGAAATTAGAAAATAGAATTTTTTTTAAAAAACAGTGTTGGAGATTTATGGGATACTATAAAATGATCCAACATGTGGGCATTAGAAGTCCCTGAAGGCATGAAAAGAGAGACTGGATTAGAAGGACTATTTTGTGAAATAATTACAGAAAACTTCCCCAATTTGCAGAAAGAAAGGGATGTCCAAGTATAGGAAGTACATAAACCTACTAATATAAATGACGAGAAAAGATCTTCACCATGACAATTTGTAGTCTAACAGTAAAACATAAAGAGTCTAAAATGTGCACAAGAGAAATGCCAGATTACTTTCAGAGGATCTCCAGCTAGACTCACAGTTGACTTCTCATCAGAAACTCTATAGGCTAGAAGAGAATGGCAAGACATAGTCCAAGTTTTAAGAAAAAAAAAAAAAAAAACTTGTCAATCCAGAATATTGTACCTGTAAAAGCTTTCATCTATGAGCGAATGTTAAATAAAGACCTTCCATAACAAACAGAAATTGAAATAATTTGTCACCACTCATCCAGCCTTACAAAAGATGCTTAAGGATATTTCCACTCAACATGGATTAAAGACCTAAATCTATGACCTGACACCATCAATTTATTAGAGGGCATTGGAGAAACCCTTCAAGATATTGGCACAGGCAAAGAGTTTCTGGAAAAGACCCAGGAGGCACAGGCAGTCAAAGTGATCCCTGTTAGGAATTTGGAAAACATTATGCTGAGTGAAATAAGCCAATCCCAAAGGGACAAATACCACTTGTTCTCCTTGATAGGTGACAACTAACTGAGCACCAAAAAGGAAACCTGTTAAAGTGAAAAGAACACTATGAGAAACGGTGACTTGATCAGCCCTCATCCTGACTGTTGATGAGCAACTTGATATGTTATCCCTCTTAGTATTTTTTTTTGTTTGTTCTACTTAATACTTTTGGTTGAATACTGTAATCAATACACAATTCTTCTTAAGTGCTGAAACTTTACTGAAAAGTGATCGCTGTTAAATATAAGAGTGGGAATAAGAGGGGGAAGAGATGTGCAATTCGGGACATGCTCAAGCTGACTTACCTCAAACGGTAGAGTTAGAAACATACCAGGGGATTCCAATTCAGTCCCATCGAGGTGGCATGTACCAATGCCATCTCACTAGTCCCAGTGATCAATTTCTGTTCACAACTGATCACACTGATAGGTCTAAGAGTCAACGGGATCACATAAACAAGAATAGCGTCTGCAAATACTAGCTGATAGAATCAAAAAGGGAGAGAACGATCCAACATGGGAAGTGAGATACACAGCAGACCCATAGAATGGCAGATGTCCTAAACAGCACTCTGGCCTCAGAATCAGCCCTTAAGGCATGCGGATCTGGCTGAAAAGCCCATGAGACTATTTCAGGCATGGAAAGCCAAGACACTCTGGGAAAAAAAAAAAAAAAAAAACAACTAAATGAAAGATCTCCACGAGTGAGATCCTAGTGGAAAGAACGGACCATCAAAGAAGGAGGTACCTTTCTCTGAAGGGAGGAGAGAACTTCCACTTTGACCATGGCCTTGTCTAAATATGATCAGAGTCAGTGAACTCAGGGGGCTTCCATAGCCTTGGCAGCTCATGACAAGAGCCTAGGGTGATTACTGAGGCCATAAACAAGAGTGAGTGTCAATTTGTTAAGTCAACAACAGGAGTCACTGTGCACTTACTCCTCATGTAGGATCTTTGTCCTTAGTGTGCTGTACATTGAGATTTAATGCTATAACTAGTACTCGAACAGTATTTTTCACTTTGTGTTTCTATGTGGGAGCAAACTGTTGAAATCTTTACTTAATGTAAGCTAAACTGATCTTCAGTATATAAAGAGAATCGAAAATGAATCTTGATGTGAATGGAAGGGGAGAGGGAGTGGGAAAGGGGAGGGTTGCGGGTGGGAGGGACTTTATGGGGGGGGAAGCCATTGTAATCCATAAGCTGTACTTTGGAAATTTATATTCATTAAATAAAAGTTAAAAAAAAAAGAAAATTGAAAATGAATCTTGATATGAATGGAAGGGGAGAGAGAGCGGGAAAGGGGAGGGTTGTGGGTGGGATGGAAGTCATCGGTGGTGGGGGAAGCCAATGTATTCCATAAGCTGTACTTTGGAAATCTATATTCATTAAATAAAAGTTAAAAAAAAGATGTTTAAGGATATTTTACATACAGAAACACAGAAACATAGTCATTACGATGAAAGATTGTGAGCAGAAAATATCCCAGTAAAAGTCAAAGGAAATCCGAAGTAACCAGTAGGAATATTTTATGAAAAAAATTACAAATTCAAGTTATTACTTAAGAATAGTAACATTGATGTAAATGGCCTAAACTCTCCAGACTGGCTGAATGAATTTTTTAAAACAAGGCCTTCTATTTGATGAAGATAGGAAACACATCTCACCAACAAAGATATATGCAGACTGAAAGTGAAATTATGGGAAAAAGACATGCAGTGCTAATGGAAACTGAAAAAGAGAAAGTGTAG
This sequence comes from Oryctolagus cuniculus, assembly GCF_964237555.1. NCBI lineage: Eukaryota > Metazoa > Chordata > Mammalia > Lagomorpha > Leporidae > Oryctolagus > Oryctolagus cuniculus. Next base: position 21,799,870 of record NC_091436.1, read on the forward strand.
CCATCCTAATATTAGAAAAATAGAGTCTAACACAAAAACAGTTAAAGCAACAAAGAAGGGCACTATGTGATAATTAAGGGATCAAATCAACAGGAAGATGTGATTTTAAGAAATGTATGTGCACCAAATCACAGGGTGCCTGACTATTTTAAAGAAATATTAATGGATCTAAAGGGAGACATAGACTCCACTACTATAGTAATAGAGGACTTCAACACCCCACTTTCAATAATGGATAGATCAAACAAACAGAAAATCAACAGTGAAACAACAGAGCTAATCGACACTATGGACCAAATGAACTTAACTGATATTTACAGAACTTTTCATTCCACAGTTGCAGAATATGCATTCTTTTCACCAGTGCTTGGAATGTTCTCTAGGATAGATCAAGTGCTATGACATAAAGCAAGTCTCAGCAAATTCAAAAAAAATCTAAATCATACCATGTATCTTCTCTGACCATAATGAAATGACACTGGAAATAAATAAGTCAAGAATCTCTCAAACATATGCAAACACATGGAGACTCAACAACATGATCCTGAAATGAATGAAATCAAAAAAGAAATCAAAAACTTTCTGGAAATGAATGAAGATGACAATACAACATATCGAAACTTAAGGAATACCTCAAAAGCAGTGTTAAGAGGGAAGTTTATAGCATTTGGTGCTACATCAAGAAATTGTAAAGGCACCAAATAAATCAGCTTTCAATGCATCTTAAGGACCTAGAAAACCAATACCAAAACAAACCCAAAATTAGTAGAAAAGAAATAATTAAAATTAGAGAAGATATAAATAAAATTGAAACAAACAAAAAAAACCCAAAAGATCAGTGAAATGAAGAGCTGGTTTTTTAAAATAAAGTAAACAAATAAACAAAATTGATATACCCAACTAGCCCCCCCCAAAAAAAAGAGGGAGAAGACCCAAATCAATAAAATCAGAGATGTAAAAGGAAATGTAAATACAGATACCACAAAAATAGAAAGAATCATCGGGAATTACTACAAAGAGCTGTATGTGAAAAAATCAGGAAACCTAAAAGAAGTGGATAGATTCCTGGACACATACAACCTACCAAAACTGAGTCAGGAAGAATTAGAAAACTGTAACAGACCAATAACCAAGATGGAGATTGCAAGAGTAATAAAGACCCTCTTAACAAAGAAAAGTCCAGGACTGCATGGCTTCATTGCTGAATTCTACCAGACATTTAAAGAAGAATTAATTCCAATTCTTCTTAAGCTATTCACAACTGAAAGGGAAGGAATCATCCCAAACTCCTTCTTTGAAGTCAGCATCATCTTAATTCCTGAAAGAGAAAAAGATAAAACAGAGAAAGAAATCTATAGACCAATAATCCTATGAACACAGATGCAAAAATCCTCAGGATGTACTAGGTAATCAAATCCAACAATACATGTGAAAGATCATTCACCCTGGCCAAGTGGGATTTATACCTAGTATGCAGGAATGATTCAACATTTGCAAATCAATCAGTGTGATACATCACATTTACAAACTGAAGAATAAAAAGCATATGATTATCTCAATAAATGCAGAGAAAGTATTTGATAAAATATAATACCCTCACATGATGAAAACCTTAAGCAAATTGGGGCTAGAAAAAACATTCATCAACACAATCAAAGCAGTTTATGACAAACGCAGAGCTAGCATTGTATTGAATGGGGAAATGTTGGAAGCATTCCCATTAAGATCTGGAAACAGACAAGGATGTCCACTTTCACCATTACTGCTCAATATAGTCCTGGAAGATTTAGGCAGAACTTTTAGGCCAGAAAAATAAATCTATGGGGTACAAATTGGGAAGGAGGAGGTCAAACTATTCCTATTTACAGATGACATGGTTCTATATATGTAAGGGGACCAAGAGATTCCAGTAAGAGACTATTGGAACTCATAAAAAGGGTTCAGTAAAGTGGCAGAAATAAAACCAACACACAAATATCAATAGCCTTTGTATACACAGACAATGCCAAGGCTGAGAAAGAGCTTCTAAGATGAATCCCACTCACAATAGCTACCAAAGAAATTTAAATACCTTGGAATGAATTTGACCAAGAATGTCAATGATCTCTATGATGAAATTACAAAACATTAAAGAAGAAATAGAAGAAGACAAAAAAGGAAGTATCTTCCATCTTTGGAAGTATCTTCCACGATTGGAAGAATGAATATCATGAAAATGTCCATACTACCAAAAGCAATTTACAGATTCAGTGTGATCCCAATCAAAATGCTGATGACATTCTTCTCAGATCTAGAAGAAAAAATGCTGAAACTCACATGGGAACATAAGAGACCCTGAGTAGCTAAAGCATTTTTATACAACAAAAAGAAAACCAGAGGCGTCACAATACCAGATTTCATGACATACTCAGGGCAGTTATAATAAAAACTTCAGAAATTAATCCATGCAACTATATCCAACTTACTTTTGACAAATAAGCGAAAATCAATCCCTGGAGCAAGGACAGTATCTTCAACAAATGGTGCTGGAAAAGTTGGAATTCCATGTGCAGAAGTATGAAACAAGGCCCCTATCTTATAGCTTACATAAAAATCCACTCAAAAGGGATAAAAGACCAAATCTATGACCCAACATCTTCAAATTATTAGAGAACATTGAGAAAATTCTGCAAAACATTTGCATAAGTAAAGACTTCTTGGAAAAGACACCAGAAACACAGGCAATCAAAGCCAGAATTGACAATGGGATTACATCAATTTTAGAAGCTTCTGTACTGCAAAATAAACACTCAGCAAAGTGAAGAGGCAAACAATGGAATGGGAGAAAATATTTGCAAGTTATGCAACCAATAAAGGATTGAAGTCCAGAATCTGAAATGAGCTTAAGAAACTTAAAAACAGAACACACAATCTAGTTAAGAAAAGGGCAAAAGACTTGCACAGGCATTTTTCAAGATAGGAAATTCAAAAGGCCAACAAACACATGAGCAAATTCTCAGAATCATTAGTCATCAGGGAAATGCAAATCAAAATCACAATGAGGTTTCACCTCACCCCAGCTAGAAAGATTTTCATACAGAAAGCAGCAAACATCAAATGCTGATGATGATGTGGGTAAAAATGTACTCTAATCCACTGTTGGTGGGAATGTAAACTGGTACAGCCACTGTGGAAGACAGCATGGCGATGCCTCAGCAATCTGAATATAGACTTACACAAGACTCTGTCAACCCACTCTGGGACATTTATCCAAAGGAAATGAAACCAGCATATGAAAGTTATCTGTATCCCCATGTTTATTGCAGCTCAATTCACAATAACTTAGATATGTAATCAATTCAGATGTCCATAAACTGAAGACTGAATAAAGAAATAATGGTATGTTTATACCATGGAATATTATACAATAGAAAAAAAGAATGAAATCATGCCACTTGCGACAAAATTGAGGCAACTGGAAACCATTATACTTAGTGAAATAAGCCAGTTCTCAAAAGACAAATATGGTATATTCTCTCTGATCTGTGGTAATTAATAGAGTACCTAAAATGTAATCTATAGAAATGATATTGACACATTGAGTTGCTATGATTTTGAACAGCATTGAATAGTATGGGAAAATTTAAAAAAAAAAAAACTGTTCCTTAAAAATAAGAAACACTTTTTAAAAAATTTTTCATAGTACTTGATGAACTCTTTACTTAGTTTAGGGTTAATCTTATGAGCATAAAGTTGATTGAAAATGGATCTTTGCATAAAATAAGAATGGGAATAGGAGAGGGAGGAGGAAGAAGTGTAGAAGTGCAGGCTGGAGGGAGGGTAGAGTGGAAAGAATTACCACGTTTCTAAATTTGTATATGTGAAATGTTTGATGTATGTATATATCTTAAATAAAAGCTTTCTTTAAAATGTAGAAAATGAAACTAAAATGTAGGTTTATTTTTGTGCCCCCTATATTGGAATATGTGTATAGTTTTTTCCTAATACACATTTCCCATAAATTGTTAGAAAAGTACCCTCAAGTATCCTGGGCAAGAATCCTTTAAAAAAGTACTCATACTCGTTATAGCATTAAATCTCAATGCACAGCACATTAAGGGCAGAGATCCTACATGAGGAGTAAGTGCACAGTGACTCCTGTTGTTGACTTTACCAATTGACACTCCTGTCTATGGCATCAGTAATCTCCCTATGCTCCAGTCATGAGTTTCCAAGGTTATGGAAGCCCTCTGAGTTCTCCAACTCTTATCTTGTTTAGACAAGGTCATAGTCAAAGTGGAGGTTCTCTCCTCCCTTCAGAGAAAGGTACCTCCTTCTTTGAAGACCTGTTCTTTCCACTGGGATCTCACTCACAGAGATCTTTTGCCAGAGTGTCTTGGCTTTCCATGCCTGAAATACTCTCATGGGCTTTTCAGCCAGATCTGAATGCCTTTAGGGCTGATTCTGAGGCCAGAGTGCTATTTAGGACATCTGCCATTCTATGAGTCTGCTGAGATTTAATGCTATAACGAGTACTCAAACAGTATATTTCACTTTGTGTTTCTATGGGGGTGCAAACTGTTGAAATCTTTACTTAATGCATACTAAACTGATCTTCTGTAAAAAAAAAAAAGAAATTATCAATTCCCAACTTGACTCTCACTGGGATTAAACATGACAATAGGTCTGATCTGATTTCATCATCATTTACAAAAAAAATCATCTATTATTTTTCACTTTATGTTTCTGTGTGGGAGCAAACTGTTGAAATCCTTACTTAATGTATACTAAGCTGATCTTCTGTATATTAAGATAATCGAAAATGAATCTTGATGTGAATGGAAGGGGAGAGGGAGTGGGAAAGGGGAGGGTTGTGGGTGGGAGGGACGGTATGGGGGGGAAGCCATTGTAATCCATAAGTCGTACTTTGGAAATTTATATTCATTAAATAAAAGTTAAAAAAAAAAACAAAAAACAAACAAACAAACAAACAAAAAGTACTCATACTTAATACATGTTTATGCCATAAACAAAAAAGGCTTTATGAGGCAAACATGTGTTTGTCATATCCCCTGCCCTCCTCATACCTCAATCTGTTGGGACAATTACACCATCTAAAGCAGGCTGTGCCAGACTGGAACAAAGGCCAACATGCTACTGACATAGAGGGAAGTTTGAAATAGTTGTAACTATAAATGCTGTGCCTTTTATTTCATTAAAATCCTTGTTTCACTACAATAAAATGTTAGAAGTGACTGGCTTGATAGATATTTTGTTCACAACTATTGAGTTGTGTTCAAATTGACATTAATTGTAAAACTATGAGATTATGTTGTTCAGGAGTTGTGTGTTGCTTTTACAGTGATGCTTTGTCATTGACTAGCTAAGTACACTTAGATAAATGATGCGGGTCCCTTTTCAATATTTGTTTGTTGGGTTTTTATTTTATATTCAGATCTACTTCTTCCCTCCCACTTCTAATTCCTAAACTGTACTCAGTAAGGAATGGCAGAGTGGTTGGGAAACTGTGTGCTGAAACAGGTAAACATCAAAGCAAAGACATTGCCCAGAAGCCCCCTGTGCAGGCAAGTGTTGCAGTGGTTTTGCACAGAAGCCTGACCTGGAACTAGTCATTACTGAAAAGAAGTGAAACATGTTTAACTCCTAGATCTATACGTCTAATATAGAAATTCTGGGCTTCAGAAACTGGCTTTGCTTTGGCATCCTGACATAATTAGGCAAAGACAGAGACACGCACAATTCATAATATCCCTTTTATTCTCATTCGCTGGCACTGGCTGACACTGAGTTTGAACAATCACATTTTAGAACTTCTTACTTGGAGCATGGTATTATAGAAAGAGCCTTAAATAGTCCAGAAGGAAAGTGTTTAAGACATGGCTCAGCCACATATTAGGGATAGAAATATGAGCAAGCCATTTGATTTCCCTAAGCCTCACTTTATTTGAGTGCAAAATGAGATTGAGAATACTTAAAAGGGCTGTTATGAGAGTCCACAGTATCATGAAAGTAAAGGAATTCTAAAGCTATAAAAATAAAGAATCCAAGCCCATCTTATTAGCAGTGTGTTTTTGACAACCTTCTTTTTTAAAAATAAATAATGGTTTTATTGTTTGTTTTGTATGTAGAGGTGTTTATTTACCAGGAATCAAAGTAAAATAGAAAAAGACCCTTCCCATTAGCAGCCTTTAGTTTAAATCACAGATGTTAAGGTGGCATTGAGACTGTATGCTGAATGACAGTTACCACAGGGGTGGGAAGGTGAGTTTGCAACTAACAAGTTAGAATTTAGAAACTGGATGTCAGTAAGTCTGGGAGAAAGATAAGCATATGAACTTGGTAGAAAGGAAAATAGGACTGGCTATCATAGAAGAGGAGAGTGAAGAACAAAGGGCAAGAGTTTGAAAATGCAGGGAGGAGGAGGAGAGACAGAAGAGAGGGTAGGAGAGATGGAGTAAAGATGGCAGGAGGCTGCCTAGGAGTTTGGTGATTATTGGTAACCTCAGATCTAAATCACAGTTTCCAAACGGCTGCACTTTGGAATCATCCATGATACTGATGGCTGGGGTCCACTCAATTCTGACTCAATTGATCAGGGATAATTTTTTATTAAATGTTTACCTAGTGATTTCTAATCTGTAGCTGAGACTGAGAGCAATGGAACCAGAGCAGTCTCTCCAACTTTAATATATATACAATTCACCTGGAAACAAGGCAGGTCATGGATAGAGGCAGGCATTATGAATAAGAAAACAGCTGCCAGCCCCCAACGGGCTCCTCACAAGTTTGTCTCTGATTTCTGGAAAGGGATATGAGATCATTGACAAAATGGTGATGACAAAAATATCAATAACCGCTATCAATTAATTTGTTCCAGATATGTGCCAGCCATCATGAACTGATGAACTGATGATCAATCAAATAAACATTGTTGTTATTAATAACTGTGATGTACAAAAAACTTGGGTTGAATAAGTTGGGCATTTTAATTAATTTAGAAAGCTGGTAAATACATTTGAATTCTGACAACCTGGTATCTCTGAGTCGGTACTCAATTAAAAAAAAAAGATTTATTTATTTATTTGAAAGTCAGAGTTACATAGAGAGAGGAGAGGCAGAGAGAAAGAGAGAGGTCTTCCATCCAATGGTTCACTCCCCAAAATGGCCACAATGGCCAGAGCTGTGCAGATCTGAAGCCAGGAGCCAGTGCTTCTTCCTGGTCTTCCATGCAGATGCAGAGGCCCAAGGACTTGGGCCATCTTCTACTGATTTCCCAGGCCGTAGCAGAGAGCTGGATGGGAAGAAGAGCAGCCGGAACTTGAACTGGCACCTATATGGGACGCTGGAACTGCAGGTGGTGGCTTTACCTGCTATGTCACACCACAGGCCCCTGGCCCCTGAGTATGTACTCTCTCTCTCTCTCTTTTTTTTTTTTTTTTTTGGAAAGGCAGAGTGGACAGTGAGAGAGAGACAGAGAGAAAGGTCTTCCTTCCGTTGGTTCACCCCACAATGGCCGCTGCAGCTGGTGCGCTGCAGCCAGCGCACCGCACTGATCCGAAGCCAGGAGCCAGGTGCTTCTCCTGGTCTCCCATGCAAGTGCAGGGCCCAAGCACTTGGGCCATCCTCCACTGCACTCCCGAGCCACAGCAGAGAGCTGGACTGGAAGAGGAGCAACCGGGACAGAATCTGGCGCCCCAACCGGGACTAGAACCTGGGGTATTACCTGGAGTATTAGCCTATTGAGCCATGGCTCTGGCCAGGCATACTCCAAGAATGAAAATCTAAAAGAAGAAATAAATCTGGAAGTATCTGGGACTGGCATAGGAAAATTAAGGCTAACTGTACAGGGGCTTTATGACTTTGAGCTATGGCTCTAGTCCAGAAGAGCAGCTTAAGAATTGTTGCAGGAAATGTGTTTATTCTTTACTCTGATAAACTAAAGTTCACAACTATGGCTTCAACCTTTATTTGGATAAATTTTAAAAACTATGAATTCCAGGTCATACCTCAAACAAGATAAATCAGATTTTCTGGGAATATGGTGCAGGTATTAGCTTTTTTTTTACATCTTGTTTTTCTACTTAACAATACTAATGTTTAGTCTATATCTGGACTTTTAGGTATCTAGTCTTAGGCATTAAGACACTTTTATTATTATTATAGCATTGATTTAATGTTTATGTATTTAAGAATTTAAGAAAGAGAGAATGAAAAAGAAAGAGAGAATGAGAGAGAGAGGGACAGTGTGTCTATTCACTGATTTACTCCCCAAATGACTATTGCCACCAGGGTTAGGCCAGGAAGAAACTGGTAGCCAAAAACTCAATCCCATCACCTGCTCTCTCCCAGGTGCACAATAAGAAGAACTTGGAATTGGAAGCAGAGGCATGGAAAAATAGGGATAGAGAGACTTCCTCCTTTCTAATTTGTATCTCTTTGATTTATTTTTCAAGTCTAACTACTCTACCTAAAACTTCCAGGCCTATATTAATAGTAATGGTGAGAGCGGGCATCCTTGTCTGGTTCTAGATCTTATTGGGAGTGCTTCCAACTCTTCCTCATTCAATGAGATGCTTGGTGTGGGTTTGTCATAAATCTTGATTATGTTGAGGAATGTTCCTTCTATATACAATTTGCTTAAGGTTTTCATCATGAAAGGGTGTTTTATTTTATAGAATGCTTTTTCTGCATTTATTGAAATGGTTTCTATTCTTCAGTTTGTTAATATGATGAATTACATTTATTGGTTTGCGAATGCTGAACCATCCCTACTTACCAGGGATATATCCCACTTGGTCTCGGTGAATGATCTTTCTGATGTGTTGTTGGATTCAATCAGCTAGTATCTTGTTGAGGATTTTTGTGTTTATGTTCATCAGAGATATTGGCCCATAGATTTCTTTCTCTGTTTTATCTTTTTTCTGGTTTAGGGATTAAAGTGATGCTGGCTCTTCATAGATGAGTTTGGGACAATTCCCTCCCTTTCAGTTTTTGTGAATAGCGTGAGAAAAATTGGAATTAGTTTTTTTTAAATGTCTGGTAAAATTCAGCAGTGAAGCTATTCAGTCCTGGACTTTTCTTTGATGGGAGGGTCTTTATTACTGTTGCAATCTCCATCTTTACTATTGGTCTGTTTATATTTCCTGTGTCTTCATGACTCAACTTTGGTAAATTGCACTTGTCCAGGAATCTACCCATTTCTTCTAGATTTTTTGATTTGTTGGCATATAGCTCTTTGTAGTAATTCCTGATGATTCTTTTTCTTTCTGTGGTATCTGTTGTTACATTTCCTTTTTTGTCTCTGATTCTATTGATTTGGGTCTTTTCCTTTTTTGGTTAATTGGGCCAACTGTGTATTAATTTTTGTTAATTTTTTTCAAAAAACCAGCTCTTCATTTCAATGATCTGTTGTATTTTTTTGATTCAGTTTTGTTGAGGCAGCATTCACCAGTAGGAGCTGTTTTTACCTACTGACTAGAGCGAAGCTTTCTGAACTGCACCAGAACTTTGTGTTCATACCTTTTTATCCTGGTTGTTTTGTTTATGTATCTATATTTTGAACTGTCTGTGAACTCATGGCAGACTACGATGCCTGAATCACAGTAGGCACTTCATAGCAGGCTATTGACTGAGTAAAATATGGGAACCATGAGGGTTCTGATGGAACAGAGATTATGAGAAAAATGTATCTATGCCTATATTGAGAACAAAGTATAAATAATATAATTTCAGTGATTTTGTCATAGTTGTTTGTGAGGGCAAGCACAGCTTATTTCACCTTACCCTGCTTTCTTTAGTATTTACAATTAAACCAGATCTTTCTGGAGCATACTAATTCTAGTTGGAAGATGAAGGGCATTAAGAGGAGACAAGAAAACTCTTTATTTCCTTAGCAATTGTTTAATGAAGCTTTAAATTCTCCCTTTCAGTAACTCTATGGGACTTTTTGCATCATGGGTGAGTGGTCAGTTTGATATTCAAAACATGAGCCAGGTTTATTGGTGGGAGCATGAATGGAAAAAAATGCAGACATTATACAACCTTTGAGCATTGGTTCTTCTTTCTTTTTTAATTCAACATTTTCATGCTTAATCTTAGCATAATGATTCTCACACTTGGCTGCACAGTAGGAACCCCCTGGGAAATTTAGTGATGGACATTGATATATAGGCTCCATTCTTAGAGATGACTAAATAATTGGCTGAGAGGTTGGGTTTGGTTGTCAATTTTATTTGTTTTTAAACTCCTTGAGTGCTTCTAAATTGTAACCGAGGCTGAAATTCACTTCCTTAAAGGAACCCCGTTGTATATTTTGTGTTTGTTATTAATGGATTTATCAAAAACTGCTTGACAGACATCAAGATAATGGTTGACAGGCTGTTTCCAGCAATGAGGATTTATTTCTACTTAAAGAAGAATGCTTGCAAATAATTGGATTATAAAGATTCCATCCTATCCTAAAATCTCAGCATCAAACTACCAATGTATAAAATATTGTGATATTTATTTGTGCTTTAAATATCTTGGGAAAAGAAGAAACTCAGTCCAATCGTTGGCCAAATAGCACATAATAGATGAGTCAACAAAGTAACTGTTGAACAGCTTAAAATCTCTAGAGGAAATTTCATCAATTATCAACAGTTGTATGGCCAAATTGAGCCAAGGTATAGGCACAAGTACATTTTCTAACTTTATTTTGAATATATAGAATCATATTCTTTGCTAACAAATTAAATTAATGCATATTTAGGCTTTATTTCCCATATATTAGGTGATCCTGTGAGTTAGGCTTTCCAAAATGTAAAAAGAAATTAAATATAACTTGTTTTAATTTTGATAATGGGAGTGAAATTTAAGTTTGATATTCAGCTATGATTCAGAGTTTTCTTTTAAAAATATATGGCTATAAGCTGAAAACAGATATACCATATGACTCAGCAATTACAATCTCACTCCTGGGAATTAACCCAAATGAAATGAAATCAACATATGAAAGAGTTATCTGTACCACCAAGTTTATTGCAGCTCAATTCACAATAGCTAAGATATGATGGAATCAACAGAGATGTCCATATATGTTATGGAATACTACTCAGCTGTGTAAAAGAATGAAATCCTGTCTTTTGCAACAAAATGGATGCAACTTGCAACTGGAAACTAGTTTAATATGCCAGTCACAAAAAGTGAAACACTGTTTTCCCTCATCTGTGGTAAGTAGCAGAGTACCACAAATATAATGGACATGAGTGAAGTTGATGTTTTGAGATTTGATGATTTCAGTTCTTGCCACTACTGTTGAGGAACAGTGTTTCATTCTTATTCCTATTAGTTGAACTCTTTAATTAGTATAGGGTTAATCCTATGAGTATAAAGTAAACTGAAATTAGTTCATTGTAAAAAATAAGAGAGGAAGTAAGAAAGGAAGGAGGGGGGAAGGTTGGGAGTATGGGCAGGAGGAAAGGAAGGGTGGGAAATATCACTATGTTTCTAAATCTGTATATATTAAATAAATGAAGTTTGTTTAGCTTAAATTAAAACATTTCAAAGAGAAAATATGCAGAAATTATTTGTCTTAAGCTTTTGTTAAACATTTGGAGATAAAATTAAAACCTGCCTCATATGGTGGTTTTCAGGAAGAGGGATATAGAAACTTTTGTTTTTAAGTGAAACTCTTTATATATTTTATTTAGTGCTATGGAATGTCATTAATTTAAAAAACCCAACAGAGAAAGAAAAATGAAATTTTTCTTTCAATTTTATTTGAATGTCAATAGAAAAGGTAAATAGAAATACAAGAAAGCTATTCTTTCATAAACACATATTTTCCCTTTAGCTTAGCTTTTATATGTAAGACATATTTAAAATGGCTGAATAGGAAAAGAAAGGTGGATAATATTTAACATCTCTATTGTTTCAGTTTTCAGATCTAGAAATTGAAATTTGGGAGCAGGGACAATGAAAATCAACAGTCTGTTTGGAATTGGAGCATGCTGAACCTGTAAGTGTTAAACTGTATTTATATACCTGCTAAAATGTGTAGGAATTTTGGACACCTTGATAATTAACTGTAAATAATGCCATAAATTACATCCTCTTTATATCTTGGGCATAGTCATGGCAACTAACATGGTGTTGCTAGTGTGGGTCATTGGTCAGAACTTTTTCAGATCCCCTTCTCCCTTGGCCTCAAAACCTGGATGCCTGATGCTCTCAGCTACCAGGAGGATGCTGTCATTCTTTCCAATAAATAACATGCTTTTTTTAAGGAGAAATAGAATATGGCCATTTGGGGATTAAACCAGCAGATGGGATATTTCTCTCTCTCTCTCTCTCTCTCTCTCTCCCCTCTCTCTCTCTTTCTCTCTCTCTCTCTCTGTATCTTCTCCTCTCTACATTTTCCTAACAAATAGGCAAAAAAAAATCTAACAAAACAAAATTTTGTTAGCTTGCATGCTTAAATGAGAACACACGGTATTTTTCTTTCTGTGTCTGGCTTAATTCAATATAATGTCTTCCAGTCTTGTCCATGTTGACACAAATCACTGAGTTTTATGCTTTTTCATTGGTGAATAATATTCCATCATTTACAGATATCACATTTTCTTTATCAATCTATCCATCAATGGACATCTAATTTGAATCTCTGTTATTGTGAACAGTACTGCAATAAATATAGTAGTACAGATACTTCTTTTTTTGGTTTTTCTCTTGCATTTTTTGTTTTATTTTTCAGTATAAACTTTTTAAAACATTTATTTAATAAATATAAATTTCCGAATTACAACTTCTGGATTATAGTGGCTTTTCCCCCCTATCAACTCCCTCCACTGGCAACCATCCAATCTCCCCATCCCTGTCCCATTCCATTCACATCAAGATTCATTTTCAATTATCTTTATATACAGAAGATAAATATAGTATATACTAAGTAGAGATTTCAACAGTTTGCACCCACACAGAAACACAAAGTATAAAGTACTGTTTGCGCACTAGGTATACCATTAATTTACATAGTATAACACATTAAAGACAGAGATCCTACATGGGGAGTAAGTGCACAGTGACTCCTGTTGTTGACTTAACAATTGACATTCTTATTTATGGCGTCAGTAATCATCCAAGGCTCTTGTCATGAGCTGCCAAGGCTATGGAAGCCTTTTGAGTTCACCAACTCTGATCTTATTTAGACAAGGTCATAGTCAAAGTAGAAGTTCTCTCCTCCCTTCAGAGAAATGTACCTCCTTTTTTGATGGCCCTTTCTTTCAACTGGGATCTCACTCACAGAGGTCTTTCATTTAGGTCATTTTTTTTTTTGCCAGAGTTTCTTGGCTTTCCATGCCTGAAATACTCTCATGGGCTTTTTAGCCAGATCCGAATGCCTTCAGGGCTGATTCTGAGGCCAGAGTGCTGTTTAGGACATCTACCATTCTGAGTCTGCTGTGTATCCAGCTTCCCATGTTGGATTGTTCTCTCCCTTTTTAATTCTATCAGTTAGTATTAGCAGACACTAGTCTTGTTTATGTGATTCCTTTGCCTCTCAATCCTATCATTATGATCAATTATGAACTGCAACTGATCACTTTGACTAGTGAGATACCACTTTGATGGGATTGAATTGGAATCCCTTGGCACATTTCTAACTCTACCATTAGGGGCAAGTCCGATTGAGCATGTCCCAAATTGTACATCTCCTCCCTCCCTTATTCCCACTCTTATATTTAACAGGGATCACTTTTCAGTTAAATTTAAACACCTAAGAATAATTGTGTGTTAATTATAGAGTACAACCAATGGTATTAATTAGAACAAAAAATACTAAAAGGAATAAAGTAGAAAGTTGTTCCCCGACAGTCAGGACAAGGGCTGATCAAGTCACTGACTCTCATAGTGTCCATTTCACTTCAACAGGTTTCCTTTTAGGTACTCAGTTAGTTGTCACAGATCAGGGAGAACAGATGATATTTGTCCCTTTGGGACTGGCTTAATTCAATCAGCATGATGTTTTCCAGATTCTTCCATTTTGTTGCAAATGACCAGATTTCATTTTTTTTACTGCTGTATAGTATTCTATAGAGTACATATCCCATAATTTCTTTATCCAGTCTACTGTTGATGGACATTTAGGTTGATTACAGGTCTTAGCTATTGTGAATTGAGCTGCAATAAACATTGAGGTGCAGGCAGCTCTTTTATTTGCCAATTTAAATTCCTTTGGGTAAATTCCAAGCAGTGGGATGGCTGGGTTGTATGATAGGGTTATATTCAGGTTTCTGAGGAATCTCCAAACTGACTTCCATAGTGGCTTTATCAGTTTGCATTCCCACCAACAGTGGATTAATGTCCCTTTTTCCCCACATCCTCTCCAGCATCTATTGTTGGTAGATTTCTGAATGTGAGCCATTCTAAGTGGGGTGAGGTGAAACTTCATTGTGGTTTTGATTTGCATTTCCCTGATTGCTAGTGATCTTGAACATTTTTTCATGTGTCTGTTGGCCATTTGGATTTCTTCTTTTAAAAAATGTCTATTGAGGTCCTTGGTCCTTCCCTTAAGTGGGTTGTTTGTTTTGTTGTTTTGGAGTTTCTTAATCTCTTTGAAAATTCTGGTTATTAACCCTTTATCTGTTGCATAGTTTGCAAATATTTTTTCCCATTCTGTCAGTTGCCTCTTCACTTTCCTTACTGTTTCTTCTGTAGTACAGAAACATCTGAATTTGATGTAAGCTGAATTATTAATTTTGACTTTGACTGCCTGTGTCTCTGGCATCTTTTCTACACTTGATCTTAGTCAAAAGGCCGAGAAGCGATGTTTCCGGGGTCTTTTCCAAGAAGTCTTTGCCTGTGCCTATATCTTGCAGGGTTTCTCTGATGTTCTCTCATAATTTGATGGTGTTGGGTCATGAATTTACATCTTTAATCCCCGTTGAGTGGATTTTTGTGTAAAGCATAAGTTAGGGGTCTTGCTTCATGCTTCTGCACATGGAAATCCAATTTTCCCAGCACCATTTTTTGAATATACTGTCCTTGCTCCAGGAATTGGTTTTAGATCCTTGATCAAATATAAGTTGGCTGTAGATGTTTGGATTGATTTCTGGTGTATCTATTCTGTTCCATTGGTCTATCCATCTGTTTCTGTACCAGTACCATGTTGTTTTTATTATAACTGCCCTGTAGTAGGTCCTGAAATCTGGTATTGTGATGCCTCCAGCTTGTTTTTGTTGTACAATTTGCTTTAGCTATTAGAGGTTTCCTGTGTCTCCATATGAATTTCAGCATCATTTCTTCTAGATCTGAGAAGAATGTCTTTGGTATTTTGATTGGTATTGCACTGAATCTATAAATTGTTTTTGCGAGAATGGACATTTTGAAGATATTGATTCTTCCAATCCATGAGCATGGAAGATTTTTCCATTTTTTTGGTATCCTCTTCTATTTCTTTCTTTAAGATTTTGTAATTCTCATTATAGAGATCTTTATCATCCTTGGTTAAGTTTATTCCAAGGTATTTGATTATTTTTGTAGCTATTGTGAATGGGATTGATCTTAGGAGTTCTTCCTCAGCCATGGCTTTGCCTGTGTATACAAAGGCTGTTGATTTTTGTGCAGTGATTTTATATCCTGCTACTTTACCAAACTCTTCTATGAGTTCCAATAGTCTCTTAGTAGAGTCCTTTGGATCCCTTAAATAAAGAATCATATCATCTGCAAAGAGGGATAGTTTGAGTTCTTCCTTCCCAATTTGTATACCTTACTTTATTTTTCTTGCCTAGTGGCTCTGGCTAAAACTTACAGTACTAAATTGAATAGCAGTGGTGAGTGTGGGCATCCTTGTCTGGTACCAGATCTCAGTGGAAATGCTTCCAACTTTTCCCCATTCAATAGGATGTTGGCCATGGGTTTTTCATAAATTGCTCTGATTGTATTGAGGAATGTTCCTTCTATACCCAATTTGCTTAGAGTTTTCATCATGAAAGGGTGTTGAATTTTATTGAATGCTTTCTCTGCATCTATTGAGATAATCATATGTTTTTCTTCTGCAGTTTGTTAATGTGGTGTATTACGTTGATTGATTTGTGAACGTTGACCCATTACAACATACCAAAGGTAAATCCCACTTGGTCCGGGTGGATGATGTTTCTGATGTGTTGTTGCATTCTATTGGCCAGAATTTTTATTGAGGATTTTTGCGTCTATGTTCATTAGGGAAATTGTTCTATAATTCTCTTTCAATGCTGCATCTTTATTGGGCTTAGGAATTAAGGTGATGCTGGCTTCATAGAAAGAATTTGGGAGGATTCCCTCTTTTTTGGTTATTCTGAATAGTTTGAGAAGAATTGGAGTTAGTTCTTTTTAAATGTCTGGTAGAATTCAGCAATGAATCCATCCAGTCCTGGGCTTTTCTTTGTTGGGAGGGCCTTTATTACTGATTCCATTTCTGTCTCAGTTATGGGTCTGTTTAGGTTTTCGATGTCTTCCTGGTTCAATTTAGGCAGGTTGCATGTGTCCAGGAATCTATGTATTTCTGATAGATTTCCCTCTTTGCTGATATACAATTCTTTGTAGTTATTTCTGATGACTCTTTATTTCTGTGCTTTCTGTTGTTACGTTTCCTTTTTCATCTCTGATTTCATTGATTTACATCTTTTCTTTTTCGAGTTAATTGGGCCAATGGTATGTCAATTTTGTTTATTTTTTCAAAAAACCAGCTCTTCGTTTGGCTGATTTTTGTAATATTTTTTTGGGTTCAATTCTGTTGATTTCTTCTCTGATTTTAATTATTTCTCTTCTACTAGTTTTGGGTCTGGTTTGCTGCAGATTTTCTAGATCCTTGAGATGAATTGAAAGCTCATATATTTGTTGCTTTTCCAATTTCTTGATGTATGCACCTATTGCTATAAACTTTCCTCTTGACACTGCTTTTGCTGTATCCCATAAGTTTTGATATGTTGTGTTGTTCTCATTTACTTCCAGGAATTTTTTGATTTCTCTTTTAATTTCTTCTATGACCCAGTGTTCATTCAGGAGCATGTTGTTCAATCTCCATATGTTTGCATATGCTCTATGGATTCCTGAGTTGCTAATTTCCAGGTTCATTCCACTGTGGTCTGAGAAGCTGCATGGTATGATTCCAATTCTTTTGAATTTGCTGAAACTTGCTTTATGGCCTAGTATGTGGTCAATCCTAGAGTAGGTTCCATGTACTGCTGAGAAGAATATAAATTCTATAAGTGTAGGATGAAAAGTTCTGTAGATATCTGTTAGATCCATTTGGTCTATAGTGTCAATGAAATCTGCTGTTTCCTTGTTGATGTTCTGTCTATTTCTGAAAGCAGCATATTGAAGTCCCCCAATACTTTTGTATTGGAGTCTTAGTCTCCCTTTAAGTTCCTTAACATATCTTTTAAATAACCCTGTTCCACAGGAATATAGGCCAGGATTATAAACAGTATTCAAACATAAGATTTCACTTTCGGTCTTATATTTTTTGGTATATTGTATTAACATATCAGAGAAAGCATGCTATTTTTCTTTTTTGAGATTGGCCTGTTTCACTAGGCATAATGATCTCTAGCTGCATCCATTTTGTTGCAAAGAACAGGATTTTATTCTTTTATTCATTTTTTATTCTCTGGCTGAGTAATATTCCATCATATATATATATATATATATATATGACATTTTCTTTATCCTGTCATCAGTTGGTGGTCATTTGAGTTGATTTGATATCTCAGGTATTGTGAATTGAGCTGCTATAAAGCTCAACATAACTCTATCATATGCTGATTTCATTTGTTTTGTCCATTTTTTCTGGTGGGTTGTTCAAGTTTGTTATTTATTCTGAATATTAGTCCTTTGTCAAATGAAAAGTTAGGAAACACTCCCATTCTATAAGTTGTCTCTAAACTCTCTTGATCCTTTTTTCCACAGAAAACATTACTGTTTTATGTAACACACTTGTCAATTTATTGTGTTGTTTGTATTTTGGAGGGCTATCCAAAGTATCTTTTCCCAGACCAATGTAATGAAGTGCCTTACTGTGTTTTCCTTGAATAATTAAAGTCTCAAGTTCTACATTTAGTCTTTGAATTGATTTTCACACAGTAAGAGATAAGAGTTCCATTTCTCTCTTCTGCATATCGATAGCTTACTTTTCTCAGCACAGCTTTTGAAGCCCATCCTTTCCCTAGGGTATTCTCTCAGTGCCAAGAACTGTTATGCCAGGTAATTACTGACCTAATCTTATCAAACATTCTGCACACCCCTGTAGTTCATGAAATTCACCTGCTCCAGTGACTTAGAAACGAGCGTATTTCACCTAGAATTGCCACCAGAATGTACAGTAGCCCAGTTGAGATTCCCTTTCCTTTCTTATCTTTCTTCCTTCCTCCTTCGTTCCTCCCTCCCTCCCTCCTTTCCTTCCTCCCTCTCTCCCTCCCTTCCTCATTCCTCTCTGTGCTCCTTTTTCCCTTCCTCCCCTCTATCCCTCCGTCTTTCTCCCTTCCTTTTTCTTCCTTCACTTCCTAATGTAACAAAGTCTCTTCTAATTAATACAGCACACCAAACTTCTTTACCCAACTGATGCATTACAAACATCAAGGATATAATGCTATGAACATAAGGCACATATTGAACCCTTAATAGATATATTATTATTTTATATAAATCAAACTTTATTTTACAGGTTAAAAAGCTGAGCTTAAACAATTTTTATTAGTTATCCATCACCAAACAATTAATTTTTGGTACAGCTGAAGATTTCCAGTGGAGAATCCTTCTTCTCAGACTTCCCCTAACTTCTTTGAACCACTTTAATGACAGAAACATTTAGATACATGAATCTGTTAAGTGAGATGCATGTAATAAAAATAAGAATAAAATTTATTAGAAAATATAGTAATATGTTGAGGTTTTTGTGATAGTCCTATAATGTTTACCTCAGTCTTAGAATTGTTTAGCAGTTCTTGGGAGATATTTAATGGACTATTTTTGTATTTACACGTCAGAATGTCCACTTGTTGAGATTAGGTCCTCTCAAATTTTTCTCTATTAGCTTTAAAATCTTGCAGAAATAGTCTAAAAGTGTTCTTTAAAAAGTAAGTGACACTTTAAGTCTATAGATACCTGTTACTTTTATAAGGCATCTACATTATGAAATTTCAGACCATAGATAAATTTATTAATATAAATCCTTTTATCTCAAATATCTTTATGTTATCTTTATAAATGAATAAAATTTACAGTGTAATTTTGCTTTAGAATTGTTTTTTCCCTGCTAGCTTTCCATCATGTATGAACATGTGTGTGAGTAGTTGTACTTGGGTAGTTAGTCCAATTTTCTCAACTCCATAGAATCTAGAAACCCTTGGGAAAAAATTCACATTCTATTTCCAACTTGAGATTTTGGGAAAGCAATATTATTTTCTTATTTAGACTAAGTGTGCTTATTTGTAACAAGAAATTTCAGAGCACTTTTGTTTTCAGCATAGCTTGTTAAGTCTGGTTAAGAATGTAATTAATGATCCCGGTGGGTATACTCCACTACATTTGTGATCTAAAGTAAGCTATTTGATAATTTTAACCTTCAGTTTTCACATTTCTATAATAAACCATATCTCAAAAGATGTTAATCAGCTCAAATGTGATGTGAAATGTGCAATGTTTGACAGGGAGTAAATAATAATTATTAAATGATTGATAAAATCATAGAAAGAAGATTAAATAAGTAATTTTGCATATAGAAAATGCTTTTGTTGTTAATCTACATACTACTTATAACATGAAGAAAGTTTGAAATTAGCAATGTATCTAACAGTAGAGAAATAGTTTAAATTTATAATATAATCACATAATTAAGTTTATGCAGTGTTTTTGCTAAAGTCAGTAAGCAATTCCTTTAACACCTTCAAGCTTGTGAATTGTAAGCAGGCCACTTTGATGATTTACCCTATGTCCTTATATGCTACATAGGCAAGACCTTAGAATATCTCAATTCTTTTTTTCTTAGGTAATTTATACAGAGTATCACATTAATATTATAATAGAAAAATAGCAAAGGTTAAAAAGAATTGCAAAGAAATAATCAAAGACTAAGAACACAGTTATTTAAAGGGAAGTTTTCTTGTCTAATGTCTCTGGCTAAAACTTCCAGACAAATGGGAAAGAACAAAGTCAAATTATCTCTGTTTGCAGATTATGTGATCCTATACATAAAGTAATTAAAAGACTCTACTAAGAGATTCTTAGAACTCATAAAAGAGTTTGACAAAGTTGCAGTATGTAAAATCAACACACAAAAGTCAATAACATTTGTAAACATAAATGATGACATGGCTGAAAAAGAACTTGCATGATCAGTTTCATTCACAACAGCTACAAAAATTTAAATAACTTGGGATAAATTTAACCAAGAATTGGAAAGATCTCTACAATGAACTTCACAAAGTATTAAGGAAATAAATAGAAGGCACTAAAAAAATGTTCATTGATTTGAAGAATTAACAGCATCAAAATGTCCATACTATCCAAAGTAATTTACGGATTCAATGCAATCTCAATCAAAATACCAAAGACATCCTTTCAGATCTGGAAAAAAAACCCTAAAATTTACATGGAGTCACAAGAGATCTCGAATAACTATAGCAATATTAAATAATAAAAATAAAGCTTGAGACATCACAATACCAGATTTCAAAAAAAATTACAGGTTAGTTATAATCAAAATAGTCTGGTTCTGGCACAAGAATAGATATGTGGACCAATGTAACAGATTAGAAACCCCAGAAATTAATCCATGCATCTACAGCCAATTAATCTTTGACAAATCTTTTGTCCTTGGAGAAAGGACGGTCTCTTCAACAGATGGTGTTGGAAAAATTGCATCTCTGCATGCAGAAAGATGAAACAAGACCCCTACCTTAAACCCTATACAAAAATCAACTTATAAAGGATCAAGGATCTGAAGCTAAGTCTGAATCCATCAAATTAATAGAAGGAAAAACACATGGGAAACCCTGCAAGACATTGGCATAAACAAGGACTTCTTGGATAAGACCCCAAGTTAGAATGACTGTAACCCAAAAGTCAACAAATAAATGCTGGTGAGGAGTGGAGAAAAAGTGATGTAATACACTGCTGTTGGTAAGGGTAACTAATACAACCATTATAGATGACAGTATGGAGATTTCTCAGAAATCTGAAAATAGATCTATCATGTGACTCAGCCATCCCAAGAGTTTTCTGTACCACCATGTTTATAGCATCTCAACTGACAATAGCTAACATATGGAATCAACTCGGGTATCTATGAACTGATGACTGGATAAAGAAATTGTTATATATATATATATATATATATATATATATATGTTATGGAGTACTACTCATCACAAAAAAGGAATGAAATCCTATCTTTTGCAACAAACTGGATGCAAATTGAGGCCATTATCTTAGTGAAATTAGCCAGTCCCCAAAAGAAAAATATCATATGTCTTCACTGATTTGTGGTAACTAATATACAGAGTACAGAAGATATAATGTATATAAGCAAAATTGATAGTTTGAGATTTGATTATTGTTCATAGTGCTTGTCTATACTCTTGAGGAACAGTGGTTTTTCTACCTACTACTTGTTGAATTCTTTATTTAGTTGAGAGATAAGTTTGTGATTATAAAGTAAAATGAAAGTATGCCATTGCAAAAATTAAAAGAAAAATAAGGAAGTATAGAAGAGCAATTGTGGGAGTGAGGGAGAGCGGGGGAGTAGGGTGGAGAATGTCATTATGCTCTTAAAACTGTATACATGAAATATATTTCCCCCTTTTCATAAATAAAATTAGGTGGAGAAATAAATGAATGCTTTACTTTGATTTTCTCTTGTTTTGAGGCAACAATAGTCTATTTGAGTGATTCTGGAAGTGCTTGCTCTCACTGAAAACACTTTAGTACACTTTATCTGTTCCTTCTGTGGCTCTTTGTTTCCACAGATCTGTACTGGTATGGACATCTGAATGCACAAGTATATCTTCTCTGTTTTTTATGTATTAATCTATCTATGCAGCTATCTGCCACCTATCTATCATCTGCCTATACCTATTCATTTATCTATCACCTATCTAGCTATCATATATTTAATCTCCATAATCATATCAGTAGAGATACAGCTAGTCCCCTGTGCACATCTCCTTGGTGCTCACCTTCCCAGTGTCAACATCTGTAACTTTGGTGTCTAGGACTCTTTGCCTAAGGCTTCTCTCTGGAGACCCAAGCCTGCACATGTGACACTCTAGGGGTTATTAGGAATTCATACTCACTCTCCTTTCTAGCAGACCTCAACCATGACTGACATGAAAGGGTGGATACGACAGTGCTTTGGCACAGTGGGTTAAAGCCCTGGACTGAAGCACCGGTACCCCATATGAGCGCCGGTTCTAGTCCCAGCTGCTCCTCTTCTGATCCAGCTCTCTGCTATGGCCTGGGAAAGCAGTAGAAGATGGCCCAAGTCCTTGGGCCCCTGCATCCACATTGGAGACCTAGAAGAAGCTCCCGGCTCCTGGCTTCAGATCAGCGCAGCTCTGGCTGTTGCGGCCATCTGGGGAGTGAACCAGTGGATGGTAGACCTCTCTCTCTCTGTTTCTACCTCTCTCTGTAACTCTGTCTTTCAGATAAGCACAAGTAAATCTTAAAAAAAAAAAACAAAGGGTGGATAAATGCTCAATTCTCTACCCCATGGAGAATGGGAACAATTACTAGCTATGTTATCTCTCACTCACAGAGTTCTCAGTAGAACTCGGCTGTTTCCTAGAGTGTTGACCTCTGTGGGAATGAACTCTTCATTGGCTGCATATTGGTCATTGCCTCCCCATCCCCTTTCTTACCAAAATTTTCAGGAATCATTTCTTCAGCACAGCACTTGCACTCACAGCCTCTTCTCAGAGTCTGTTTCTGGAGAAACCCAACTTAAGAAAAATTTACATTCGTATCCATTTCCTACAGTTCTTATAAAAATGGCCTAAAGACTTTTAGCTGGCCCTGAACTATGCAGGAGCTGATAATGAGGCAAAACTGCTAACAAAGTTGACATAATGTTAAGGAGAAATAGTAGGATGTTTAAAGGGAATGAACGTGTATTTATGGTATTATATCTAGTTCCAGATGTAAGCTTTTGTAAAAAAAGATATTCCAAAATTGGCTTATGATCATGGCCTGACTAGGGATTTAGGAACATAATAACAAAGATAACACTTAAAGGAAGTGAAGCTATTTGGCATGGAAAATGAACCACAAAAGAATGATATAATCACTATATTGAAGTTGCTGAAGGGAAGTCATGCACACTGCAGACTAAATTTGTTCAATCTTTTTGCAGAGAAGATTCTCAGGGAAAAGTTAGAGAAAGGCAAATTTGTTCAGGAAAATGAAGAATTTTTTTTTTTCTGTTAACAGCTTTTGCTTATCAAATGCAAGGATCTAGTCCCTGGAAATACTTAAGCAGATACAAAAATCACCTAAATCCATCTTATCACTTTAAAGGACCCTCGGTCATGTAGGTAATCCTCTGTGGTTCTTGCCAGCGGCTCATTTTGGTCACCAGTATTTTGGCTTTGCAACTTTGCCAGACTACCCTCATGTTGCTTACCTTGCTAGTCCTTGCTTTTTCCTATCTTGGCTCCTACAATCAGTAACTTTATTCTGGGTCTGTTCCTGACCTATGTTCCCTAGAGAGCTATATGGATTGGTAATGCAGATTCAGATTTGCCCTGTCGCTCCCCTTCTTCGTGGAGGAACGACACTAAGCCCTGCCTAGGCTTCATATCCGAGTCACGGCACCATTATGTCGCTCCCCCTCTTCGTGGAGGAACGACACAGGACCCTGCACTGTTCTTTCTGTCTGCTCGGCCCTCCCCGGGTTTGCTGCTGGTTCTTCCCGGGTTGGCTACTATCCCTTCCACCTCTGTGGAAGGGCAGTTCCCCCTGGCCACATTCCCCACTTCCGCAGGGGAGCGGCACACCGCCGGCCGGCTCTCTCGGGGGCTGCACAGGTGTTCCCCTTAGATGTTCCCCTTAGATGTTCCTGGTGCATGCCGTCTCTCTCCTCCTTTATAGTCCTCCTCTGCCAATCCCAACTCGGCTGCCCACACGCCGAGTACGCTGCTCTCCTCCAATCAGGAGCAAGTCCTACAGTTTATTGGTTGAACTGGAGGCAGCTGTGCAGAAGCTGTTTTCTTCTCTCCCAGCGCCATATTGTGGGAGAGCAGATGCATAGAATAAGTCTTAATTCCAGTAACTCAGTCTAGTCCGGATTGCTCCCCACAGATCCCCCTTTCTTTTTATTTTTGGCATTGATACGCGCCTGTCTTCGGTGCCCCATGGCACACACTCTGCTCTGCTTGCTAGAGTTGCCACAGGTTCTTACAAGTCCTATCAATCAGGCAAACCGAATCCGGGTCCTCTCTTCGCCATGTTGTGAGGAGGTTTTTAGGCGCTGATGCGTGCCTGTGTTCAGTGCCCTGCAGCGCATGCTCTGCTCAGCCTGCAGGGGCTCACAAGCCCTAACAATCAGGCAAACCGAACCCAAGCCTTCTCATTGCCATATTGTGGGGGAGACTTATTAGTGTTGGTTCGTGCCTATCTTCGGTGACCTGCAGCTCATACTCTGGTCGAGCTGCTTGCTGGTGCTTATCGCCCTAATCAGGCAGACAGAATCCAAGCTCTCTCATTACTGTGTTGTGGGGAGGCCTTATTGATGTTAATTCGTGCCTGTCTTCGGTGACCTACGGCGCATAAGCTGCTAGCCGCCCGCAGGTGCTCATCGCCTCACTTAATCAGGCAGACCGAATCCAAGCTCTCACATTGCAGTGTTGTGGGGAGGCCTTTCTATTTCTCTACTTCTCTATCTCCGGGCGTTCCTATTTCTCCCATTTTACTTCTATCTTCCAGCATTCCTATTTCTCTCATTTTACTTCTAAACTTCTGTTTCTCTTATCCCCGCAGCTTCCCGCTCTCATTTTACTTCTAAACTTCTGTTTCTCTTATCCCCGCGGCTTCCCGGCTCCCGCCCCACGGGCAGCTTCACAGCTCCGCGCGGCTTCCCGGCGCCTCGCCCCGCCGGCGGGCTCCCGGCTCTGCGCGGCTCGGCTTCGCGCGCACACTCCGCGGTCTCTCACTAGCCCTTTCGCGTCTGAACCACGGCCTCGCGCCAGCCCCGCGTTCCCTATCTATTCACGCCCCGTGCTCTCTCTGCACGCGGCGGCTTCCACGAGTCACACAGCGTAGCTTGCGTCTCCACCACTAGCATTCAATCCAAGTTCCCCCGGCTAGCCTGGCGAATTCAACCCAGCTTACGTCTCCGCCCCACGGTTTGGCTTCCCGTCCTTTGCTCCCCGGGCTAATCAGACGGATCCCAATCTGGCTTACGTTTCAGCTTCTGGTTTCAACTTTTCGCCCCCTATTCCCGGGCTAACTTGAGAATCCCAAAGTGGCTTTCGTTTCCGCCTCGGCCTGCCCCCCGCGGCTTCAATTTCCCTAACATTTTTCTCTACCCGGTATGTTTCCCCAAGCTTTCCTCCAACAATACTCCTCCCTCATTTCTCCTGGCCTCTCCCCACAGTCCGCATCCGAGTCTGTTTGTTCTAGCTTTCACTTTCGCTTTCGACCTTAGAGATTTCTCCCAGCTTCCCCCCGTAGTCCGTATCCGAGTCTATGCTTAGGCTTTCAATAGCTTCTTCTGGCACCTTTTTCGTCCGGCTTTCCCCTAGGCTGTTTGCTAGTCTCTCTCTCCGGTATTTTCCACTTCTTCCTGTTTCTTCCCTCCTAAGTTTTCTATCCGTCCTAGGTTTCCTATCCGTCCTGGGTTTCCTATCCGAGTCACGGCACCATTATGTCGCTCCCCCTCTTCGTGGAGGAATGACACTAAACCCTGCCTAGGCTTCATATCCGAGTCACGGCACCATTATGTCGCTCCCCCTCTTCGTGGAGGAACGACACTAAACCCTGACTAGGCTTCATATCCGAGTCACGGCACCATTATGTCGCTCCCCTTCTTCGTGGAGGAACGACACTAAGCCCTGCCTAGGCTTCATATCCGAGTCACAGCACCATTATGTCGCTCCCCCTCTTTGTGGAGGAACGACACAGGACCCTGCGCTGTTCTTTCTGTCTGCTCGGCCCTCCCCGGGTTTGCTGCTGGTTCTTCCCGGGTTGGCTACTATCCCTTCCACCTCCGTGGAAGGGCAGTTCCCCCTGGCCACATTCCCCACTTCCGCAGGGGAGCGGCACACCGCCGGCCGGCTCTCTCGGGGGCTGCACAGGTGTTCCCCTTAGATGTTCCCCTTAGATGTTCCTGGTGCATGCCGTCTCTCTCCTCCTTTATAGTCCTCCTCTGCCAATCCCAACTCGGCTGCCCACACGCCGAGTACGCTGCTCTCCTCCAATCAGGAGCAAGTCCTACAGTTTATTGGTTGAACTGGAGGCAGCTGTGCAGAAGCTGTTTTCTTCTCTCCCAGCGCCATATTGTGGGAGAGCAGATGCATAGAATAAGTCTTAATTCCAGTAACTCAGTCTAGTCCGGATTGCTCCCCACATTGCCCCTTCACTATTCAGCGTTCTTTGCTTTCTCCATTGGCACAGCAACTACAAGCAATAAGTGCTATATCTAGTCTACCCTAGTCTCCCATGACTTCTTGCCTTCTAGGAAGATAGACAAGAAATAGGAGAATGGAGTCCCATGCAGGGTGAGAGCTTACTTTAAATTACTTCTAAATTCACTTCCAGCTCCAATATTCTACCATTATTTTCCCTTTCAGTTTTTGTTTTCCTTATGCTTATGCTTCTTTTCTCTTGTTTTGTGAACTTAGGTCTTCCTTCCCCAAACTCCTCCCAAGAAAATCAAGCCAGTTTCCAGTTAATGGTGTTAATGATAACCAGCTCCCTAACTATGTTCTTTTCCTATGGGTTCCCCCAACCAGAGTAACTGTTTTTTTTTTTTTTATTGTTGTTGTTCTTTTCACTTTGTCTTCAGAAAAGTATTTCCATTCGGAGGGACCCTCAGGCCTCTGCTTTTCAGGTGATTTATGTTGTTCTCATTTGGACACCGCAGTTATGCAGTTGATGTCTTTCTTGCAGTTTTCCTACAGGAGATGCTGTCTCTTAGATCTCCATCCTTGCCAGATTCTGGTTGGGTTCAGTGAACATTGAATATCGCGCCTTCTTCTGCAGGAAAGGAGGCCTGCTGCCCAGTGGGACAACTATTTCTGATGCCAAGGAGAGAGCTTGTTTTTCATTATGAAAGCATGTGTTGTTCCAGCTGGCAGAGTCAGGATCAGTAGGTGGAAACACTTGTCTGGACCCACACAAGGATCCAGGAATATATCTTCAGTCAGCTGAACTAGGAAAACTATGGTGTTATAACTTTCGTTTACTGTTACTACTTTCTCACCACACTTATACTGAAGATCTGCTTTCCCAAGAGAGCTCACAAATTAGGAAGAGAAATTGATCCTAATTAAAAAGGAGCTGACTCCTGCATACTGCTTTGGGTGCTGGAGAAGAACATGAATTCAGAGGCAGTGCACTGGCTAAGGATTGGGACCTATTTCCTGTTGGACCAGCTCCTCACTGAGAAATCTGGGACAAATCATGTTAGTTTCCTGAAGTACCAATGTAGCAGCAGTCCTGGAAAGAATGCTAGGGATCCAGCACAGTGTCCAGCATGGAGCAGGTTCATAAAAATGTCGCTCCCCTTCTCTCTCATTCCTTCCCAGGTGGGGACAGTGCCCATACAGAATCTACACTATCAGGACCCCAAAGCTACCCTTCCAAATATCTTCCTTAAGGTGAAACTTCTGGGCCCTTCCCAAGTGCAGGTTCTTGTGACCTGCCATGATGTTTGGCTGTATCTTCAAATTACACATCGTAAACATTTCCCCTTGCATTTTCTACCACTTTTCTTCATTCATCTTTTTCTCATTATTTCTCATCTATAATCCTATGATTTTTCCCCCTGAGGCATCCAGCTCCCATTCTGTGATCTCTTATTCTGTTTTCGAGACACACTGAAGAGCCCTTGGTTGCTGCTAATTCCTTCAGCATCAACCCTCTTGTATGGGAATTATTCCTTCTATATCCAAACATTATAATTTCATGGGGGTGGCCCTCATGCCCCCATGTTCTCTGTTTGAGTGATCCCTGGAAAATGCCATACTTTGCAGGAAACTCATAGTTGAAATTGTGAACAGAGACACTCTTCAGGGGCTGGTGAAGTCTCATCAAAATGTAGGGGAACAAAACTTGGGGTAAGCATGACACGACAATGTGGGAAACCAGGTTCCCCTGTGGTAAGCCAAGTACAGAGAGGCATTGTAGAACAAGAACAAAACACAAGTTGGACTCTGAAATGCCTCTGTCTTCAGAGCCCTGTAGGAGAACTAGGAGTTTGTTAAGCTGCACAGACTCTATCAAAAAATGAATGACAATGTCTGCCCTGGGAATTAGAAATTTCAATTGTCAATCTCACTAAAAATTAGTGTGGTTGAAATACCACTTTTCTCATAATCAAATTTTACTCTGTAACCTACCTGATATACAGACCTTTTGTGATATTCTCCAACTTTTACCAAAAATACATGTTCCAAGCAGAGTCAAATCATTGGAATAATTTCTAACATGGGTCTATTTCTATTATGATAACTTTTACAGAGATGTAACATACACAGTCATTAAATACAAAAAATTTATTATACAGCATTATCAAGATTATTTGACAAAAGCAGTAATAAGCCAAAGGAAAACACTTTTACAAGAAGCTAACAACTTTTATAAGCACATACATTAAGGTGACAAGTTTCTGCCATTTGAAGATAGGGTTTGAATGTATATAGCTCCAATTTTGAACAATTACAATAGAAGATCTAATATTCTATTTATTCAGGAAAACTTGTAATCATAATAGTAGTAGGTATTCAGAGTAATATGTGATAGGTGTTGAATTTATTCACCAAAAGTCTCAGAACAAAACCTCAGAGCACACTTCCATGTGACGTAATTTGAAAAGCAGTTTTCCTTAGCTACTCTAACTTTAAAAAAAATCTGAATGCACAAGTCCTTCAACATTAAGGATATATGTTAGTGGTTATTTCATTATGATGAAAAATGGTTCACTAATAATAGACAATATGCTATCCCTTGCTGATTTTCCAATTAGTAAGAATTCATCTATTAGATACTGGAACTGTCAATTTTCCTTATTCTGCTTCATTATAATGAAAACATGGAACTGAAATCTATATTTCAGTCATAGGTTTTTCATTAAAGGTGTTTTAAAAATAATTTTTAAAGGAAGGCATTTAATCTCGATATGGAACTGACTATACTTGGCAGTAGAATATGGTAGCACATAAGAAACACAAGCCTCCAACAGAGGAGTTGATGTTAAATTCTGAACAAATGATAGAAGAGTGGATATTTGAAGATTCGAAGATGATTTTTCACTGAGAAATCAGCAGTTTCCACATAAAGGATGCATATTAAAATAAGATGGAACATAAAGCATAAACAAAGATATTTAAGGGGTAGATTCATTTCACAAATAATATTAGAAATCAAAACAGCAATAAATTTCTTTTTATTGGGGTAAAGGTGGAACTATTGGATTACAAGAACATGAATATTATGCAATAGCAAATAACAAAATATGAAGAAAATTTATGAGAGTATAAATGCAGGAATAAAACTACATGAAAATATAAATTAAAGAACAAAAATGTGACCAATAAATACATATTTGAGAAATTACGACCACACTTAGATGTTTTTGTTTACTACAAGTACATAAAGCTCAAGTAACTGTGCAAAATCCTTAAAAAAACTAAAATAACCTGGAATAATCTGAATACTATCTTTTCAACCTATGCTTTAATAATTATGTCTGCAAGTTTATAAAATGTACCTTTTATTGTCACCCTCAATTGTATGAACTTTCAATATAACAAATTTTCAAACCACTTCATTAATAATATATTTCCACATCAGAAAATAGCAGAAAAATAAGGTCCCTCCCAGGAGAGAAATTGCCACCTGAATTGCATATGAAAAGCACTGGACTGCAATACTCAAGCCTTCAAAGAGTTTCTGTAGATAATGGTGACAATGATATAGAAAACTTTATTGGAACATAAAAAATATCTATACTATATCCAAAAGACAATATTGTAGCTGCAGCTAGGCTGACATTACATTGCACAAATTTTATAATCACATGTATACAGTAAGGACACAAGGTCACATTCACTCTCTAGGTATATGGACTTCAGTGACAATAGGAAAGGATTATTTGTCATTTAACCCAGTAATAGTTATGAGTAGACCATTAGGCTCAAGGATGGATTTGTTTCTGTAGTACATAGGAGAAACAATGGCACCACATTGTACATATGCTGAATCTTAGAAGTTCAACTGGTAAGTATTATTTGCTACAGTAAATGGAAGGTAACACTTTTGCCACATGATTTGTCCTGTTTAATTGAATAGTAATGGAGAGCCTGCTTGGCACAAATGCAAATTAAGCCACCAAAAGTCTTTTGCTACTCTTAAAGCAATCTCTTATTCTGACCTTTTCCCAAAATCACCAAGAAGCCAGTATGGAATACGGGAAGCTGGTTGTATGGATTTTATTCAAAGTCCCATGCTTAGTATTGTCTTGCTTCTTTCTTTTATCCCATAGGAATCCCGATGAAGCACTTATGGGTGATGATTAAGCTCTTATTCCTGTTTTCCTAAATAGAGGGACACTGCAAGCTGCAGAGTGCCCATGCACCTTTCTTCAGTGCCATAGCAAGGCTGGCACTGGCTAGGGAGCAAGGGTGGAGAGAGGCTCCCAGGAGAGCCTGAAGACTTGGGTCCTCTGAAGACTTGGAGTCTGCAGGAGATGGGCTTATGAGTCAGGAGCTGCTGTCCCATTATCCCTGGCTGGTCCCATCATGGGAGCCCTCCTCTCCTTTCTTCACCTGCTCTGTCTGGCTCCACCATGCTCACTGCGAATGTCACGAGACAAGCTAATGATTGAACTGGCACTTCCACATGCGCTGTTCCTTCACAAGCTTGGCCAAGTATGTGTAGGCTAAGTATCTACACACACTTGTGCTAAAGAGGAAATTTTTTGTTGATTTTATTTCTATTTTATTTATTTATTTATTTATTTTTGCAAGAAAAGTTACATACCATATGGAATTGTGCTTTGTCAGAATCCCTTTCTTTCCAGAGAAGGCTTTTGAATAATTCAAGAATCAGAATCCTGGCCTGGATCACTGTTTGCTTGGTGTCTTTCCCTCTCTCCTTCCCTAAGGCAGCAGCAGCAGCAACAGAACTCTGTTCCCTTGCTGCGACTCAGCCCCTGCCCCCAAGCTTCTCCCAGCTCTTGGCGCATCTCTGGAGGGGTTGGCGCTCTCGGGCTTGTTTGGCTTTTGCACGTGGACACCACCTCCCTACAGGGTGGAAGAGCTTTGCTTGTAGTCCCTCAGGATGACAGAGGCATAGCTCACGTTGGGCGGGGTGCACAGCACCGACTCCGACACGGGGGAGCTGGGCACCGAGCTGCCGGAGGCCACCGAGTCTCGGAAAGGAGACGGGGGCGTCAGGGCTGGCGAATCCTCCGGAGTCACCTTGCTTGTCGCCGCCGCCGCCGCCGGCAGTTCCTCATCTTCCTCCTCCAGCTCGTCCTCCTCAGTGTTCCCCTCCCTCTCGTACACATACTCCTGGAGGAGCTTAAACCTCTCGCTGTCATCCTCATCCTCCGCTGGGGAGGACACGGGCTCCTCCTCGAAAGCGCTCAGCTGCAGCGGCAGCATCTGCAGGTGCTGCGGCGGCGGCGGGGGAGGGTACAGAGACCGCAGCCCTGGGCCTTGGCCCCCGGGGCCAGGCAGCACCGCGTGGAAATCCGGGAGCCCGGGACTGAAGTTGTTGATCACTCCCTGCAGCTGATCCATCAGAGACTTCTGCTGCTGCAACAGCGGCTGCTGTGGCTGCGGTGGCGGTGCCGGCTGCTGGAGTGGAGGGGCCAAGGCCTTGGGGATGGCAGGGTCCGCCAGGAAGAGAGGGGTCTCATCGGTGGTCACGGGGGGCGGCAGAGGTGCGGTGGTCGCGGCAGGAGGCACGCGTCGGTGCACCACCATGGAAGGGCTGCTGGGAGGACTGAAGCGAACTGGCTGGGCGTCCTCCTCCTCCGAAACATTGTAGAGGGTCTTGGTGCTGGTATCTGAAAAAGTCAGGCTCTTACCGGAGCCTTGGTAACTTTTAGTGAGGGGCTTGATGACGGCCGTTTGGTTGCAGGCCGTCTCGTTGGTCTTCACGTGCACGGAGAGGCGGTGCCACATGTGCTGTCCCTTGGGCACCTGTCTTCCACCTGGTTCAGACCATGACACAGACTTGCCATTAGAACTATGAATAAAATAGAGATGCGATTATTCACAGGTGGGTCCCGCACGCAGGATAAAATACATAGACATCATATACAAAGCTAGAACAGTGAAATTGAACTGCCCCTCTCTTGCAGGCCTTGCCTCCCCTACTCAGGCCCCCTTATTATACATCAAATATCCAGCTACGGTTGCCTCTGACTTTGTAGCCAAGGAAGCAGACATTGACCCTGAGAAAGTCTGTTGCAGAGAAAAACCAATCTGTTGTAGAAACAGCTGTTTTCATTCAGATCTGATCATATCTGGGAGCTCTCCTCCCTCTCTCTCTCTCTCTCACACACACACACCCATGTACTGTCCAAGGTACTGATACAACTGTTGCCCTTCAATGCAAGTCTTTGAAATATTCCCAAACTGATGGAGGAAAACAAAATGTTTTTAACAGTCTTGGTTACACAAGGACAAGAGAACATAATGAGTCTAGCCCCTGGGACTGATGAAGTCCCACATAGAAGACTATTCTCATTGTCTTCTCGGTTGTCCATGGTGATGGGCAAGTATTTCCTGTTCCCACTATGACATGATCACACACATGACACCTGTGCAGAAGAGAAAGAAGCAGATAGCAGAAAACCCAGATCCATGATTGATGTCAGAGTTTCAAAACCTTTGATTTTGCTCAACTGAGTTAAAAACTTTATTCCTGACACATATAGTGAAACACAATTCACATAAAGGGTCAGATATACAATAGCTAGCTTGGGAATTTCACACTGGAAATGTTTATAACCACTTTTGTATTAAAAGAGATACATACTGTAAGTGCCCACATCCTCATTTAGTTTTTGGGTACAATTTCATGTAATTGAGACAAAGAAAAATTAAGATTCAGACAAAACAGCCATTCTGAGACGAGGACTCTGGCTTAGATATTCCCTCATTGAGTCTAGATGAGGAGAAACTTCAGGTACGAGCTGGCCTTTCACCTTTATTTACTTGTCTTCTCCTTCATGCCCTTATAAAACCAACCATATAGAACTGATCAAGAGGAAACAAAGGAAATAAATGAGTTGTGTGTTGTGTGCACACAGCACAATCTTGTTCTGTATATCGTAATAACACTGGCATTACATTTGGACTCCACTTGTTTTCCATGTGACTTTTAATAGGTGGTAGTGTTTCACCAAAGCATTATATTAATAACAACTGTGTTCATACTTATATCAGGAAATAATTTTTTTTCTTCTAAGATTGTGGGAGTTTGCGTTCTCTCTATAACCATTAAAGCAAACTAAAAAGTAGAATAATAAAATGTATTAAAGGAATAGAAAGAATTTTTTTTCCTTAGGCAGAGGTGAGAAATAGACTATTCAGTATCATAGAATTTCATTTGGGAAAATGAAAGAAATGATCAGTAGTTGACCTAATTTATACTTAAAAATTTCAAAAATACATGAATGAATTGTTTAACAATTATAGGTGACTGTAACTTTTATGATGAGGGTAATGTTTTGACACTGGATATTTTATAATCCTGAAAATTTAAGTGAGCCCGATCAATAGAGCTAAATATAAAAAGTCTGGTATTGACTATAGAACATTCTGAATATAAAGACTCTAAAATAGACATCACAGCTAAAATTTTGACTTAATTATTTGGAAAAGACATAGTTCTACCATAATTGCTGCAATATTTTTAATTGTCTTACAAAAGTCTCATTTTAATGTGTTGTATCAATATCAATATTACTCACTTTAATATATTTTCTGAGAATATATAAGTGGTTGTAAATGCTGAATATTTTACTCATTGACTCCCTTCTGCACTGGAAAAACTAAAGCTCAAGTTAACTGAGTTAACTAGGCAGCCAAAGGCACAGGCAAAATCCATAGCTCCTCTTCAGAGCATCAAATTCTAGGTAAGCCCCTGCCTCTGTCATCTTTCTCAATTGCTTCCATCTGTGACTCTGCACACATTGTTTCTCTCTTTAGGCATTCAGTATGCCTCTTCTAGAAAACAAGGAACTGCCTACTTGCCTTTTATCATCCTTAAATATGCCTTACCGTACTATCCAACCCAATGTTTCTCCTCACTTTCAGTTACAATAGCAAAACTTACTTTCCTTCCCCAAATGGCCACCTCTCAAAAAAAATTATGAAACCAAAATACTATCTGATGTCTTTACTTACGTGTGTGTGTGTGAAACAACAGACCCTTGAGAGTTAATTTACACCCAATTCAACCAGCAGGGATGCCCCAATAAAACATTGCTCTGTTTTCACTTACACTAAAAAAATATATCCCTGTATTCCTGGGAAATCCTACAGTTGTTCCACTTGGTTCACCCACTCACTCAATCACATGGGCTGTTTTCCTTCCTGTGGAGGCCTATTTTTAAATCACATATTTCCATATGTTAACAGTATTATTAATCATGTGGCAGATAGATATAATCACAATTTAGTTCTGTTTTAATCAAATCCAATTTTTATTCCTGTAATGAGAGATTTTCACAATGGCTGTCAAAAGTAGCAGGTTTCTCTCCCCTCAGAGTCTTGCTCTAGATTTGCTGTAAAGTATGGTTTAATTAGGAAACAGACCCAAGGCCCCAGGGTGTTTATCAGATTATGAAAATAAGAATAATCTTTTTTTCCTCAAGG
Organism: Oryctolagus cuniculus; assembly: GCF_964237555.1. Lineage (NCBI taxonomy): Eukaryota > Metazoa > Chordata > Mammalia > Lagomorpha > Leporidae > Oryctolagus > Oryctolagus cuniculus. The sequence continues at coordinate 21,834,933 of NC_091436.1, forward strand.
GCAAAATAAAATTGCTTCCTAAAAAACAGAAATACTAGATGAAAGGAGGCATTTCATTGAAATTGCAGCACAGAGACACAGTGTAAACCTCACTGCTTCAGCATTAGTCATTTCTCACCTATGGTCCACAGACAACCTGAACAGTCCATTAATCTCTATTTGGATTAGTACTAGTTTATATATATTTAAATTTATATTAAATTTAAATTAAATTTATATAAGTTTATATATATTTTAATTTGAAAGGTAGAAAGATAGAGAGAGAGAGAGAGAGAGAGAGAATCTCACATCCACAGTTTCATTCTTCAGATGCCTACAACAGCTGGCCAGAAGTCAGGAACTCAATCCAGGTCTACTCTGTAGATGGCAAGGACCCAACTTCTTGAACTTGGATTTTTATTCCCAGGAAGCCATCATTAGAAGCAGAGCAGGGACTCAAACTTAGGTACTCTGACGTGGGATGTGAGTGTTCCATGCAGTTTCTTAACCCTTGTGTCAAATGCCTGTCCCAAGCATTGTTTTTAGAAAAGTATCTACTTTACCTTTGTCAACAATTCAATGCTATTTTTAACACATGTGGATTCTGTTATGATATAGTGTGATGTCAGAAACAAGTGTAGATTGCAAATCTATTCTCATCATATTAAGAAGAAATAAACAAAATATGGGGCATCCAAAAGAATAAGTGTATGTAAAAATGAAATATAATTATGAAATGAGACTTTATTTAATCCTAGAAAACTTTAATAGCTTCTGCATCAGCTATCAGCTTCTTTCTTATGTTGTTTAATTTTACTTGCTTTCTTAATCTTAGGATAAGTAATCTGATTAAACAACATCACATAATAATGAAGCACCCTATCCTCTTTTGCTAACATCAAAAGATAGATTCAGGCCTAAAAGCTCATACTTGAAGATCAAATGCAGCAGAAATATCTTCAGTGATTAGATATACTTACTAGTTTAATATTATTGTAGGAAATTGCTGTGAGGCTTTAAGGAACCAGGGATAACTATGATGTTATATAGTTATGATGTGCAGAGCCTGGCAGGCCTGGGGCTGTACTTCCAGCTACATCAGGTTCAGGCACTTCCTTTGTCTCATTAGAAAACTATCACAGTACCCGTCCTCCTCACCCCTGCTCCCAAACAAAAAACACAATATTTACAGCACTTCAGAGAATAGTAGGGAGTGGGTGGTGTAAACAGATTAGTGCATCTTTGGCATTTGGAGTGATTCTGTCTGTTTTATTTGTTTCAGTAAGTACTAGTTACATCTGCAGAATACATCGTTCTCTGCTCCAAAGAGGTCTAAAACAGGATAGCAGTAGGTGGGTGTTTGAGATCAGGAGGCAAGCATCCTGCACGAGCTCCCTGGAGAGTAAGCTTACTCAACACCTGTCTCCCTTATGTCCAACTCAAGTCGCTGCCACTATGCTGAATCGCTTCACAGCAGACAAGGCCAGTATCCAGAGAGCCCACAGAGAAAGCAAGACATTCCCATTGGAAGGAAGACTCACTCTTTGAACCCAAGGAAGTTAGCATTTGTTTTCTCTGAGAGTGAAAATGGAAATAAGAAATGACACTAAGTCCCAGCATGGGAGAATGGCTCACCAAGAAAACACCAAAGCTACAGGCTTGGGGGTGGGAGTTGGGGGGGGGGGTAGACCTGCTGTGTACCTGTAGCTGGGACACAAAACCTTTCATGAAGGGGTGACCCTAACCCATATGGACTCTCCAAAATGAATGCTGGAAATGCAGCTGTCTAAATATTTTATTCTCCCTTCCATGGGCTTCAGCTACCTTCTGATGCCAGAATGCAGTTTTGAGAAGTGGTTCTTGTAGTATCTCAGGCATAAGAATTATTTGAAATAAGTTGAGATGAATTCTGTTCCCAGCCAACCCCAACATGGTCTTTAATATAAAGAACTCCCAGTGAATTTGGCTCCTCTTTATGAAAACTTTCTAGAAAAACTTGTTTATTTACCATATATTCTAAAGCCTCGAGCCTACTTGAAGGTTATTAAAATTTCTCACCTTTTTTAGCTCACCACTAGTTGTAAGGTAGAGAATCTGAATTATTTTGATGACAAATGCTTTCTAATTACAGAAGACCTTGGGAGCTTTTGTTGATATTAAATCTTAAATAGCATTGTGAATTGTATTCTTTTCGCTTTTGATTCTAACCTCATTGTAAGCCAGTAACTGAACTACTGGCTTGCTGAAATTTATAATACAAGGTCTAGATATATAGTCCTTCTGTTAGAATCTTTATATCAATTACATCCTACATCTTCAAGTTATATAATAGAAGATAATAGACAACATACAGTAAATCATTTTGTCATTATTAAGTCATGTGCTTTCTTCAGTGACTCAATAAAAAAATATAGCTATATATAAGAATACCTCATCACAGTCAGTGAAGTATGGAAGTTCCCACAACTTCGGGTATTGTCTCTCATGTCCTGAGAAAATTGTCCAGTATATTGCAGACTGAAGAGTCATTTTATGGTGGTTAGTATTCTTTTTCTCAAGCGAATTTTAGATGGTCTTCAGTCTAGCCTGATCATGATTAGAGGCTGATGAAACTCTAATACATTGTTTTGGTGCCAGAGTATAGCTTTAGCAGAGGTATAGCAGATGTAATTATATTCTTTCACAAAGTGTAGATGAGCCTAAATTACGTCTCCTTTGAAGGAGCTGCAGGTCAAACATGATTGTTTTGTCTATGTTCCATGCTACCAGACCTGCAATTTTAACTGTGAGTCATTATATGCACTTCAGCTGTATGTGGAGTCTTTACAGTTTGCCCTGGAAATATAGGGCGGTTGCTTTGCTCTACTATGATTATTCCCCAGGGCAGAATAGATCTAGCTAGACCATAATGATTCAGTAGGCAGCTATATTTACAACACAGGTCCTTGTGCCTAGCTTGTTTACAAAACCAGTGAGAACTAAAAGTCACAAAAATAGTATACCTTTAAAAAAATTTGTTTCAGGAACAACCAAGACTAAAAATTCCAGTTTTAGTTTTAGTGTACAGTTTTAAAGTTATATATCTCTTCCCTATCCTGTGTGATCTTGAGGGGCAAGCTTGAATAGAGCCCAGCTGAAAATTTGTAACAATTTGTTAGCATTGCTTATTGTTATGTTATTTTTTGTCTTATAAGGATGTATCATATGGAGCCTTAACTTGCATTTAGGCACTCACCTTTAAGTCAGGAAATGTCAGTTGACTCTCCTCTCTCTCTGGCCCTGCTGTCATGACAGGACAAGCACATCTACCCATTTCCATCAATCCCTTTTGACAAGCAGCCGACAGCTGTGAGAATTAGGATCTCCTTGCTGTGTCCTTGGTCAGACTCACCGCATAGTACAAGAAACACTCAATACCTTTGGACTTGGGACCATTACAGAGAATGCATCCAATTACACTATAGCGGCTCTGAACTGGATCTGCAGAGGACTCCCAACTACCACCTGGAACACTCTGGCATGACCACAGTCTTTGTTCCTGTGACAATCGGTATGATTTGGTGGAGAACACGTTCTTTCTATTTGGGCCTCTTTAGAGGGAACAGCAGAAAAGCAGTCCTTACACCTCCCTCCTGACCCCCCGGGCACGTCAGTGAGTGAAGAAAGAGATGCTATGGCTCCACTCACCAGCCTGGATGGCCAGCATAAATAGCAAACATTTGAACAAATTAGGCTCTTCTCAATTGAAGAGCTATTCAGATCACAGAGCCCTCATCAGTGGACTCCCTCCTGCTGCAGGAATGTGTACCTTTGACTCTCCCAGGAGTTTGAAGGGCTGTAAAGAAACAGCTGAAAATGACCACAGACTCCGTGCACAATGAATTGAACATGGTCTATGTTCTTTTGTTAACTTAAAGTGACACTGTCAAGATCTAATGGTCAAAACTTGTACCGAACATGCACGGTTTTTTTTTATCAGATAGGGAAATCTGATAAAAATCACTCAGATTGTTGGGAAAATGATCACTTTTCCTTTTTTTAGAGCTCTTATTTTTTTTTTGTGGGGACTCACAAAACTTTTGTTTTGTGCTCCCTGGGGCATGGGAGACTCCTAGCACAGGCTCACGTTGGTGTCCATACTCACAAGCTTACATTATAGAACTCCCCACAAATTTAAGCTACAGTTTTTACTTTAATGCAGAAAAGATCATATCAAACATTTGCGCAACAGCAAAAAGGCAAAAAAGAAAAGAAAAAGAAGCTCTTCTTGCCATGGAGAAGCTGACAAATTCCTTAAGTGGGGGGTAAATTCACTTTGCTGGTGAGTGGGAGTCACAAACAAAAGTGAATCTCCAGAACTGGAAAAAGTGTTGCATCAAAACATAAAAAAAGCAAACAGACTAAACTCACAGCTTGACAGTGTCCTTTTAAGAACGGTGGACAATCAAATTAAGGCAGTCGTGCAAACCATGGCACGTCAATGAGTTCCTCATTCTTGATGGCATGCACCACATCTGTTTCCGTGTTAAAAAGTGGAAAAACCCAGGAGAGAGAAAGCAAGGGCAAACCACTATATTTTCCATGCAGCTTCTCTTACACATTCACTGCAGTGTGGGGGTTTTCAAAGCTGCACATGTGCCGACGGACATTGGCTGGTGGGCGAGAATTCTGGCTGCCTCTTCCTGAAGATGGAAAAGAAAAAGACACCAGTGAGCAAGCGGTTACGCAAGTGTACAGTTAATGGCAGCACCTGGTCATGGGGCATGGCCAGGCCTGGCTCCTGAGCCTTCCTCCATGTCGTTTCCACCTCCAGGTCTTGTGTGGTCCATACACTGCCCGACTGTTTCTTGTTGCCAGGCTCATTGCTATAAGCCATATGAGTGGAGTGCATTTTTTTTCACCTGTGGAACTGTATCTCTCCAAGTGACAGATGCTCTTCCTGCTGTGTGTGTGTGTGTCTTTCCCAGCATGGCTCCTTTCCTCATCTGTTGATACACATTTTATTCCTAGTGGCAATGGACTGCACTTAACATTGAGATCTGGTGAATCTTCCAATGTATCACTCCTCTTAAAGGAAGTTCAAGGATTTATATCTGGAACCATCGGTTTGCATTGCCCTGCTCATTTTCCTCCATATGATAACACCATAAAAACATGGCTGTCACTTCAGATAATGTCACATCTATATCTTGGTATTCACAAGATCAAATGTAGCTAAGGGTGATGAAAGGGTAGCAAGGGACTGTCTGTGGTTGAGACTTGGAGGTGTCAGCCACAGAGAATGACATCTCATTCTCTGATTGGATGCTTCCTGATACAGCATATAGGTTGATCTATCCATTATCTTTGCAATTTTGTAAGTGGAAAAACACAGGCTAGACATGGTAAGGCTGATGGGAAAGCCATAGGTAGTAGGCTTTTTAATGATTTGTGGGAATAAGGAACATAGTAGCACTCTAGAAGATGTTGGATAAAACCATATTACTATCATACCATAACATTGAGAAATATTTCTGGAACAAGATGCTAAGGGTGAACCATCAATATGCTGCTGGCATTATGGATGAACTGAGTTGGTGGAAAATCTCCCACATTAGAGAGCTTTGCAGTGACACGGTTCCATGTCAAGCTGCCCGCAAATCCACAAATTACCTGAGTCAGAATTTAGATACCCATCCTGAGGATCCAGTGATGACTACCCAGTGTCTGACAGAAGATGAATATACTATCTTCTAGCGAGTCAAAGATCTTTCCCTTTCTCCTACTTCTTTTTGCTATCAAAGCAGACAACGAAAGAGGAGACTCAGAAGAAAGAGGGGCTATCGTAAGAATGGACTGTGTTCTGGCTCAAGCCAAATTGCCTAGGCTGATGCTTGAAAATTATGGGGAGAACAGATGTGAATTTGAAATTTTTAGACAAAAATATACTGAAATAGCCTTTCACTACCTGAAAGCAAGGGATCTGATCTGAATTCCTAGGATGGGGAAGGGTTTCCCATAGCCCAGCTGGATGTAAAAGAAAAAGATGAAAATTGATCAACATGTGTTTTGTCATCAAGTTTGGGCCATTCAATAAGCTACTGAAAGCTGCATAATCCACTTAGAACAAATTAAAATCCTCATCTAGAAAAAAGAACTTGAGATACCTCATCATAACTTCATTACTAATACAATAATCCATTTATTTAAGAAAATTAGTCAAAGAGACAATGTTTTCTATCAAACTTGTCAAAGTATTAACCTCCTGGCATTCAATGTGCCCACTTGACATCACAAAGATCATTAAAACAATGAAAACATTTGCAATAAGATAATAAGGAATAAAAGTATGTTTCACTATATAAAAGAAATTAGTAGGAAAGAGCATTTAATCCATAAAATAATAGTAAAGGAAACTGATTTCTCATAAAAGCCAACAGAAATTGAACTCAAAACCCTTAGGTCTGCCTTGCAACTTTTGTAAAGAATTCTATTTTGGGGTAATCTCTATATGTGACCTGGTGAAATAGTGCTGGGGTACAGGGGGCCTGACAGGGCTGGCTTTGATACTAGCTCCAAATAATCCCAAAGCCACCTTAATGAGCAATTTTCGTTTAGATATTTGAAAAAATAGAGCATTTTCTTCACGGTGCAATTTTTTTAAGTTTTTGAATTTCATTTTGTACTTTTGCAAAATATAACTGGCTTCTGTGTATAGACCTTGATTTTATTAAACTAGTGGTTTATTAAAGGTTATAGTCCAAAACTTGGAAAATCTGATGCCTGAGTGGCCATTTTATCCACTGCATAAAAACTGAGAGGAGAAGATTTACTTCAATGTATTTTTAGCAATTGTAAAACCACAGATTCAACCAAGCACAGATTCAGCATGCCAGAGCAAAAGCTTGGAGGGAAAATGTAGCATATGGGGCCTTGTCAAATATAAGTCCCAAATCTGCATTTGAATTTTTTGGCAGAAATTGGATTTAAAGGAACCCCTGGAATGTAGTTTGATTCCTCTTTACTAAAAGTCCAAGGAAATGTCTCTCTCCTTCTCCCTCTCCATCTCCCTCCTCCCCATTCCCTCCCTTCCTTCCTTCCTTCCTTCCTTCCTTCCTTCCTTCCTTCCTTCCTCCCTTCTTTTCTTCTCCCATCCCTCCCTCCCTTCCTTTCTCATTCTTATAAAGTCACTGCTTGTCATGTATTGATGAGTGGTATATATACATTTACATTGCTCAAATAATCTCTCTCTGTGTAATAATCTATCTTTCTTAAGGTGTATTGAGCTTCATGTGACTTTGTTGATGTATTATTTTGTTTATATTATGTCACTCATACATAATTTTCAAGGTCAGGATTTATTCTTCAAATGAACTTGAGGCATTGTTACTGATGAGTTTTATTCAGTGTGGTATTACCACTGAGATCACTGGACAAGGAGCCTGGGACCTTGGCACTCCTAATTTTATTATCACTTTTTCAGACTCAGGTTTTCTATCCACAAAGAGATTGCTAAACAGTTTGTGTGAAAATACTTCTAAATAACAAAAATGTTATTTCAGCTTGAGCTGTTAGTATTCATACTTTTCCTCCGAAGAAGAGAGAAACCAAGTCACAGTTAAAGGCCAAGATATTGCAAATCTTGGCCTGAATTTAGATCAGTCTAATTCATGGTATCTTAAATTTTATTCACTGTACTTGACTCATGGACTCCAGCCACTTTCTTACTCGAGAGTTTTCATAACTTCTTTTTCTTTATTTTTTATTTTTTTTAAAAATTTTTTTTTGACAGGCAAAGTTAGACAGAGAGAGAGAGACAGAAAGAAAGGTCTTCCTTTTCCGTTGGTTCACCCCACAATGGCCGCTGCAGCCAGCGTGCTGCGGCCGGTGTGCTTGCGCCGATCCGAAGCCAGGAGCCAGGTGCTTCTCCTGGTCTCCCATGCGGGTGCAGGGCCCAAGCACTTGGGCCATCCTCCACTGCCTTCCTGGGCCACAGTAGAGAGCTGGGACTGGAAGGGGAGCAACTGGGACAGAACTGGTGCCCCAACCGGGACTAGAACCCCGAGTGCCGGCACCGCAGGCGGAGGATTAGCCAAGTGAGCCATGACACTGGCCGTAACTTCTAATAGCAAATAAACTAACTTTCATTTTCTCTCTCTTTCAAAAATTATTGTATTGGTTGGGGAGCAACATCAGGGGCTTGAATGCATGCATCAGAAGCAGCTACAGGCTACTTTCACTTCAAGTTAGTTGACTGTGTTAAAGTTGCACATGTGTGGTAGGTGTGAAGTTTGAATCTACTTTAACAGAGATAAAATGGTCTCCACAAATCCAGATGACCAGTATGAAAGATTCATAAAGCTCATCTTGGGGCGATAGTGTGGCAGCTTTCCAAAGTAATCATAAAAAATGACAGCAAGACCATGTTAGCAAAGTGTGGTCTGGTGTTTGTTGCTATTATAGACAGATAATCTGAATCTTTGATTGCTTTCCAAAGATAAGTGCATGTTTTGCATTTTCTGAATTCTAATATGCATTTGTTGGCATTTGCTCAACAAAGCGCAAAGTGGACTCTGTATAGATCCTCTGTAAGTGACAATTTCTTTCAATCTTTTTTTATATTAAGAAGCTCATTTAATGCCATTAAAAAGGTACAAAGACACACACGGACAGAGAGCGAGAGAGAGAGTGACAGAAAGAGAGAGAGAGAGAGAGAGAGATCTTTCATTCACTGGTTCACTCTCCTGTGCCCACAACAGCCAGGCTTTGGATGTGCTGAAGCTAAGAGCCCAGAAATCAATCCTGGTCTCCAACATGGGGGAGAGGGACCCAGTTATCTGAGCCACCATCTACTGCCGCACTTGCTCCACTCTAAAATTTTTAATTATTAAGATTTGTAAGCTCATTAGAAACAATTGAGGATAATCTAATTAAAATCAGTTTAATTGCTACAAAACATTTCTTAAATATTTACATTTTGCTTTTTTTGAAAACATTAAGGATATTTTGGAAGCCTTTGTATGTTATTCTTTATACTAATCCTCTCTTTTTAAAAAGAAAATTCAGTGTGTATCATCAATGGTCATCTTTTAATAATTTGCAACATGAACATCATAACATGAATAAATATATATGATAATTTTAGCATATTATCAATTCTTGTATTTATGGTGTTCACTACATTTCCATTAATCAATTTCCCATTTTGCTTTTATGTTTTCATTTTCTCTTTTATGTTGGTTCACTATTATGTAGTTCATTTGTTTAAACAAAATTGAGTAAGTGCCACACTCTTGAAAACAAATTTCCCCTCTGATCGCTACTTTGGTAAAGTATGTTATTTTAAGCAATGCTGCAATAAACATTCTTAGGCATGTCTCCTATAACAGTTACCATTTTATTTTTTTTTAATTTTTTAAGGATTTATTTATTTACTTGAGAGTAGAGTTACAGAAAGAGAAATGGAGAGACAGAGAGAGAGAGAGAGAGATCTTCCATCTGCTGGTTCACTCCCCAAACAGCTGTAACATCTGGAGCTGGGCCAATCCATAGCCAGGTGCCAGGAGCTTCTTCCAGGACTCTCACATGGGTGCAGTGGCCCGAGGACTTGGCCCATACTCCACCGCCTTCCCAGACCATCAGCAGGGGACTGGATCAGAAGAAGAGGAGCCAGGACACAAACCGGCACCCATCTGGGATGCCGGCTCTGCAAGTGGAGGCTCAGTCTACTAGGCCACAGCACATTTATCTTGTTATGTGGTGTGTAACTAGGCATGCAATTGGTGAGTTGTTGCACATACCTAATTTATCTTCCTTACGGATGAACAAATTGCTCTGCAACATGCTTGCATTATTTATCTATTGTTAATGTTTGTTTTGTAAACATGCTTATAATATTATCATTGGTGTGTGAGGATCTATATTATTCTTTTCAACTTTCATTTTTTGTTTGTTTGTTTGTTTGGTTTGGTTTGGTTTGGATTGCCAGGCAGAGTTAGACAGTGAGAGAGAGAGATGGAGAGAAAGGTCTTCCTCCAGCTGGTTTACCCCCCAAATGGCCGCTACAGCTGGCGCGCTGTGCTGATCAAAGCCAGGAGCCAGGTGCTTCCTCCTGGTCTCCCATGGGATGCAGGACCCAAGCACTTAGGCCATCTTCCACTGCCTTCCCGGGCCACAGCAGAGAGCTGGGACTGGAAGAGGAGCAACCGGGACAGAATCCGGCGCTCCGACCAGGACCAGAACCCGGGATGCCGGCGCCACAGGTGGAGGATAAGCCTAGTGAGCCATGGCACCGGCCTTAACTTTGGTTTTTAAACACTTTTAAAATCAACTTTTATTGTAAAAATTTTCAAAGATACTGGGTGTTGTCATCTCAATGCATGTATTATAAAACTCCCTATAAGTCTTTCATACAATGGTTTAGCAGTCATTAATGACCATAATGTCGGTCAACTATTTTAGTATAATACCATAAAATGATGATATAATTCTTCCATCTATTCTGTATTTGCAACTAGACTTTTCTTTTTCGTAAAGAACTTTCCCTATGATGGGTGTGTGTTTGGCGTAGTGATTAAGCATCATTTGGCACACATGTATCCCATATTGTAGTGCCAGGGTTTGAATCCTCATTGCACTTCTGATTCTAGATTCCTGCTAATGCCTACACTGGAAGGCAGAAGATGATGTGTCAAGCACACGAATCTCTAGCACTAATGTTGTAGAACTGAACTGAGTTTCCAGCTCCCAACTTCAGCCTGGCCCAGACCCAGCTGTTGTGAGCATTTGGGGAGGTAACCAGGAAATGGAAGATATTTCTCTTTTGGTATCTGTTTTTCTCTCTGCTTTTCAGATAAAATGAAAAGCATAAAAGTTAAAAATTAAAGAATCTTTTCTCATAGCTCTTTGGTTTCTCTGAAAGTTCAAGCAAAAAAAAAATATATATATACATACAAACCAAATGTATGACTGTTTTCCCCCTTTTTTTTTTAATTCAATGTTAAGAATACTGTTAGTTTGCTCATATTCTCCAAGAGTGATCATTGTGTCATCTTTGGTTCTGTATTTATTGATTGAATCTTTCCTTTGGATCTCTTTTACATAGCCTTATCTCTTGGCATTCTGGATTAGATGAGGTATTGTGCACCATATATATGTACTAAGATTATTTAATTGCTCCAAGTGGTTTTATCACCACAAGAGGTGCCTTATCATTTTCTCTGCTAGGAAGAGGGTAGAGTCAGTTCAGTATAATCCAATTTATGTTTAAGTTTGGTGAAAATTATGCAATTTTGATAGCGATCAGTCTATCCCAGTGCATATCCCTTCAAGACTTTCAACAGAGAGCCTGGCTGTGCATTAGTGGCTTCATCTGGTGAGTTTTTATCTTCTCCCTTTGCTTTTCAAAGATTTACCAACTAGACTCTTGACTCCCCACCCTACACAACTTCAAAATTTGGCAAATGTCTTAATGGAGAACCTTGACCACATGTTTGTGCATCTTGGAGTCTCCAATGCGGTCACTCCAGTCTCATGTGGAAACTGAAAATGTTTTGCAGTTCTCACTTAAAGCAGATGTGTCTTCTTAGCATAGAAGAGCTCCATGAAAATCTAGCCCGCATGTCAGAGAATTGCAGCTTATCTTTTAACATTTCTGACCCACTCAAATGCAGATATCAATAGATATTTTACGGGAGGAGCTGATTCTGTGTTAAAGCCTCTCTGTTCTCTGGTTTTATCACCCTGTCCTATGTGGACTTCTCTTCTGCTGTCTCTGTTCTTTGTGTCTTTTCTGCCTTAACCAAGTCTGGAGACTCCACCTCCATCCAGGGCCCAGAACTGGCAAATCATTCCGTGGATAAGCAGGTGCCAATCATCTATTCACTTCTCATGTCTGAAATTGTATTCTCATTATCCTTATTCCGGCAGCTATTTAATTTTTGCCAATTCATGGTTGTAACTTGATAATTTAGTGTGTTTTCTATTTATGGTCCTTTGATCATGTTTAGGTTCCCTCAGTATAAAACACTTTTAGTCTTCATAGAACCTTGTGTATATTTCCTTTACAATAGTAACATGTTTATTAAGTTCCTGTACATTGACCATACAGCAATGTACATGCTATCTATTTTTTATGTACATGAATTCTTATTTTATGTTATTGATGTTAATGCTATCTCCCATTAGATAGGCAATCATCTCCAGGGAGAAATTTATATTAGATTTACCATTAAGTACCACCTTATCAACCTTTTTCATGCCCACATTTGTGCAAATAATTAAAGAAGCTATGTAATTTCTTATGCAAGCCAATTTTTTAAGATTGAAGGAAAAAAGGCATTAACTGGGATTACTGTCTTAGATAAGCCAATATATACAATGATTACTCTATCAATCATAAAGTTTATAGGAGTGACTGAATAAATCAACACAAAATAGAAAAATATTTGTAATGTAAAAATAAGTGATAACTAGTCCTGAGATTCTCTATTAACACTGGTGATTGCAATAGTACTTTTTTATTATTAATGTCTAAATTAATTTTAATATTCAATGTTGAATATTCTGAAATTGCCAAACACATTCAAATTTTAAAAAGCTAATGATTTGCATGTATGTGTGTATACATTAAAAAAGGATATATTTATATATAGAAAAACGTTAATGGTTGGGGCTGGTGCTGTGACTTAGTAGGCTAAGCCTCAGCCTGTGGTGCCAGTATACCATAGGGATGCCAGTTTGACTCCTGGTTGCTTCTCTTCCAATCCAGCTTTCTATTATGGCCTGTGAAAGTAGTGGAAGATGGCCCAAGTGCTTGGACCCTTGTACCCACAAGGGGGATCCAGAAGAATTTCCTGGCTCCTGGTTTCGGATTGGCCCAGCTCCAACCACTGCGGTAATTTGGGGAGTGAACCAGCAGGTGGAAGACCTTTCTCTGTCTTTCCCTCTCTCTGTCTGTAACTCTACCTCTTAAATAAATAAAAATGGTAGTTTTCATTTGTGTACTGATATAATTGTAGATAATTTCCTTTAACATACTAATGCTTTCCTGTATCTTCCAATGACCCATAATGAATATTTACTACTTTTAAAACATAAAACTAAGTGATAACTATTATTAGAAAAAATCTATAATAACCTATAATTCAAGAGTTACCCTAATAGGAAATATATTATACAGCAGTTGTAATCATATTTTCTTTTGCTTAAAAAGGTAGAAATTTGGGGCTGGTATTGTGGTATAGTGGGTAAAGCTGCTGCCTGCTATGCTGGCAACACATATGGGCACTGCCTTGAGTCCTGGCTGCTCAACTTCTAGTCCAGCTCCTTGCTAATGCACTTGGAAGAGCAGTAGAGGATGGCCCACGTGCTTGGGCCCTGCACCCATGTGGGAAAGCAAAAGAAGCTCTTGGCTCCTAGCTTAGGCCTGGCACAGCCCTTGCTGTTGAAGCCATTTGAGCAGTGATCCAAAGGATGGAAGATCTCTCTAACTCTCTTTCAAATATAAAATAATTTAAAATAAAATAAATCATAAAGAAAGGGTAGAAAATCTAATATATATGTATATATATATGTATATAAAACTTGTGAGCAACTACTGAGGACATGTCAAATTTAAATGATAGAACTTTGCAATTAATAGAGTTATTGTTATCTTAATCAGTACAAAAATCTTTGGAACTTCAGAATTGTGTAGAAAAGTATAGTTAGCCTTTATATTGCAAATACATTGTTTAATAGCATGAACATTTTAAATGTATGTTCTCATAGAGTGCTGTCTTTATAAATGGGAAAGTAAAAGCTCAAATTAGAGCAAAATCTAGGCTCCCATTTCACAAAAGAGAAAAATATCCCATTGTGTTTCCAGATAGACTTTAGGCGACAAAACACCAAAGTGAGACCTTTCATTATTTTACTCTGAATTATCACAGAAAGAGACAGAAGATGAAAACAACTCACCAAAAGCTAAAATTTTCACTTCAGAGTGTTTTGAAAACAAAAAAAGAGAAATCATTACTTAAGCAGAAATCTTAAAAATGAAGATATAATGGAACCAAAAAAAGGACTTAGATCACATAACTTTGTGAGGAACCTGAAATTCTTGGTTATAGCACTAACTTTATTATTAAATACATATTTTCACTAAGATTCATTTTATGACATTGTTTCTCTTTAACCAGAAACATTAATATCCTAGAGTCACCACGCACCTGAAAAATAATTTAATAAGAAATTATCACACAATTTGTCTCACAGTGTTGGAAGTATAGTTATCATTGCCCTAAAAGAAATCATAGTTACATTATAGCCTATTGATAAAGGTGAAGAAGATAAATTAAAATGTTATAAAAAGACTTCTGTTTCCACTTAAGATAAAATACCATGAGGCAAACAAACTCCTCCATTGATAACAATGAGAAAAACCAAATAAAATATTTTAAAAAATAGAAACTTGAAGACATTGAGACATTCAAGGCAACCAGAATCCAAGGAACCAGTAAGCCAGAAGGAAGAGAACTACAAGTGGGTAAACAATCTTCAATCTACTTTTCCCATTGGACATATGATGATTCTTAATACAGAACAACAGACTGAGAATCCAGCAGATCTTAATAAAGAGGCAAAGAAGCAAGAAAAACTTTAGACATGGAAAATTTGAGTTCAAGTCTTCCAGGTTAGCCAGGATGTGAGAAGCCAAGATTCTGAAGAAAGGGAGGGAAAAACTATGAGACCAACACTTGCTGGTTTCCCTGTTAGAAAGATTTGCAAACTTAGGCTGTACAAAGAAAGGAGACAAAACATAGCAGAAAGCTGCTGAAAATCAGAATGAAGTTTTTGGAGGTTTCACAGTCCCAGTCAATCACAATTGGATTACATTCATTCTTAGGATGAGGGGGCCCAAGCAAGCCATCAGAACATGGATTGCTATATTGTTAAGACAGGATACAACAGGGGGTGCAGAACAATTCTTATAAAACTAAAATTTACACTTAATGTTACTTCAGTCCATAATTGCCTTATAGCACAAAGGAAAAACATAGGGAAATGTTAAGTAAGTGTAGGTGTTCCCTGATTTGCAATGGTTCCACTTACCATTGGTGGACTTTAGGGTGATGTAAAAGTGATTTTCATTCAGTAAAAACTGTACCTTAATTTGGATCTTTTCCAGGCTAGGACAGTATAGTATGATCCTCTCTCATGATGCTGGGCAGCAGAAGTGAGCCATAGCTCCCAGTCATCCCAATCATGCAGTCGTGAGAATAAACCACTGACATTCCACCATGTACTGTAATGCCAGAATATTTTGGGTATAAATTTGGGTAAATTAATGCATCCCACTGTCTACACAATATCTAACTGTGTGCACACATGAGATATTCAACACTCTATTGTAAAATAAGTTTTGTGTTAGATTATTTTGTTCAAATTTGGGCTAATGTTAAGTGTTCTGAGAATGTTTGAGATAGGCTAGACAAAGCAATTATGCTTGGTAGCTTAGGTTTATAAACTACCTGCATTTTCAACTTATAAAATCTTCAATTTACAGGGGTTTAATAGGCCATAATCCACGAATCAAGAAATAAAGATTAGTGCTGCAAAACAGTAGCATTAGTGTAAAATTAAGATGTAAAATATGTGTGGAATTAAAATGCATGAGAATAAAAGTAAGAAATTGACACATGACAAATATAATAAATGACAAATACATGACAAATAAAAATGCATGACAAATACAAATGTTTTATAAGTCTTGCCTTGTTTGGAAAGGATTAAAGCCACTAATTTATTGTAGATCATAAAAGAATAGTAAATTCATTTCTGCAATCTCTTGGGTTATTATAAAAAGAATAATAAAAGAATGGAAAATCAACAAATAAATAGCATGGGCATTGAAAATTAAAATATTAGATTTATCAAAATACGGGAATAAATAACAACATAAATCCAGTGAGACAAGTATAAAATAGTGAAATTCTAGACATAGATATGATTTGGTAGCAACTCATCCAATGGAAATGAGCTGTATATCCTAATTAACAGGCAAATGTTGTCAGACTGCTTACAGTGCAGCTTGTGAGAAATACACCTTAAACACAACACCCAAAAAGCTGAAAATCAAGGAATGGAAAATCACATATCCTGCAAATGCTAACCCAAAGTAGAAGAGCCTACACATACCAATATCTGACAAAGTAGGCTGCATGTCTAGTAGACTATAGAAAGGAGGAAAGAGGAGGGTTGATATCAGAAATTCAAGGGTCAATTAATATTTGATAATAGGTCAATATATTTTCCCTTGTCAGCATGCTTGAACAGAAACAGAAAAGAGAAAAAAAGGGGGCCGGCACCATGGCTCACTTGGCTAATCCTCCGCCTGCGGTGCCGGCACTCGGGGTTCTAGTCCCGGTTGGGGCACCACTTCTGTCCTGGTTGCTCCATTTCCAGTCCTAGCTCTCTGCTGTGATCCAGGAAGGCAGTGGAGGATGGCCCAAGTGCTTGGGCCCTGCAACTGCATTGGAGACCAGGAGGAAGCACCTGGCTCCTGGCTTCAGATTGGCGCAGTGCGCTGGTCATGGCAGACATTTGGGGGGTGAACCAACAGAAGGAAGACGTTTCTCTTTGTCTCTCTCTCACTCTTTATAACTCTCTCTCTGTCTCTTTCTCTCACTGTCTAACTCTGCCTGTCAAAAAAAAAAAAAAACTTAATGAAATTCAATATCTGCTCATTACAAAATTTCTCAGAAACATGGAGTAAAAGGAAATATCCTCAATGATACATTAATGGAATCTATGTAAAAACTTTTGTCATACAAAATTATACAATTTTAATTAATGACAGCAATGTTCTCTAGACCTTTTATGGACAAAGCAATCATGAAAAAAGAGCAGACTTAGAATACTTACATGATATGGTTTTAACTTAGTATTAGATTATCTTGAGTAGATTCCACAAACAAGACAGAATGGTATTTGCAGATATATAGACAGATACATGAATGAAACAGAATAAATGATTCATAATTGGGGTTACACATGCATGTTCAGTTGAATTTGAATGTAAGTACCAATGTCATCCAATGCTTTTCTTTTTCAAATTGAGCTTGGAAAACTGTCCTTTAATTAAGAAAAGATGCAAAAAACATTTGTCCATTACTTTATGGACTGAACTTTGAATCTCCCCACAACTCAAATGTTGAAATCCTAATCTAAAATGTGATGATATTAGCAGTTGGGGTTCTTGGCATTCTTGAGAGGTAATTAGGTCATGAAGGTAGAATTTTCATGAATGGTATTGCTGCTTTTATAAGCACCCTAAGAACTTTCAAGTTTCTCTTTCTTCCATGTGAGGATACAGGTAGCCTGCATCCCAGAAGACAGCCATCCCCAGAACCCACCTATGTCAGCAACCCAATCTCAGACTTTTGGGCTCCAGAACTGTGAGAAATAAATTTCTGTGGTTTATAAGCCCCCTGGCTTATGGTACTTTAGTATAGTAGACTTTACTAACTAAGACACATAAAAGTTACTTAATATGCACTAAATGTAAAAGTCAAATTATAAAGACAGGTTGAATGTGAAAGTCGAAACCATAAAGTTCCTAGAAGAAAACAGAATATCTTTATAACCTGGGATAGGAAAAGATTTTTTATAATAAATATAAACAGCGCCAACTATAAAAGAAAAATTGATAAATTGGATTTCATTGAAATTTAAAGCCTCCATTCATTGAAAGATTCCATCTTAAAAGTGAAAAGTCAAAGACTGGGAAAAGATATTTACAATACATATGTGTAACAAAGAATACTTAGATTATAAAATCAATAATAAAGAATTAACTCAAATAAGAGTATGTATTAACCACAAATAAGCAAATTAAAAGACTCAAGATTATTAACCATCAGAATACATGTGAAAAGTGTTAAATACCTCTACACACTCATTTGAATGGCTAAAATGTAAGACTATCAACACTAAATAGATCTCATCCATTCTTCATAGATGTTAAAAACAGCAAAGCCATTGTTGAAATGTGTTTTGGTAGTTTCTTCTAACATACATCTGCCCTATCATACAGCAATTCTATTCCTACACATATTTGTATAACTACACCAAACGAAGGTATATGTCCAAATTGATTTAGCTATATTTTTCACAATGAGACTTGAAAACAGCCTATGTAATCAACAACAGGAAAACAAACATTTTATATTCAAATAATGGAACATACCCCAGCAACTAAGGGGAGTAAACTACTGATAGATACAAGAACATGGATGAATCTCATGCTGAATCAAAGAACAGCAACATAAATAAAATCTGCAGTCTGGTTCTATTTTTATGAAGTTTAAGAATAGGGAAGACTGGGGCCCGTGCTGTGGCATAGCAGGTAAAGCTGCCACCTGCAGTGCCAGCATCCCTTATGGGCACCAGTTTGAGACCCGGCACTCCACTTCGAATCCAGCTCTCTGCTATGGCCTGGGAAAGCAGTAGAAGATGCCCCAAGTCCTTGGGCCCCTACACCCATGTGGGAGACCTGGAGGAGACTCCTCGCTTCTGGCTGCTGGCTCCAGCCATTGCAGCCATTTGGGAGTGGACCATCAGATGGAAGACCTTTCTCTCTCTCTCTTTCAAATAAATAAATAAATCTTTAAAAAATAATAGGGAAGACTAATCTATGAGAAAGGAGATTAATTGATAGAAATGAGAACAGTGGTTGTCCCTAGTTGGAAAGGAGGACAGGCACAGGTGGGAACTTCCTAGGGTGATAACAAAGCTCTACATCTTGATCATATGCTGTAATCATGGCTGTGTTACCCTTTGTAGAAAATATCATTAAACATTTATGCACATTACTGTATGTAATTGTGCTTCAATAAAAAGATTATGAGAGGAAAGAATAAAAGTATTCAAGAGAACATGTAACATACTGAAGCATATCAAAGAAAATTGGTTACGTTAAAATTAGGAATTCTTCCAGTAGAAAACCAAAGGAACAGAATCAATACAAACACTATAATTCGACAAAATTTTCTTAAAATTTGAAAAGATTTGTAACCACACATTGAAAGAGAACATCATGAAGCTGAGAAAATTGAATTGGACCAATCAACACCAATAAATATTCTAACAAAATCACTACGATTTATAGAAAAATAAACATCATAAAAGTCTAAGAAGGAAAATGTTTTATAATAAAAAACAGATTATCATCAAAACTTTGTACAACAAATCTTTATACTAAATCTAAATCAAACAACAATTTGAAGCCACTTAAGGAAAAAAAAATTGTGCACCCTGAAACGACTTTTGAAATAAAGGTTATAGCTAAAATATCTGCAACAAGAAAAAAACAAAGTGAATATTATTTCCATGAGCTTTCTTCCCTTGAGAAGACTACTCTAGAACAAGCTTATAGGCTTCAGGTGACTAAAATAACTACAGAGATATCATCATGAGTGAAGGTAAGCATTAAATATATCCTGAAATGTACAATTAAAGTTAAATGAGAGTTCAGCGAAAGAAATTATGGTATGTAATGACTACATACCCAGATAAAATGTAGATATAGCACAACTAACTAAAAAGGGAGAGATGGGAAACCAGATACAAATAGTATCCTAAGTGTTCAGGGTAAGGAGTTGGCAATGATAGTATTAGTAGTTATTCAAGAATGCTTGTATGATTATTGTGGAATAATAGACTTGGATATTGATGACATATTTTAATTCTGTTGTCTCATGTTTTCTTGGTAGCTAGTATTTCTACTGTGGGAGAAAGAAAGCATGTGTGTAGTACATTAGTACATGACAATCCATGAGCTGTGATTGAGTTTCTGGATCAGAAAGCCTGAGATATGTAGACCAAGGGACATTAATTCTGAGCTGCTTCTTAAAAATTGACCAACAAAATAATTCACTATAGTAGAAGAATATGATGCACATGAATACAGCATGTTCATTGGTAGACTGGTAAGTTGAATATAAGTACTGCTATAGCAATAGAGAAGCTAACTTCCATAAAAAAAATAAAATAAAATAAAGTAAATGTGAAAAACACAGTGCGCTGTCACAGCCAGCCACACAGAGCACACATTTCTAGAGAAGTCTCTAGAAAACATCAGGATCTGGGAATCAGTTTTGCAGCCATCTTTCCCATCACTCACACCCCCCAGTCAATACCAAGGGTATGACTCATTTTGTCTGCTCAATCAGAATGGTATATCATCAGGGTAAGACAAATAGGTTCTGGCCAGTGTTCTGTGGCATAGTAAGCTAAGCAGGGTTCTTGCTGATTTTCCTCTATTCCATTCAACTGCTATTTCTGTGAGGACACAGACCATACTGTTTTCTTCATCAATAAATTGCCCATAGTTTGTAAATATTATCTTCTCCACATGTTTTTAAACAAAGGACTAGGTTACAGAAACTGTACTGAAATGAATACTGTTTACAATAAGACACTACCAGAACCAAAAGGCTAAAGTCACAGAGAAGGCTGGGGGCATCCCTTCTCCTTCGTTGCCTCCAACCCAGCCCTACCATAATAATTTCTTTTATTGTATTTTCCTCATTTAGGTATAGTTATTTTCTCTTTGTTAACATCTTTCCTGTTTTCCATTCCAAATACAACTAGGCCAAATATACAAGGAGAAAATGATATTAATTCCCAGGCAGATTTATTAGAAGCAAACTTAATGGAAAATTAGTTTAAAGATAAGCTTATGTTGGTGCAAAAGTTTCTGAAATCCATGCACATGAGGAAAGTTCATGAATAACATGTATTATGAAAAAAAACTGCATGAATTTCAAAAAATTTTACATCAAAATAAAGATATTTAAACTTCAACTTTTCATTAACTTTTTGAAGTACCTTTGAATTCTAATAACTAGAAAAAAGAGAAAGAAAGGTATTTCTCATCTTATTGATTTCTTTTTTTACATTGAATATTCTTTGGAAATTATTATCAATTCCATTTTCATTACAATTGTTCTGCCAAAATTGTTTTCTACAATATCAGTTTTCCTTGCTTCATTTTTCTTATTTTCTTTTTGAGATAACATGTTTTTAATTTGCATTATAGTCAAAGGCTTAATGCATCACTAAATAAAGAGTTCAATAAATAATAAATAAAATGACCACAGCTCAGCAGGAATCCAGGAAAGGGCTATAAATAATAACCAACTGAAAAAAAATCTATTTCACTCACATACTATAAATTTTAAAATAGTCACAAACCATTAGTTGTTTCACAGAACCTTTACCCATATCATCTAGGGACTGGGCCTAATTTTATTAACAGCCAGGTCCTCATATATCTTGAAATTCATCTGCATAGAGATATTAAGGTACCTTCAATTATGGAAGATTTCTCTTACCCTTTAAATTAAAGCAAAATTATAGAAACATTTTCAGTTAACTTGATTAAATATGCATTGATTTTCTTTTTCTGCTCTATTAACCAGTTTTAACAATTCTCAGAACCAATATTTTACTGTTGGCCACAACTTATATGACATTTTAATTAATTCAGAAGAAAATGTCATAGTGGTTCATTTTCCTTATAAAACAAAACAAAACACCAACTAAATTAACTTTAGTTCTCTTTTCCATCCTGAGACAACTGAGAAACTTTTTATAGATAGGAATCTATGTAAAAGTAGCAAAAATATGGTCTTGATTTTTACCTTTAATTGACTATACATCTCAAACCTTTATAATAAATGCTGTATTTGATCTATGGCACATTCTACCACACACCCCAATTACAACACACCTTTTTGTGTTAGATAGAACCAAGGGTACAGGGAATTGAGATATTTTCCTTGACTAGGTGGACCTGTAACAACATATAAACTTGTAAATAGTGAAATGGTTATCCTTAGACTTCTGTGAGTGCTTGAGAAATGGAGAAAGAAGGCCTTTAAGTGGGAGATGAACAAGGCATCTAGAAAGACAGGAGGTAAGAGACTTATTTTATTCAGGAGCTCTGTCCTTTGTAAGCCTTCAAAGTATTCTGAACCCTGTAACATGAGCTACCTGATATTATTCCTTATATTAATTATATTAAATATCCCACCCTTTTTTGCTTGGGCTAGTTTAAGTTGTCACCTATATACTGAAGTCAAAGAGTTCTAATTAATAAGACTCCAGATTCTGTTCCTGTGATCAAAGCTTCCAAACTCATTGGTACTTTCTTTTTGTTTCTTTAATTCTATAAATTGTAAAATGCTCTTCAACTGGTTTTATAAGAATGTTGTTCACATGGTAAGCTTCTCTTTTGAGTAGATAATACTTTGTACAGGGCAAAAAACAACAGATGGAGTGCAAATGACCTCATCCTTCTTCACTTATGGCCAAGTTTGGTTAAGTTGCCAAGCCATGTCAAACAGGTATCCTTACATACATCTCACATGGAGTCACACTTGTCTCCACTTTCAACAGACATTTAACTACTCTACCTAACATGAACACAATGAGCTGATAATATCCATACCTATCTTTACTTTCTGGAACTTGACTCAAAGGTGAAATAAAGAGCTTTGTGTTAGTATACAAGTTCCCATATACCTTCTAATATTTTCATAAATTTAATGTCACTAGCTAACAATAATTACAGAGCTGTTACAAAACAGGTGTTGTGCTGTATTTTCTACAGACCTTTTTTCATTTAATCTTCTGAACAGTCCCTTTGAGGTAGGTACCATTATGATTCTATTTTTGTAACTGAAATACTTATAGCCTGGGGAAAAATGATGACTCAATAGACATCTACACTGAATTGAATGCTTGTGCCCTGCCCTCAAATTCATATGTTGAAGTCCTATCCTAATGTGATGTTATTGGGGGGAATGGTCTTTGGGAGGTGATTAAACCATGAAGGTAGAGCTCATGAATGAGATCAGTGCCCTCATACAAATATAAGAAAGAGGTTCGCTCTCTAGGCTGTCTGTCATTTGAGGATACGATGGAAAGATGGCTGCCTCAAAACCGGATGATGGCCCTCACCAGGACCCTGAAATGCTCATACCCTTATCTCAGACTAACCAGCCTCCAGAATGGTGAGAAGTAAATTTCTACTGTTCAATTCACCCTAACTATGATAATATCTGGCTGAAGTTACCCATCCACATGAAGTATCACATTAGACTGGTGTTATCATTTCATGTACTCAATTTTCTTGAAACAATATATGATACCAATAAACTATTAACCCTGTGGAGGTGAGTTCTGTGTCTTATTCATCTCATTTGATGAAGATATAGGGAGCTCTTAAGTGATATTGTGGAAATAGTGATTTTATTCCCATTTCTTTTTCTTATGAAAACAGCCTTCAGCTTTCTGAGCTTGTATTTCTTTATTTGCACAATGGTATGATGAATGTAACTGTCTTGAGCCATTATGGATAATCATGTGAGAATATTTCAGAATTCAGTTTAGAAACTACACATTATTATCATATGAGAATGAAATATTGTTTGAGGACTTGAATATGTGTTGGTCATACAAGCTTTTTGAAATTGAAAGAAATATAGATGTGATCTTTAGTCAAAAAGAATCCCGTTCTCTTTGAAGCTATGGCATCATCTGTGCCTATAGTCTCAGTTTAGTATCTAAAATAGATGAATATTGGAAGAAGTTATCTCTGTGTAACTTGCAGAATGAGTGTGTTTTTTACAAAAGGAAAAAATAAATAAGTAAATGATGGTGACTGGAAATTTGATGCACCAAGTAAGGAGCAAGTTGTGCCTTTTCTGCTGTCCTGAAGTCATTCACCCTCTCTGCCTATGAGCCTATGGCCTCTCCAGTTGGTCATGCATGACAACATCCTCCTCCAAACACGATTTGCTGACTAAGCTATGCTCATTCTGAACTATGCCTAACGTGTCTTTAGGTGGTGATGAAGCTTTGTGCCTTTCAGGGAGTGAAGGCATTTGGTCTTGTTTTCAGAGGACACAAAGCTTTACCCCAAATCAAGTATCTTCATGTTGGCAGCATAGGTGCGATCCAAGGATCTCCAGTCCTTTTCAATAGCTATGGAACAAGTGTGCCTCCTTCATCTCAACTGACTCTGTCACAGGATACACAGCGCCCTTCCCTAAACAGCCCTTAATTTAATAGGCAGAGAATCCTTCAGGCAACCAATAATTCTAGAAAAGCACTATTTATTTGCAAGGTTTTCTCTCATTTGTCTTCAAATGTTATATTTAATACTCTAAGTCCAGAGACCTGCAAAAATCAGTAGTAAGATTTCTAATTTTGGATTTTAATTATAATTCCTATAAGTTCAATCCTGATTTTGTCTTGTTTTGAGCATTACATAATAGCTAAGTGAGAACTAGTGTCAATCACACCCATCATGTACTTTAGAGTTGATACTTCATTGTCACAGTTGTCAGTTTGAGGCAAATGGCTCCAGTGCAATGGCACAGGACTTGATCAAACTCCCAGCATAAATCACAGGATCTCTTTTATATCTTTACATTTTCTTTTCCCATTGGATCTTTTCTCAGATATTATAAACCTGCTTAAAATTCTCTTCTATCAAACCATCCTTTCCTCCTTCAATCTCCTTCTATACAGTCTAAGCTTCTTACTTCCTTTAATGCCAAACTTCTCAACTTATTACAATATAGCTTCTACTCTGATCTTTCCAGTGAAACTTTTCAAGGCTAACCACAAGTCATTGGTAATTCAGTTTTGGATTCCAAATTCTATCCTATTGAAACACTCTGTTATGGGTTGAATATTTGAGTGCCTGTTGCCCCCAAATTCATGTGCTGAAGCCTTAAATCCCAGTGAGCCTGTGTTTGGAGATGGAGTCTTTAGATAATTAGAGAATAAGATTGTGGTGAGGTCATAGACATAGGACCTCTAGTATGTGATCGGTGTCCTTAGAGGGAAGGCACATGAGCAACCAAGTATGCTCATTCTCTCTCTCCATACAAACAAATAAGACATCATGTGGCCATATAGCAAGAAGGTAGTTATTTGCAACCCAAGATAGAAAATCCTCACCAGAAATTAACTGTGCTTGCAATTGGATCTCAGACTTCCAGCCTCCAGAACTGTGAGGAAATAAATGTCTGTTGAGTAAGCCACCAAGTCTGTGATACTTTTAATGGAAGCCCAAGCAGATGAAAAGGATACCATGTTTCCCTTGGTTTTGGTGAGACTTTATCCTCTTACTGCCCCCATTCTTTCTGATTACTTTTGCCTACTGGCCTCAGACTCTCCATCTTTATCTTATCTCTTAAGTGAAAGTGTTCTCTAATGTTTTCCCTTCTATTTTTTCCTTCTTGATTGTGAAAAGCACTCTGAAAAACTGAGCCTAGTATCAAAAGAGTTTGCCTGGACCCTTCTTTTGAGCTCAGACTTCATTCTCGAAGAAACCTGAGGCTTGTATGCCATTGTCACTCTTTCTTTATTGGGTGGGGGGCGAGATAGAGAGAGAGAGAGAGAGAAGAGAGAGAGAGAGCATTTGTATCTGTAGGTTCACTCCCAAAATCTTTGCAATGGCTCCTCCCTTCCCTTCTTCATCTTTTCCTTTCCTTCTCAATTCTTTTCCCCCTCCTCCTCCAATTCTTCCTCTTCTTCCTCCTCCTCTTTTTACACTCTGTTTCTTTTTCTCCTATTTTTCTCATATTTGGTTATCAAAATAGCCTTTTTTACTTCTCAGAAGGCAACATTATCTAATAAAATTATTCTGTGTGCTACATTCAAGGACAGGCTCTGTCTTAATAATTCTTGGCTATCTTAGGTAGAAATATTTGGATTAGAAAGAAATGTTATATGTGTTTCAAAGGAATAGAAAATTTTAGGTTGCAACTACAGTTTATTAATTAAAAACTTATTTCTGGTTCAAGTGCCAGAGTGCTTGAGTTCAAACACAAATTCCTCCATCTACTATCTGTGTGACCTTGGTCAAATCTTCAGTTCCCTTTCTGGAAAGTTTGCACAATGGTAGGACCATAATTTTATGGTTTCTAAATCACTAAGTCTGAAATGTAGTTCATCAACAGCTTCCCTAACTCTTGTATCTCCCACTTGGTTTATAGTAGTTGTATTTTTTTCAATCACCCAGCCACAAAATATAAATCCCTGTTTTCTTTTTTATTTCTACTCAGTTCTAATGTACCAAGCTTAGAAACCTTTTTCATAAGTATACCCTGGGTTCAGTTTTCATTACATTGCTCTAGCTTATGGATTTTATTTTTTTAAATTTAAAAGTTGAGAATTTATATTTAAGGGGTGGTGCTGTGGCATAGTGGGTAAAGCTGCCACCTGTGGCATCAGTTTGGTCCTGGCTGATCCACTTCCAACCCGGCTCCCTGCAGGTGTGCCTAAGAAAGGAGCAGAAGATGGTCCAAATCCTTGGGCCCCTCACCCACAAAGGAGACACAGAAGAAGTTCCCGGCTCCTGGATTTGGCTCATCCAAGCTCTGGCCATTGAGGCTATTTAGGGATTGAACCAGTAGATGAAGATTTCCCTCTGTCTCTGCATCTCTCTTTGTAACTCTGACATTCACATAAATAGATAGCTCTAAAAAGAAAAAGACAAATTTAAATTCTTTTAACTACTCTTGCCAGACTTGAGTATTTCACCATTCAAATACATTAAAACAACAGCTAAAGAAATTAGAGGTGTCAGAAGCAATTATACCGCAGTTGATTTTCCAGGATAGGGTTATGTCTAAAAGGACTTCTAACTATAAATAGCTCAATTAAGTCAAGCACCCAATTTATTGTTTAAATTCCTCCTAACTAATATGTAAGACAACATAAAGCAAGTGCCGAAACAATTGGTTGTGTCAGATTTTTGGTTATGGATGAAACAAAAACTTGAAGCAAACTTTGCAAAAATAGGCATGCAATATCACTCCTCCGTTGTATCTTGGAAGCAGCCTATCACGAAAATGTTGTCAGACTTGTAACTCCTCAGAACAATATTCCAACGGATAGATCAGTTGGAAGCTCTTCATTACAGCATCTGTTCTGTGTTTATAGCTGCACATGCAGCCTGCTGAACACGCTCAGTGCACCATAAACGTAAGAACTGCACATCCAGAATGATAATAAACTCATTGGGCGATGTGTTCTCTGGAGTTTTCAGTTCCTTGCTTTAGCTGGCAAACTCTGTTATTTCTTAATGCTGTATAAAATATTAGATTGTTTGTGATTTTCACAAATTTGGAGATAAACCAGGAAAACAAAATGGCAACAAAAAAGGTAAAAACATAGGCATTGAGCTTATTATTATATTCTAAATGTATAGTTTTATAGACAGTGACACAAAAGTAACAGCAGAATGAATGAGAAAAATGATTAAACAATTGAATAGATTATCTAGAAATTTAACCCCAAATATCCTCTGTGGGTCAACTCAATTGCCTAGTGCACATTGAAGAAGCTCCATATTTTAGTAAGAAAGCTTCATGCTATAATTATTAACTAGAAATATATTATGATAATCTGATAATCTTGATATATTACAGCTAAATAATTCAAACAATTTACTAGTGAATCCAACATTTCTAGACAACCAAAAATATTAATTTGATCCAAGATGATTTTCTCTCAAAAACAATATCTCAGATTAAGTTAATTCATAAATTCATAACAGTGAAAGGAATTCTCAGAGTAAAAGGAAAGCCATCAAGGCATGGGAATGTACAATAATGCCTTGCTTTTGGAGAAGTGCTAAGCAAGTGCTAGCAAAACACAAGGTAATTCTGAATTGCCCCAGCAGTGAGCACTGAATACATTCTTTAGTCATGGTTCCCTTGGATAGGTGTCCCTATCCATCTATACATAGAATCACAGAGAGAGATTCTAAAATAGCATATTCCTGGGCACCAACACAAGATATCTTGATCCTATAGTTTGCCTCTTTTCATTAAATGGTTAGAAGAACAGCTTTCACAAATGACTCATGACTGAAAATCACATGGAAGTTTCTGAAGAACTAAAATAAATGCAGAAAAGTTAGAAATACAGAGCTGGATTGGGGGATTGTGGAATGGAACACTCAGAAAACCAAATGTGATACTGTAAAGGGAATGTCTTCAGTCCCACAAACATCCCAGTTTAAAGAGTGTCTTCTTTCTTTTCATTTTGTTTCCTCTCATTCCATCCCCATAATGAAAATTGTTATGATGCCATTTGACATCTGGACTCTGTGGATAACTGTCTGTTTTATTTCCCTTCTCATTTGATGGCACTGTTGTTTTGCTTTAACGCTTGCTGGTAACTCCACAACAGGAAGTATTACTGAGGGTATAGTGGCTAGCATGAAAAATCAGGGTAAGGGAAAAAATATGACTAAGCAATTTGTATGATTAACATGATATGAAGATTTTCAGTTATGCAGCAAGAGGTAGGCAACAATTATTGTCTTTAACCCTAACACTGACAAAACTTAGCATATCTTTACTTGAAATAATAGTAAATTTATCAATTTCAAAGATACATTTTCCCAAAGATTTTCTCATTCATCCTCAAATTTAATTCCTGTAAAAGCTGCCTGTATTTCTGCTTGACAAATAAGGATATAAAACTTCGAATTTGAAAACATTAAGATTTTTTGACACAGATAGGATATGAAATGTCATACCAGTTAAGACCAAGGCAAATAATGGCTAAGCAGAATTCATTTAAAAGTCACAAAAATTCAAAAGAGCTTAGTTTCCACAACCTACAAAATGAGGAAAAATAACATTCATTCCTCTTTTCTTTGCTGATGGGTTCAGATGGATGGAATAGCTATAAATTGACATATATATTCTAATTATTATTATTAAAAGCATTCACTTTCAAAGGACTATTTCCAAGAGTAAAATTCAAAATTCTAGTGTGAAAAGTTGTTTAATTTTGGTAATTCTATTACCTTCAAAATTCAAGCATCCATGTCATTTTAAAAATTGTACATGTTACATGAAATTTGTTTTCATGGGTCCCTGAAAGAGATTACATATGCAGACTTTAGCACATGTTTCTTCTCAAAACAGAATCAGGGAAAATATTGGAGTGTTTATTATCCAATCTACTCAGAATAATTCCCAGAATAGAAATCATCTGGACCTTGATGCTCACAATGACTTTCAAGTTTGGGGGCTCATCTCCTTTATTTGGTTTCTTATTTCTTTGAATGATTTGTTACTAGGAAACCACTGTGATCATGACCCTGAGTAATAATAGCCTAATTCTGGGTGGTGTCATGGTGTATCAGGTTAACCCACCACCTGACTGCCAGTGTGTATCCTGGCTGCTCCACTTCCAATCCAGCTCCCTGCTAATGGCCTGGGAAAGCAGTGAAAGACATCCCAAGTTTTGGGGCCTCTGCCATCTACATGGGAGACCTGGAAGAAGCTCCTGGCTTCAGCCTAGCCAAGTACCATCCATTGCTCATTGCAGCCATCTGTGGAGTGAACCAGCACATGGCAGAGTCTCTCTCTCTCTCTCTCTCTCTCTCTCTCTCAACCCCCCTCCTTCCCTTTCTTCCTCTCTGCCTCCCTCTCTTCCTCCCTCTCTACCTCCCTCTCTTCCTCCCTCCCTCCCTCTGTGTGTGTATAACTGTGACTTTCAAATAAATAAATATATCTTTAAAAATATCCTAATTCAGGTGTAGCATGGTGTAACATCTTTTACAATACATATTTAAGTTCCAAAATTAGAGCAGTGGTGCCTTATTTCAAGACATACTTGGTACTTGGCTGTATGAACATTTTGAAATGAGAATTTGCCCAAGTGCTTAGTTTCCTTCTCCTCCACATCAAATTAGTAATGGTGGAATAACAGAATGATAAAAAATAAATGGTAAGCCACCTCCAACCATGGCATAATCTAGAACCAGAACTTGTGCTTGTATCTCTGACTAGAACCTAGTAGGATGCGGAAGCTCATGGAGGGGCACCCTTATGAAAGGAAAAATCCCTGGAAGAACTGAAGATGGAGCTTCTAGCAGGAATGAGATGTGTTCAGCTGGCTGCTGCTTCATGCTCCTTCCTCTCAAAGGAATGAAAGCAAAGTGTTCTTTAGTTCTACACTCACTGCAAAAGAAGGTTAGAAAAGCTTAAGAAAGTAGGGGAAAAAGTCGTTGGAGTAATAGAGGAAAACCATTTTGAAATGGGGAAGGAAATGGGAGGGAGGGAGAGAAAGAATGTGAGGAGGGGCAAGGGAAGGGGTAAAGGAAGGAGAAGGGAAGGAAGAGAGACAAACCCAGCTCAGACAACTCACTTGGCATTCCCTGCCCCTGGCTTCTTTCTCCGGAAAATGTTGAGGAAAGTGTTGGAGCGGCAGGGCAGCTTGCCATCGCCAACGTGCATGCGGACTACATCCGAGGTGGTGAAGGCACTGCGGACATTCCTCTCAGGCTTAGCAATAATGATGTACATCTTTGGAGTGAACATGCACCCCAGGGCCACCGTTACACTTAGGCTCACTGCAAAGCAGGTGGTGATGATCTTGTAGTTGCTCCCAAAGTAAATGGGCACGAAAGCAAGCCAGATGATGCAGGTGGTGTACATGGTGAAGGCGATATATTTGGCCTCATTGAAGTTGGCAGGTACGTTGCGAGTCTTGAAGGCATAGTAGGTACAGCTCATGATGAGGAGTCCATTGTAGCCCAAAGGGGCCACCACACCCAGGTTGCTGGTATTGCAAATAAGGTAGACTTCTTTGATGCTTGGGTAGGACAGAATGGGCATGGGGGGCTCCATGATGATCAGGGTTACCACAAGGGTTAGCTGCACACTAATCAGAATTGAGGCAATGATCACCTGGGCCCAGGCACTCATAAACCTAGGCTTCCGTGTACAGATCTTCTTCTTGCTGCCAGCCAGAATGCGTGCAATGCGATTGGTTTTGGTCACCAAGGCAGAGTAGCACATGGCAGAGGAGAGGCCAACCAGGAGGCGCTGGAGGTAGCAGGATGTGGTAGTAGGTTTAGCAATGAGAGTGAAAGGGCATACGTAGCCTAGGAAGATGCCAGCCAGGATGATGTAGCAGAGCTCCCGACTGGAAGATTTGACCACAGGAGTGTCTCGGTATAGCACAAAGATGAGAGTAACAAACAGGGTAACCAAGATGCCCAGGCAAGAAAAGGCGATGGCTATGATTGATTCTATGTTGCTCCATTCAAGATAGCGGACAGGAATGGGCTCACAGCCTGTGATAAGAAAGAAAGTCATTGAAACACGAATTCAAGATTTCTGTTGAGTAATAATGATCACACTGGGGCTGGCATTGTGGTGCCGTAGGTTAAGCTGCCACCTGCCAACACAAGCATCACATTTGAGCACTGGTTCAAGTACTGGCTGCTCCACTTCTGCTCCAGCTCCCTGCTGGTGTACCTGGGAAAGCATTGGAAGATGGCTCAATTTCTTGGGCCCCTGTCACTCGTATGAGAGATCCAGATGGAATTCCTGGCTCCTGATTTCAGCCTGACCAAGCACTGACTGTTGCAGCCTTTTGGAGAGTGAATCAATCTCTTTCTTTCTCTCTCTCTCTCTTTTTATCTCTCTCTCTCTCTCTCTCTTTCTATTTCTCCCTCTCTCTGGATAACTCTGCCTTTCAGAAAAATACATAAATCTTTTAAAAAGATGACTATGTTTATGTCCTTCATGATTTGTTAGTTTCTGCATCTTGAAAATGCCTCACTGTTATGTAAGTAAAGATATACCATTATCTACCCTGGACAATCATGTCTTCAGATGTAACATCATTATAAGTCTAATATGACACAAACCTATAAAATTATCTTTTGTTTCAACACCAACATCATAGATAGTTACTATTCCATGGAACTCAGTTTTACATTTTTCAGAAAAAGTGAAAAAAAAAAACTGTTTCTAATGACAGTTGAGTGGTAATAATCTAGTAGAAAAAGTAAGAAATAAGCTAACAAACATTTCTTTTTTTTTTTTTTTTTATGCAGCCATCATCCATTCCATAGGCAAATTCAGGTCATAAAATGTTTGTTCTTGTTATTATTGGCCATTCATGTGTTTTAAGCAAAAATTTAATTTTCATTATTTAGAGGAATCTACATTCTCTTGTTTACCACATAATTCAATGTTAATCATTTAAAATCTTTTTTGTTGTAGATGATCTGGGATGATCTGAGTCTAGCATCTGAATATTTCATACAAACATACAAAGAAAGAATGAAATCTCCCCTTATGTATCTCTTGAAAAGAGAGGCTAGCATTTGTTCTTGAATGCCTATCTCTTACCTCTAGATGGAGAATAAAATCTGTTTTGCATTTCAGAATAAGAGAAAAAATTGTTAGCCTCTGGAGACAACCAATTCACAAAGTTTCGTTTTTGGTCTGGGGATATATTTCCTAAGTTGTGAAAGCAAAAACATTTTTATAAATTTAGGAAAAGATTTATTGTTCTGTAGCCATGGCAGCAAGGAAACATGAGAATCTGTTTTGAGCCTATTCAGTTAATTAGCACCAACCTGCCTCAGTGCACATATTTTGCATGACAACCAATTCAGTCTTCACTTCTAACAAACCAGAAGGTTCTGACAAACTATTTCATTACATCAGTTCCAGACAATCACCAACAGTTTCACGTGAGTAGTCACATTTTTTTAAGATTTATTTATTTGAAAGGCAGAGTTAGAGAGTGAGTGGGAGAAACAGACAGAGAGGTGAAAAGAGAGAGACCGATCTTCCATCTTCTGGTTCGCTCCTAAAATGGTCACAACAGCCAGTGCTGGGCCATGTTGAAGCCAGGATCCAGGAGCTTCATCCAGGTCTCCTATGTGGGTGGCAGGTACACAAGCCCTTAGGCCATCTTCCAATGCTTTCCCAAGCACATTAACAGAGATCTGGATCAGAAGAGGAAAAGCAGGACTTGAACTGGTGCCCATATGGAATGCTGGTGTCAAAGGCAGTAGCTTAACCTGCTAAACCATGATGCCAGCCCCCAGTAATCACATTTCTACACATGGTGTCAACCAGTTCATGCTCTGAAAGTTTATCAATCCAGAAACTTCACTCTTTCCAAAACCCATTCAAGTTGAGTACTCTGGCCTAAGAAAATTTATCTGACTTGCACACCAATCACTTACTATATTAAGCAATAAATGCAACTATTTGGATTTCTTTTGCATTGAGGTAGTTATCCCTTTGTATCCATGGAAGATCGGTTCACAAGCACACACTCTTGGACTGACATTAATAGCCTCTTTCTTATGTTTCAGGACCTGTTTGCATCTAAGTCTTAACACCTTAATAAAATAATTTTTGCTTCTTAGGTAAAGTTACTCTTTAATCTTAATTTTTTTTGTTTCCCTGATATTGATAGATGACATATATAGATAGACAAATAGAAAGAGATAGAAATTATAGATAGATGATTGATTAATTGATTGATTGATTGACTTGGGAGAACAATGGCCGTTATGGAGAATCATGATATGATAAAATCAATAAATTAAAATACTTAAGAGTAGGAGAAAGCACAAAATAGCCAGTAGTCAACTCCTTTAGGAGGCATGCTGAGACTGCAAAAAAACATTTCAAACTCAAATGGAGTTTTCTCAAGTCTTTCACAACCTTCTGAAAGCTGCCATCTTTTCATTTCCTGTGCAATTTTATGTTATATTACCTATGAGTTGCTATGTTCTCAGAGTTTTGACCAGGAACTAATATCATACTATAAACTTTCTAAAACATAAATCATTTCTATAAAGCTGGAATTAACTCTGGCCTAGAGTGAAATTAAGAGCTCTAATTAATGATTTTCCTGAATTTCAGAGATATAGGGCAAAATATTTGCTATGTAATTCTGGATTTTTTTAGATATTAATGTATGTTTTACAAATAATTAATTAACTATTAGTTTCTCATGAAGGAGAATATTAAAAAAGCAGCACAGTAGAAAAGAGAAGATTTAAATAACCCAGCAGAATAAATTTAAAACATAAAAATAGAAAAGCATTACATAAGACACTTTCAGAACTTCTTCTTTATTAAATATTCAAACTTGTAAACTAAAGATGAAATATAAACTTTAAAAAACTTTTAAATAGTTCTGAAGTTTTCCCTACAACAAACAAGAGGACCATACCCCTTCTGTAAATAACCTTAATCCTCCTGAATTAGTGAAATTAAAAAAAAACACTGAAATGTAAAATTATCAATTTATAAAAATATCTAATATGTGGCTAGACATGAACTTACAATGTAACTAAGCCAGAAAATAATGCCATTATTGATGTTTAAATGATCAAACGAAAATAGCCTCATTTCTCTATGATTTGGAATCCTCTAGATAAGAGAACTTATAGATACTGTAATCAGAAATTTCATTTGAAGAACATTGACTAAAACTCAGGACTACTACTCCAAATCTATTGACTTGTTTCACTCCAGGAGACTTGATATCCATGAATTTGCTGTTCTTCCTCCAACCTTCCAAAGGAAATAATATCTCTTATGGAAAGAGTGGCTTTATGTCTACCAATATCGTCTTATTAATAGAATATCATATACCTTGTTTTAATAAATCCAGTAAAATAGTGGAAGCAATCCTATGTACCAAGCTATACCTGAGGCTTCAACTGCTATTGAAGTTGTTCTTTATTCTCTGTGATAAAATTGAATTGGTAAGATACTTCCAGACATGATACATTATGGTTACCACACATGACCCAATTTATGTGCTCTATAAATGAAAATATCTAAATTATTTATTGTTTTTCAAGAAATTATCCAAGGAACAGCTGTTGTACTAGAATCCCTGTTAACAAAAGACTCCATAGAAATAGGAAAATGAGACAAATGGATTGGAACAGAACAGATAAATATGCAGATCATCATAGTTATCTAGATTATCATGAATCTTGCTTTTTGTATACATATCTAAAGATATTCCATTAACAACATGGCATTAACATGAATTAACAACATGGCACCTATTGAAGAACCTTTGCTTATTGTGGTAGTCAGCTCCTAAGATGATCCTTAATGATCTCAACTTCTTAGTATTTTATTTATCTTTGTGTAATATCCAAAGTTGTAAACTAAATATAAACAAAATTTTAAATCTTAAAAAAAATTATGTAGTTCTGGGTTGACTCAACAATAACAAAATATTATGTGCTTTTTTTCTATAAATGGGCTTAGACCACCTATAATTGCTTTTAGCACTGAATATAACAAAGTTACTCAGAGTAAGAGAGGTACTACAGAATTTAAAGATACTATAAAAAAATTCTTTAAAAATACAAGACAAATAGTTTAGAAAGCCCATGCTAAACAGTTGCTCTAAAAGCTCTTATCCAAGGGTCTCCAAAAACTACTAAAAATAATTTATTAAATATAAAAAATTCCTAGATAAATTCAAGAATTCACTTATTAATATGCAAAAACAAGGCATAAAATATTCTGAAAAAAATTTCCAGGATTATTGTGTTATAAGATCCACAGAAATAACAATGGCAAAACAGAAATGACTGCCTGGTAGCATTAGATAAAATATCCAATGGACAATGAGAAAAATCCACATAAAAAAATGAAGCAACTCATCTAGGAAGGATTAATTAGCTGCACAACTAAACTGTAAAGAAAAATGAGCCAGGTGGCAATGAGCTGGCTGGTTCATGCCTCATTTATTATTTGATTAACCTGGAAAAATTGTGAACGTGGGCTATTGACTGTTAAAATTACACAAGTACCCTTTGAATAGCTCCAAATAGTTATCCCTTTGTGATTTATGAATATGTACTAATTCAAATAGTATGTTTATTTTATGTCTTGATTTCTTTTTATTATTATTTATTTGAAAGGCAAAAAGAGAAAAAGACATAGAACAGAGGAATCTCCCATCTGCTGGCTCCCTCCCATACGCCCATATTTGGGGCAGTCTGAAGCCAGGACCTAGGAGCTCAATCCAGGTTTCCCATAGGTGTGGCAGAGACTTAACTACTTTGTCATCATCTGCTGCTTCCCATGTATACATTAGCAGAAGCTTGAAAGGAGAGTGGATCTGGGATTTGAACTCAGGCAGTCTCACCTGGGATAAAGCTGTCCACATGGCAGTTTAAGCCCTGTGCCAAACAACACACCTAGTTCCTCAATGGCTTGAAATATTCTTTTACTGAAAAGACATAACAGCTAAAATAAAATTAAATTTTGTCTAGCTAGAACATTACAACTTATGAATTCAGTGATATGGGGACTTATCCATTGAAACACTTCTTTATGAATTTAACTCTGCAACATTGTCTTCATCATTCTCAATCCTCTGGGAAAAAAAAAGAAACAAAACCTTAATACTACTAAAGACTTGTGATTTTAAACTGAAGTTCTCCTGAAAGCCTCCAGAAACAGAAGACTTTTGAGAATTGATTGCTAATCCAAGGATTTCAATAGCAAGCTGATGACCAAGCAGTGGTCTTCTGGGCAAGGTTTACACAAGAAAATTTTTGAATATAGCATACCCCCCCTTGTATACTCTAGCGTATCAATAATATTTTTCTTTACTGATTAAAAGTTGTACAAATAAGGGTAAGTGTCTGGCCTAGTGGTTCAGCTACCAATTAGAATGTTTACATCCCATATCAGAGTATCTGGACTTGAGTCCTGGCTGTACTCCCAGGTTCAGCTTCCTGCTACTGTTCACCATGGAGGTGATGGCTCATGTAATTAGGGTAGTTCACCCACCTGGGAGACCTAGATTGATTCCTGTCTCCTCGATGAGACCTGCCAACTTCTGAGTATGGAGAAGAATTGAAGAATGAAAAAGCAGTTGGTAGCTTTTTTTACTGTCTTCCTGCCTCTTCAATAAAATTAACTAACTATATTTAAAAATAATAAAGTTACAGAAAATTGAGTTCATCTTGACTGTTTCCCTTAGTAGTAATAGCTTTTTGTTTAAGCCCAGATTTTACTATAGATGAAATTCATTTTAATTCAGTAATTTAGTTACATCGAGCTGTTGTTGGTTCAGATAATTTGAAAAATAGCATAGGGGCCGACACTGCGGCACAGTAGGTTAATCCTCTGCCTGCGGCGCCAGCATCCCATATGGCCGCCAGTTCTAGTCCTGGCAGCTCCTCTTCCCATCCAGCTCTCTGCTATGGCCTGGGAAAGCAGTAGAAGATGGCCCAAGTCCTTGGGCCCCTGCACCTGCATGGGAGACCAGGAAGAAGTACTGGCTCCTGGCTTTGGATTGGCGTAGCTCCAGCCGCTGTGGCCATTTGGGGAGTGAACCAGTGGAAGGAAGACCTATCTCTGTGTGTCTCTCTCTCATTGTCTGTAACTCTCTCTCTCAAATAAATAAAATCTTTAAAAAAAAAGAAAAATAGCATAAAGCATGTTTTCTAACTGTTACAATATGCTTTGTTTATGAAGACATTTCATAATTTCTGAGGCTTGAAATGATTCAGAAGATTTGCAGAACATACATATATAACGCTGTCATTTAAAGGTAAAGGCAAAAT
Organism: Oryctolagus cuniculus; assembly: GCF_964237555.1. Lineage (NCBI taxonomy): Eukaryota > Metazoa > Chordata > Mammalia > Lagomorpha > Leporidae > Oryctolagus > Oryctolagus cuniculus. The sequence continues at coordinate 21,872,347 of NC_091436.1, forward strand.
ATAGTGAGAAAAAGACACTGCATGTTACCACCAAGTGATCAAGAAATAGCCAGGTGTAGACTCTAGGGTTTTTATTCATACAGAGATATGCTTCATTTGCAGAATGAACTACCAACATCTGTATGATGAATACTCGCTTTGAGACAGCTCAAGGCAGAAATTTCCAGTGTTGTCTCTTTATCACCCTCAAGTCATACAGCCGAGTCAGGCTTTCAAATAGGTTACACTAAGTGAAATTCATCAGTAAGAAAACTGGAGTTAGTTGTCACCAGTGATGTTCAAATTTTAAACTGTGTATCATAAATTCCAGTTCTCATAACATTGCCAAAATCAAAGACACATACTGATACATCTCCATAGATAATCTTGAATGGTCCAAGCCTAGCTGTAAAATATCTATCCTACACAGTATACTACACAAAATGGAGAAAAACATCCTTATGCTACAAGGAAATATAATCATTCTTGTGTTACAACAGTATCAGCTTGTCACAATAACACCTGAAACATACTTTTAACTCTCTTTGATTGCTTTATCTCTTGGGAAGGTACTAGATTCTTATGTGGAAACTAGGCTCTTCAATACCAACCCCAAACCACCCACAAAAAAATCACTTGGAGATTGAGACTGACAATTTACATTTTTATTAACTTCTTGGAAATCTTTTTCTTCTTTTTCTTCCCTGTTTTAACTTTTTACACATCCTAAATTTGAGAGGCAGTAGCTTTGTTATCTGGGTGATGTTGGCTATAATGTCCTTATTGTCTATATTTTTAATATAGTGAGTTTGGGTCTGGTGTTAGGGTTTAAAGAGAGGAGTTAACCAACCTACAAGAGTAGAGGGCATGAGAGTGACCTTCAACTACTGATGTGTGGTGTCCTGAGCCTATCTGATCACTAACATTCAAAAGGAGAAGACTTTATGAGAATTGGTTAATCCTCCACCTGCGGCACCAGCAGCCCATATGGGCGCTGGGTTCTAGTCCCGGTTGCTCCTCTTCCAGTCCATCTCTCTTCTGTGGCCTGGGAAGGCAGCAGAGGATGGCCCAAAGTGTTTAGGCCCCTGCACCTGTATGGAAGACCAGGAAGAAGTACCTGGATCCTGGCTTCAGATTGGCGCAGTGCCGGCCGTAAAGGCCATTTGGGAAATGAACCACTGGAAGGAAGAACTTTCTCTCTGTCTCTCTCTCTCTCTCAATGTCGATAACTCTACCTGTCAAATAAAGAGAGAGAGAGAGAGAGAGAGAGAGAGATGATTGAACATATTAAATCTGAGCCTCCTCCTCAGAATCAGCCCCTAAGGCATTCGGATCTGGCTGAAGAGCCCATGAGAGTATTTTGGGCATAGAAAGCCAATACACTCTGGCAAAAAAAAAAAAAAAAAAAAAAAAAAAAAATCTAAATGAAAGATCTCCATGAGTGAGATCCCAGTAGAAAGAACAGGTCATCAAAGAAGGAGGTACCTTTCTCTGAAGGGAGGAGAGAACTTCCACTTTGACCATGGCCTTGTCTAAATATGATCAGAGTCGGTGAACTCAAAAGGCTTCCATAGCCTTGGCAACTCATGACAAGAGCCTAGGGTGATTACTGATGCCATAAACAAGAGTGTCAATTTGTTAAGTCAACAACAGGAGTCACTGTGCACTTGCTCCTCATGTAGGATCTCTGTCCTTAGTGTGGTGTCCATTGTGATTTAATGCTATAACTAGTACTCAAACAGTATTTCTCACTTTGTGTTTCTATGTGGGTGCAAACTGTTGAAATCTTTACTTAATATAGACTAAACTGATCTTCTGTATATAAAGATAATTGAAAATGAATCTTGATATGAATGGAAGGGGAGAGGGAGCAGGAAAGGGGAGGGTTGTGGGTGGGAGGGACGTTATAGGGGGGAAGCCATTGTAATCCATAAGCTGTACTTTGGAAATTTATATTTATTAAATAAAAGTTAAAAAATAAAAAAAATCTGAGCCTCCTGGAAACTTGAGGACTTGGCAGGTCTCCATAGTTGGATTTATCCTTGAGAATCAGGGCCATCAGACATGTCAGTTTTCTTCAGGCAGACTACAAAATACTCAGCAAAACTGAAAAAAGTTAAAATAATTCTGATCTGAGGATCAAGAATCAATGGTAATTTTTGAACCAAATATTGTGAGTGCTTCTGAGTTCCAAATATATTCGAGGAGGCTAAAATCTATTATCAAACTTCTTTCCAATTGGATAAAGTAAAATTTAACATGAATTAAGAAACAGAGAAAGGTAGCAATTATTTCCCTCTAAATGTGTTGAGTAAATCATAATATTTAAAAATACTACTCTATGGCTGTGTAAGACAGCGTGTAAATGTTTTTGTTAATATTTTAACATTAATATCAATTACATACATGGTGAACTTCTATTTATAATTCAATTCCATCTCAATTGTCTCTTCCTCTGTGAAGGCTTTTCTTTTCTAACGAAAAATAATTTTTTTTCTCTGTTAATATGACATATTGCACATCCCATTGTATCAGTAAAACTTATACCATGGTTTGTCATTCACATGTCTAGATTCACAAGAAGCTCCTCCCTCATTATATAGACCTTGCTTTATTCACCTGTATACCCAGTTACTCAAAAATATTTTGGCAAAAAAAAAGGATGCTAGTTTAGTATAGAGTTACATAAATTAGCAATTAGCAGTGTATGAGATAACAGCAACTGTTGGAATAATGAAAAATAATTAAAATTCCTAATTTCTATAACCTGATGTTTTATGTTTTTTAATGTTAAATTTAATGTAGCCTGTCTTTTTGAGGAAGTTTTTTCAGATTACATGTAATTGTTCCATGAATTGTGAAATTCTACAAATTACATGGCAGGAGAGTTTCCTATTTATTTATCGTAAGAAGCAAAGTATGAGATTTAAATGCTGAATTAAAATGCTCATTTTTCTGAGAAGAAAATACAAGAAACTTATTAACTTATTGAGAAACTTACTAAACTTATTTATAAACTTATTAACCAAAAGCACTTCCTTTAAAAGTGTACTAAATTTTCCACATAGACAAAAAGTAACATATCGTAATGAAAATTTTAAAGTCATTTATAAACATGTTTTTATTCATTAACATTAGAATCTCTGGAGACCATAAAAATTAGCTATCTTTTGAAGTGATTTTAAGTAAATTTTAACATACTTTACCTTCAGTATTATAAATATTCTCAAAAAAAAAGAGAACGGTTTCTTATTTTAATTAAAATTTAGTCAAAAATAATCACCCATGAAATAAAACACCTACTCAAAGGCAACACATTTACTCTGATGGGTGTTTTTCTGATGATTTTTGGTATTCTATGCATGTAGGTTTTTTATTTTCACAACTACTGCTACCATAGCAACACCAACAGCACATTGCCCTGTACTGTGCCCTTGTGGGCTTGACCTGGCATCAAGTGGCAAATGGGAACTTGTTTTCCATTTACATATGAGACTAAAAGGAATGCAGAAAAAAAAAAACTGGTGTCTTAAAACTTAGGTATAAATTAGTATGATATATACGTATATACAAACACACTGAAAGATCTTAAAGATAATATTTGAAATACAGTCTGTATGATCCAAAAGCAGCTGCTTGTTTATTGTTACCAGAAGGGAGCATGGTCTCAGCTATGCCCTAGCTCAATCTATTTGAATGTTAAAATGATTTCTATGTATGATAGATCAAAATGTATTAAATAAAGCTTGGAAGATTATTATATTAATATTCTCCTATTGTTGGATTTTTTCAAAAGATTTACTTTATTTATTTGTAAGACAGAGTTACAGAGAGAGATAGGGTCAAGAGAGAAAGGTCTTCCATCCACCAGTTCACTCTCCAGATGGCCGAAATGGCTGGAGCTGCGCTGATCCGAAGCCAGGAGCCAGGAACTTCTTCTGGGTCTCCCTCATGGGTGCAGGGGCCCAAAGACTTGGGCCATTTTCCACTGCCTTCCCAGGTCACAGCAGAGATCAGGATCAGAAGAGGAGCAGCTGGGACTAGAACTGGCGCCTATATGGGATGCTTGCGCTTCAGGCCATGGCTTTAACCTGCTCTGCCACAGTGCCAGCCCCATTGTTGGGTTATTTTTATATTTTTTATGCTAATTTAAATGCCCTGATCAGTAGTGGTTGATCATTTGGTGGAGGGTAAACAATACAGAAGATTTCCAGGGAACAAAATGCACAACTCTGAGTCCCATTAGTACAACATGTTAGTGCTTTGACAAAAATTGTTTTGTATTTTAATGTTTTAAAATTGAGTAGAAATTCATTTTCATGTATGAGATAAGCCCTAATTAAAATCTAAACAGAGCACTGGGAAAAGTTTGGGAAAGCTCCAAGGAAGGTAGGCAAGGGAAAATTCTTCTTAGCACAAAACCAGGACTTTGAACTTGTAAGATCAACATTAGTAAGGGGGACACTTCTGTCTTAACATAAAAAGGCCCAACAGGAAGCACACACTATGAACAAGATAAAGATTTGAAGAGAGACAGTTATGATTGAGAAAATAAGACAGAATCCAAAAGGAGTTTTGAAAAAAGTTTTTGTGTTAGTCCATTGCAGGCAACCATGGGATAAATTGCACAATGAGAGAACATCAAATATAGGGATTCTCATTTTAGATTTTCTGTGATCCAACTGCATTGACTCAGATGATCTTTACCGAGTCTCTTCTTTCTGCTTCACTTAAAATATTAAACATTTACGGTGCCAGCGCCGTGGCATAATAGGTTAATCCTCCGCCTGCAGTGCTGGCATCCCACGTGGGCACTGGTTCTAGTCTCAGCTGCTCCTCTTCCAATCCAGCTCTCTGCTAAGGCCTGGGAAAGCAGTAGAAGATGGCACAAGTCCTTGGGCCACTGCACCCACATGGGAGACCCGGAAGGGGCTCCTGGTTCCTGGCTTCGGATAGGCGCAACTCCCGCCGTTGTGGCCATTTGGAGACTGAGCCAGTGGAGTGAGGACCATTCTCTCTGTTTCCCTCTCACTTTCTGTAACTCTACCTCTCAAATGAATAAATAAAATCTTTAAAAATATTTATTAGACAATTTTTATGTTCAAGGTGTCATACTGAGTGTCAGAGTAGCATGTCTCAATGGGTGGAGCAGAGACTAATCTCATTAGAATTTATTAAGTTTCACTCCAGAAATAGAAATTTCGAATATCTGGGGGAGGGGGAGGGATAATTTCTTGGCAATTTTTAGGCACATTTAAGTGAAAGTGGGTTTTTTTTTGAGAATAAAAAATTAATGAGCTATAGTTTGTATCTTCAAAAATAGTCTGAACTAAAAACCATTTTCCTTAAGGTCCTTTGTACTAGGAAATTTTTAAAAATCATTTGATACTCATTTCTTTCTTTAAGTTTTATTATTTATTTGAAAGATGGAGTGACATAGACCATCCATCTGCTGGTTCACACCCAAATGCCCACAATAGCTGGAGTTTGGCCTTATGAAAGCCAGAAGCCAAGATCTATTATCAGTTTATTTAATGATCATAAAGTTAACCTTACACTAAGAGTTCAACAAACTCGTTCTTCAAACTTGTTCTTCAATGGAAGAGAGAAGGGCTGTATCATTAATGTTTTATAACTTTCAGTATGTAGATCTTTCACTCCCTTGCTTAAATTTGCTCCTAAGTATTCTTTTGTTTTTTATATCATTGCAAGTGGATTTATTTTATTTTCTTGATTTGTTTTGCAGGCTGCTGTTGTTAATATAGGATGCCAGATAGAAATGTGACTAAATAATTGGAAAGTGTTACTGATTGTGTGTCTTGTGACTTAACCGTGGATTTGTTTATTAGTTCTAACAGTTTTTATTAGGTCATGAGAACAAGTATTGTTGAGGATGTGAAGACAAGGGAAACCCTAATAGATTATTGGCAGGAATGTAAATTATTCCAACTATTTGGAAAGACAGTATGGAATTTTCTCAAAAATCTAACAATAGAATTAACCTTATGACCCAAGATTTCATTCTTATACTTGGTATATATACCAAAGGATTGAAATTAGGATGCATAAGTGATGTAAGCATTCCCATGTTCCTTGAAGCATAATTCATAATAGCCAAAATTTGGGAACAACCTAGGTGTCCGTAGATAGATGAAAGAATTTAAAAATGTGAGACATACACATATCTATGTATGAGATGGATCTATAGATGGATGGATATTAGATGACAGACAGATAGCTAGATAGCTAGATAGATTTTTGAAATAGTATTCAGCCTTAGTTTAAAAAAAATAGGAAATACCTGACTGTTAATGAACAACTTAATACATTATCCCTCTTAGTAGTTTTTTTTATCTGTTCTACTTAATATGACTGGTTTAGTTCTGTAATTGATGCACAGTTATTCTTAAGTGTTGAAATTAACTGAAATGTGATCCCTGTTGAACATGGGAGTGGGAATGGGAGAGGGAAGAGATGTATAATTTGGGAGATGCTCAGGCTGACTTGCCCCAAGTGGTGGAGTTGGAAGCATACCAGGGGATTCCAATTCAATCCCATCGAGGTGGCATGTACCAATGCCATCTCACTGTTCCAGGTGATCAATTTCAGTTCACAGTTGGTCATGGTGGAGGGACTAGGAGTCAAAGGGAGCACATAGACAAGTCTAGTACCTGCTAACGCTAACCGATGGAGTAAATAAAGGGGAGAGTGATCCAACATGGGAAGTGAGATACTCAGCAGACTCATAGAATGGCAAATGTCCTAAATAGCACTCTGGCCTCAGAATCAGCCCTAAAGGCATTCGGAGCTGGCTGAAAAGCCCATGAGAGTATTTCAGGCATGGAAAGCCAAGACACTCTGGCAAAAGATCTCTGCGAGTGAGATCCCAGTGGAAAGAACAGGTCCTCAAAGAAGGAGGTACCTTTCTCTGAAGGGAGGAGAGAACCTCCACTTTGACTATGACCTTATCTAAATATGATCAGAGTCGGAGAACTCAGAGGGCTTCCATAGCCTTGGAAACTCATGACTGGAGCATAGGGAGATTACTGATGCCATAGACAGGAGTGTCAATTGGTAAAGTCAACAACAGGAGTCACTGTGCACTTACTCCTCATGTAGGATCTCTATCCTTAATGTGCTGTACATTGAGATTTAATGCTATAACGAGTACTCAAACAATATATTTCACTTTGTGTTTCTATGGGGGTGCAAACTGTTGAAATCCTTACTTAATGCATACTAAACTGATCCTCTGTAAAAAAAAAAAAAAAAAAAAAGAAATTATCAATTCCCAACTTGACTCTCACTGGGATTAAACATGACAATAGGTCTGCTCTGATTTCATCATCATTTAAAAAAAAATCATCTATTATTTTTCACTTTATGTTTCTGTGTGGGAGCAAACTGTTGAAATCCATACTTAATGTATACGAAGCTGATCTTCTGTATATTAAGATAATCGAAAATGAATCTTGATGTGAATGGAAGGGGAGAGGGAATGGGAAAGGGGAGGGTTGTGGGTGGGAAGGACGGTATGGGGGGGAAGCCATTGTAATCCATAAGTCGTAATTTGGAAATTTATATTCATTAAATAAAAGTTAAAAAAAATAAAAAAAAATTTAAAAATAAAAAAAAAAATAGGAAATACCGTCATTTGCAACAACGTATAAACCTAGAAAACATTATGGTAAGTGAAGAGATCCAGCCATGGAGAAGCCAATAACACCTGATGTCACTTATGTGGAATCCAGAAATGCTGAACTCATAGAAGTGCAGGGTAGAATAGTGAGTACCAGGTGTCTGAAGGGGAGTGTGGATGAGGAAAGGAAGATGTTGGTCCAATGAATTATGAAATTATAACTTATTAGGAGGGATTCTGTTGCACAGCAAGGTGCCTATAGCTATAATAATGCATATTTCAAAATGTTTAAAGGAAGATTTTAAATGTCCTAATCCCAAAGAAATAATAAATATTTGAAGTGACAGATATGGTGATTGCTTTTCAATCATCATTCCAAATGTATACCTCAATTGAAACATCGCATTTTATTCTTTTAACTAAAACAAAACTAAATTTATGAAACAAAGAAACAAACAAACCTTGATCTCAAGCACTCTGATATGGGAGGCAGGCACCCCAAGAAGTGATGGCTAAGTCTGTTGTGCCACAATTTCCACTCTTGTATGATAGTCATTATTTTTTCATAACAAGTTAACACTTTACAAGGCACTAACTGCAACTTAATAAGTATAATTTTAACTATGCTATCTGGTTCTACTTAGCCATTTTTGACACGCTCTGGATAAATCACATGATCAGTCAGTTTCATATTCTTATTTTGAATCAAGTGAAAAAGTAAACAATCAACAGATGCATCACTTTCTCTGTGATTTTAAGGAGCACCCAAGGAACTATGATTAGCAGTTAGTGAACTATTGGGATCCATTGCTAACTACTTCTCTGATCTTGGGCATATAACTTTACATATGTAGGCCTCTGCTTCATTTTTCTAAGAGGGACCAAATTATTTAGATGACAAAGTCCCTATCTTTCCATGTCGTTATGAATAATTTGACAAATGAGATCAGATAAGTGCTCTGAAGTGATGGTGGCAACCTCCTCCTATGTGTTTGGATCTTGGCTTTAAGCATGGGAAAACCGCAGATGAACGATACCTTTTTTCAGAAGTTGTTCTGAATGTACTTGTTCCTTGGTTTTCCCCAAAGGTATAAACTTGCATGTTTCCTATGTTCTACTTTCTGTCTGGAATTCCACTCATCCCTTTGTCTGTCTAATAAACTTTACAGTACTTTATGTATACTTCTTTTATGTTAATAACTATATTATATTATACACTTCCACATGTCTCCACCCTATCTTAACCAAAGTAAAAACTTGTTCACTGTTTCAATTATCTTTGTTCCTTGAAGGCACACAATAATGCCCAGCACATAGTATATGTCCCAGAAATGATTGCAGATATAAATTCAGATATATAGGCATGCTTGCAAGTACAATTTAAAAAGGAAAAGCAGAAAACAAATCTAAAACAGAGTATCCTACCATAAACATATCAGTTCTCTTTTTTCAGATTTGAATAAACTTTCATTTCAATAAAAATCATGGAACACTTATACAGTTTGTGCATACTCATTGATATGAGCTTTAAAAGGTATTTAACATAACATTGATGAGAACTAACATTGACATAATTTTAACAAGACATGAGCTAATCTGGAAAACAGGCCATAGGCAGAGACACGGTTCACATGTGAGACAGCTCCTACCTGTTAGATCTGCATTGGGCCACCAGCCCAAGTCACAAGCTTTACAGGTGAACTCATCTTGCACAAATTCATTCTCTTTGCAGGCTGTGCAAATCCAGCAGCAGCTCACTTCTCCTTTACGTATGACCTGGAGCATAGGGAAATTCCACATGTTTTAAAGATGGTTTCCTCATGGACTCTTCTTTTCCTGAGGACTTATTTATACACGTACCATGATTTTCTTCATACTATGATTTTTTTTTAAAAGTACCCTTGGAAAGGACTTTTATGGTGAGAAACCATGAGAATGTAGATTGAATTGCACATGTGAAAGTCAATTTATTCCATGCTGAGTTTGGAGACTTTTCAATTCATAGGCTGAGTTGATTATATTATTTTTAGAACTAAAAATGAAAGCCTAATTTTATTATTGCTTATATTAATATTTATTAATTTCTCTGCTAATTGTAAAGTTATACATTTTTCTACCCTGAAACTTCAGAGGTTCTTATGGAAAAAAAAACCTTACTAATATATACAAATTATAATTATAAAAAATATAAATACTTACAAAAAACTTCACTCAGAAACAACTATAAATACATAAAGACAGAATGATGACCCAGAAAATATAACTCTGCATTGGTTCTGTTTGTTTGGCTCTATTGAATTCAAAAGATCACATCTACTGTTATAAGAAGAGTTGCTTGGCTAAGATCTCTGAAGAGGTGCTTATTATCTGAAAAGCTTAAACTTTTCCTATTTTCAGTTTGATAACTAAAGTTTCTTAGAGATAGCACATAATTTAGTCCCACTTTCATCTCTAGTCTAACAATTTATTTTACTCATGCCTAGTGCATTTATATTTATTATAATAATCAGAACACTTGGATATAAATCATCTCTATTTTTTCTGTTTTTCTCATGAATTTTTTCTGCTTTATTTTTAGCATTCCATTTATTCCCAATAGTGGGCACACTAACTAAATTTTTATTTTGCTTTAGTAATTCCTCTAAGATTGACAATGTACATAATTAACTTATAATCTACATTCAAGTGCATCACAAGACTATACTTCTGTTTCCTCTCCCATTTTTTGGATTGTTGTTTTAGTGCATTTTACTTATATGTACTCCATAGCATTACACACACAATAAATTATCAATTTTGCTTTAAAAATTATCAATGAAATCAATTTTTAAAATAGAAAAACTATTGGCCGGCACCACGGCTCACTAGGCTAATCCTCCGCCTGTGGCGCCAGCATCCCGGGGTTCTAGTCCTGGTTGGGGCGCCGGATTCTGTCCCAGTTGCTCCTCTTCCAGTCCAGCTCTCTGCTGTGGCCAGGGAGTGCAGTGGAGATGGCCCAAGTGCTTGGGTCCTGCACCCGCATAGGAGACCAGGAGGAAACACCCGGCTCCTGGCTTCGGATTGGTGCAGTGCGCCGGCCTTATGAGTCTCTTGGGGGGTGAACCAATGGCAAAGGAAGACCTTTCTCTCTGTTTCTCTCTCTCACTGTCTAACTCTGCCTGTCACAAAAAAAAAAAAAAAAAACTATTACTATAATTTATATATTTACTATTTCTGATGCTTTTAATACCTTTCTATAGACACAGATTTCTGTCTTATGTGATTTAGTATCTCTCTAAAGAACTTTCTTGACATTTTTATCAGTGCTGGCCAAACAATGCTATTAATCTCACTTATTGCAATATTCTCAAGTATTTTTATCCCTACTTCAGTTTTGCTATTTTTTAATTTTCATTTTTCTTCCCATATTTGTTTTTAAAAGTCCTTTAGCATATATTCATTATAGATGTTTTAATGTTTTTGACTGCTAATTCCATCATCAATATAATTTCTAGAACTGTCCTCTGATTTGCCTTCACTCCTCGTAATGTGTTGCATTTTCCTATTTTCTCATACACCTAAAAATTTTTGGACAGATGTTGGACATTAAAGTGTGAAGTCTTGGATTTGTTTTCTTCTTTCCTTAAGGAGTGTTGGCCTTTGTTCTGGCAGGCAATGTAAGTTATTCGTAGTTTAGTTTGTTCCTCTTGGTCTTTGTTTAAAGTTTCTAAGAGCAAATCTAGGATAGCCATCTCCAGGAACACCTAGCCTTGTGATTTAAGTGTGACCCTTCTACTGTATCTCCTCTGTGGTTGGTGGAAGCTGAGAGAGTTCCTGGCTCCAGGTAGGCTCTGGGAATCTAGCTCGCTAGCACCAGTTCCTTACCGGTACCCTGAGAATCCCATCCTACTCCATATAGACTGGTCTTCAGTCAAATACTCAAGGAAATGGCCCTACTAATTCATAGGGTTCCTTTTTTTTTTTTTTTCTAAATCATTCCCTCCCTTTTCATACTCTTCACTATGAATTTCAACTGCTTTCCCAAATTTTGTTTCTGTCTCCCTAAGTGCTCAAGATGACCAAATGCTATTTGTGTTCTTAGCAACAATCAGGAAAATGCCTCCAGGCAGAAAGACTGAGTGATTCCAGGGTTTCCCTTCACATTTCTGGGACCAAGCTCACACACTTTATTTTACTGTCCTCAACACAGTTACTTCATGTATTATATCAAGTTTTCTCATTGTTTACAGAAGAAGGCTAATTATAGACCCTGTTACCCCCTCATGTCAGGAGCAAATGTCTCTCACAATCATATTAAAAATGATCAAAAATCCGATATGTAGAGTCAGAAATAATACTGTAAATATTGTCACACTTTAAAATAATGGCAACTTTAACCTACATGAAAACAAAAATATTTTCTTATGGGCCAATTAGCTTAAAATTTATACCACTATTTAGAGTTACATTTTAAAAATTAAATCTTTGTTCTTTTACTTCAAAATAACTTTTGAAAGTATAATCATATTTAATATTTTTTATAACATGATTTATTTATTTGAAAGGAATAGTGATAGTGACAGAGGGAGAGAAAGACAGAGAGAAAAAAGTGACAGAGATCTTCCATCCACTGCTTCACTAGCCAAATGCCCACAACAGCCTGGGCTGTCAGGCAAAAGCCAGGAGCCAGAAATTCCATCCAGGTCTCTCATGTGAGTATCGTTAACCCTAACTCTTGAGCCATCATCAGCTGTCTCCCACACGTATTAGCGGGAAATTAAATCTGAACACAGGGAGGTTGGGACTCAAGTCAGGCACCATGATATGGAAAGCGGATGTCCTAAGCAGTGTCCTAAGTTATTCTATCACAAGACCTGGCCCAAGTTAAATACTTTTTGAAAATTAAAAATAAAAAACCACATAACTGTCCTCAGAATAGATATGGGAAATTTACCTTATAAATGATATCTTTTTCTAAACAATGTAAGAAAAAAATGAATAAATGATTGCCATTTTCTTATTTTAGTTATGATAAGCTGTACAATAAGAGCAATCACAATATATTCTAAATCACTTCAATAAGTTTCATCTCTTTCTTCCAATGTAAAATTAGTATTTGCTAAACAAAATCAAAATATGATTACGTGAAACAAATTTACCAACCCATTTTCCTTGTCCTTTTAGTGTTTACTATTAAATCCTTCAACTGTAGGCAGTCAGATCAAGGCATAGGATCTCATCAGGTGGTGGATTTTATCAGGAAATGGTGTCATATCCTATCTTTAGTTATTCTATATTTTGACAGACATGTTGCAATGCTAGAAACATTGCAAAATAAATTTGATGAGAATATTTTCCAAGTTTATGTAGTTGGTTCCAAAAAATTTGAGTTTCATTTTCAACCATTATATTGATCTTGTCTTTTTCTCTGAGGACATTAGAGAGTGATACTAGCAGATGTATTATAACTTGGAATAGGAACATTATAATGTGCCCATGTTCTCTTGTTACTGCAAGGCTTGAGCTTAAAGTACATCTGTTTCCTGTGGTTATCTCTGTATGAAACAGTGAGAAAACTTGTTAGCAAATAGTACAAACACACACGCACACACACGCACACACACACACTCACACATCTCAGCTTTTGGTATCTGTGGGTTCTGTATTATGGATTCAAGCAATTGTAGCTCAAAAATATTCAGAACAATTGTATCTGTATTGAACTTGTACACACTTTTTTTCCTTGTCATTATTCCCTAATCAATACAGTACAACAACTATTTACGTAACAGTTACATTGAATTAGGTATAACAGGTAATCTAGAGATGAGCTAAAGGAAGATGTATGTGGGTTACATTTAAATACATACTCTTTTATACAAAAGACTTGATTATCTGTGTATTTTGGTATCTATGAGGACTCATCAAACTGACAGATATCCTGCAGATACTGAGGGATAACTCTATGCACAAATACAGAGATATATTTTCATATATCCTACTTTATACATTCTGGAGTATCAAAGTTATCCTCATCACATTCACATTCATTTTATTACAATTAGAAAAGGTAGGATGATACTAATCAAGAGTGGGTATCAATCTTCCAGAAAGAAAGCATCCTTTTCAAATAATGCTAGAATTGAGTGCAAATAAGTAACTGAAAATATGTAGAGTTATTTGAAGAGTAGGCAAATGTACAGAGGAAGAGGAAAAAATGTTAAAGCAAAAGATCTAGAGAGAGAATTATTTAACAACCCACCTACTAAGAGTGATCATAAGTTGCGTAAGATGTCAAAAGTGTTGGAATCTGAGATCCTAACCCCAGTCTCTACAGTCTTGAAGATACATGAGCAAAAACAACTTGGCTACTTTTAAATCATTGATTTATGTTGAAGGGCAATGGGATCAATATAAAATTTCCATTAGTTATTGTATTTTAAAGAAGGATATTATCAGAAATTCTAAGTTTTCTCTAGACAAAATCCTCTAGAAGGATTATCTGATAATTTTCATGGCACAAATCTAGGGACACTTAAAGCACCAATAGGAGTCAAACATGAATGAGCTCCTAATGGACTCTTATCAATTTCCTTCTTACATTTTGAAGATATCTTTCATCATAGAGAAGAGATTATATTCCCTCTACATTTATACCTTTATACAACATGCATGTCTTCGGTCTCATTTCTCACTCTTAGAAAAATCTAACTCAAAGGGCTCAAGTACAGCAAGGGAATCTCCAGCAGTTTAAATTAAGTAGTCTTTTGAGGGTCACATCTAATAACTTTTGAAACTAAAATTGCATTTACCTAGTAGAAAACACTAATAAGATGAAATAATTAATATGTCACGCATAGAAGTATTTAACTCAAGTTTAATGTCAACAGTTTATAAAATATGCATAACTGAGTTTTAGGGTGTCATTTTACTATACAACAACAGGGTTGTGTAAATGAAGAAATACTTATGATTCATGACACATTCACCTAATTTCTTCTATATTCGCCTATACTAGCTCTCTTGATTTGCTGGTTTAGGAGAGAAGGAGGAAGAAACCATATTCACTCTCCAACCCCAAACTCTAACCCCAAGCCCTCATCTAGGAGAAAAGAAACCAAAGGTGAACTTAAATGAAGAAAACAGAAAAGAAAGAAAGGAGAGGAGAGAGTGTAAAAGAAAGAATAGGAGGCCAGTGGGAGCAACTTGTAGTCTTTTCCTCCACTTGTGGGCTGCTTCCCTGGTCTTTGTTAATCTCTCCCAACCTCCTTTCCAAATATCATCTCCTAATTGTGGATTCTGCTCCCTTAGCATTTTAAAAGTGGATAACAGTTTATGTTTTTATTGTGAACTTTTGATAAAATAAGGCTTTGAAGTTGAAATTTGCATTTGTAGTAAATATGCCAGTTCATGTAATGAAAGATAGTTGAACAACATGTGGCCGTGGGATGATAAAGGATTTGGGTTGGCTCCAATCCCAGCTTTGGCAGGTTCCAGCTGAGAATGCTCAGGGACAAGTGACTCAACCCCTCTAGGTTTCAGATCCCTCATCTATATACAGGGGAGATAAAACCTGCTTAAAAAGCATTGTTTCAAATAATCACTGCTATGATGGATGCACAGTATCTACTGTACTTACACAAAGACATGCTTAATAAGTGTTAATTTCTAATCCTTATTCCCTTTTCTCCTTTCCACTTTCCTTCCTTCACCTTCAAACCCTATGTTCCACTTTCCCTGTCCTACACCATGACATAGAAAACAGCAGCAGGCTCTATGTGAGAGACTGACTCATCTGCCCAGCCCTTGCTATTTTCTTGTACAATGGTGTCCACATTTCATGCACTGCCTCAGATTCTGGTCCTCACCTGTCTCTTGAGACCTTGGCTACAGCTCTTGGAGAATTCTGGCTGCTGCTGCAATGACAATGTCAGTTTCTGTCATTGTTTCTTCATCTTTTGGCATCTCCAGTTATCTTTTACTCCCTGGGTTCCAGAAATGCCTCAATTGGACCCACCATGGCAGGAGCCCAGAACAAACCTAGCCCCTTGCTCCTCCCAGTGGTTCCAAATCTGAAGGGACATATGACAGGATGTGGATTTTGGCTTCCTCTATAGCTTCTTAGAGCAATCAAAAGATGTAACCTCTATGGGATTAAACTTTGACCAGAGGAAGAAGAAAATAGGAGGGTGCATGTGTGCTCCTTCTTCTCCCTTTATCCTCTAGTCATCTGAATAGCCTGCCTAGAGATGTCTGTGCGTCTGTGTGGCTGAGAGGTAGCCATGCTGGTGAAGCAGTGACCTGCCCAAGAATGCAACACTTTGTTTGGGTTTGTTTTGATTTTCCTCATCCTTCCATATCTCTCATCCCTGTGTCCCTCACACCTGTTTCTCTGAGACTGACTCTTCCAATAACCCATTAGTATTTCAGTCTTGCATACTTTTTAGGGTTGAGAGAAGCCTAAGCTGAGAAACCTGTGTATCAAATGTTCCATCAGTCCAACTCTCTTTCAGATAGATTTGGCACCATAGAATGAACTAATAGAAACTGAAGACAAAGAAAAAAGATATTCTTCCCTCCCCACTTCGGAGAGTATTTCAGGTCAGAGCTCTGAGATTTCCCTGTATCCTCCTAGCTCTGGAGTGGGAATGAATTTTTGCTGTTTTATGTCTTTGAATTGCTTAATAACTACTTTTACTTTTATAGCCAGTTTCTTATATTAAATTTCCTCTATTGAATTCACTGGAATGGGCTCTTTTTTCCAGACTGGATTATCTAATAAAAAGTAAGGGGCTGGCACAGTGATTAAGATGCCAGTTAAGATGCCTGTGCTTCAAAGTAGAGTACCTGAATTTTATTCCTAGCCCTGGCTCCAGACTCCAGCTTCCTGCTAATGGCAGATCATGAGAGATGATAGGGAAGGTTCAAGTAATTGAGTTCCTGCCATTCACCTAGAAGACTTGATTGCATTCCCAGCTCCTGGCTATGGCCTTGGCCCAGACCTGGTCATTGCAGGGATTTATGGAGTGAACTAATGGGTGGGAGTCTCTCTCTCTCTCTCTCTCTCTCTCTCTCTCTCTCATCCTCAAATAAATAAAGTATTATTTTATTTACCTGTGTTTTTATTAAAATTGAAATCATTCTGTGTTCATAAGATGCCATATTGGTAATATATATGTCTACCATTTTTTTTTGACAGGCAGAGTTAGACAGTGAGCGAGAGAGACAGAGAGAAAGGTCTTCCTTTTCTGTTAGTTCACCCCCTAAATGGTCGCTACGGCCAGTGTGCCGTGGCCAGCGTGCTGCACCAATCCGAAGCCAGGAGCCAGGTGCTTTCTCCTGGTCTCCCATGCGGGTGCAGGGCACAAGCACTTGGGCCATCCTCCACTGCCTTCCCAGCAGGAGCAACCAGGACAGAATCTAGCACCCCAACAGGGACGCCAATTGCGGGGTGCTGGTGCAGCAGGCGGAGGATCAGCCAAGCAAGCTGCAGCGCCGGCCTATATAACACTTTTTTCAAGATTTTATTTATTTATTTGAGAGGTAGAGTTACAAACAGTGAGAGGGAGAGACACAGAGATAGGTCTTTCATCTGCTGTTTCACTCCCCAAGTGGCCTCAATGGCTAGAGCTGGGCCAGTATGAAGCCAGGAGCCAGGAGCTCCTTCCAGGTCTCCCAGGAGGGTGCAGGGGCCCAAGGATTTGGGCCATCTTCTACTGATTTCCCGGGCAATAGCAGAGAGCTGGATCAGAAGTGCAGTAGCCAGGACTCAAACCAACACCCATATGGGAAGCTGGCACTGAAGGCAGTGGTTTTACCTGCTATACCACAGTGCCAGCCTGTGTGTTACATTCTTTACAGACATTTTCTCATTTAATCCTCTGAACAATCCCTTTGAAGTAAGTACTGTTATTGTTCTATTTTTTGTACCTGAAATACAAAAAAGTTCAACAATTTGCCTGAGAACTCATAGCCTGGGGGAAAAATGATGACTCAATAGGCATCTACACTGAATTGAACGTTGGTGCTCTGCCCCCAAATTCATATGTTGAAGTCCTATCCTAATGTGATGTTACTTGGGGGAGTAGTCTTTGGGAGGTGATTAAACCATGAAGGGAGAGCTCATGAATGAGATCAGTGCCCTCATACAAATATAAGAAAGAGGTTCACTCTCTAGGCTGTCTGTCATTTGAGGATACAATGGAAAGATGGCTGCCTCGAAACCAGATGATGGCCCTCACCAGGACCCTGAAATGCTGATACCCTTATCTCCGCAATGGCCAGAGTTGAGCAGATTTGAAGCCAGGATCCAGGATCTTCTTCTGGATCTCCCTTGCACATGCAGGGGCTCAAGGACTTGGGCCATCTTCTGCTGCTTTCCCAGGCCATAGCAGAGAGCTGGATTGGAAGTTGAGCAGTCAGGACATGAATTGGTGCCCATATGGGATACTGGTGCTGCAGCTGGAGGATTAACCTACTGTGCCACAGCACAGGCCCCTATAGATCTAAATGTTAATAGCATGAGGTGATTGGACTTTTAAGCAATTCAAAACAAATTATTATAAGAAAGTTCTATGGATTATCAGTAAAGGTATCAAATTATTATTTTAGCTTTTTATGTATCATTTGATCTTTTCCTAAAACATATTCCCAGATAAAACAAGCACATGTCCTCTAGTTGCCTTGGAATCAGTCTATATTCCATTTACTCAGTGGCTACTGAGATCTGCTTCTATGCCTCCTGGGCCTGGTCGGTGGCAAATTAGTGGTGTTCAAATATTAAGTGCCATTATTTGACAAAAGCAATTCAGATTTCATTTGTTTACATACCTCCCATGGTGCTTATGGGAAGCAAGCAAATACCTCCCCTCCCACCTGCACTCCAGGTGCTACTGAGAACAGGCATGTTTTCCTCCAGCAGACCACACAATTTTTCTAAATTTATCCTCTCAAGAGGTTTTCATGTATAGCAAGCACCCTGCAATGGCTCAGCAATGATTTTGGGATTTCCTCCGATTACACCATGTTGTCTTGGGGCTTAACACAAACTTGATGCCAGCAACGCTTCAGTATCTAGGTGAAGAGATGCATGCAGTTTTACCTCTGGTGGTGGGGGGAAAAAGCAGCTCCTGGGAAAGATGCAATGGGAATGCAAATGGTGTGTAAGCACCCATTCATGGTTTGCCAGCACTCAGGGTGACAGGAGGGCATTCTGAAAGGGAGCTGGAGTACAATGAATGCCTGGAACAATTTGTTTTTCCTATCTGCTAATTTTTTCCTTCCTTCTCTTAGAAACCAAACTTTGAAGTTCCATAAACTGTTTCATAGTAGTTATCCATAGCATACCCAATGTGATGCCCACATTGGAAAGGAGACTTGAGTCCATCTTGTGACATTCTTTGCATTGCTATGATGAACCCAGGTTGTCTGCATTCTCTCCACCATGTGAATTTAGTCTTCAGATGATGCTACCAGAGCCATTTGTATGACATCTCATAATGAGAGTCAAGGAGAAGTTTGGCACCTCTGGATTTCAAAGGGCATACTCTAACCTACCACCCAGCTGTCTTTTCGTAAAGAACTTCACTGGAGAAGAATCAGAAATGGAGAAGCAACACTGTTAGGCTGCTGAGGCACATTAGTTTGGCTGGAGCCAATCTTACTCCACTGAAATACTTCTGCACTCACTGAATACTAGCATCTCCATGTTTCCTGAATGTTCCACACCAACTGAGCCATGTAGGACCCCTGGGCCAGATCCTCCTGTGATCTAAATCAAGGATTAATCATGGTCATGGCAGGAGGCCTCTGGCACCCTGTGAGGACTAACATTGTTCCATTTTGATTAACTGGCTTTCACAGTTATTACATTTTTTTTAATATAACTTCTGTAGAGAGGGAACAAGATATACGCAACTTAGATGACTCATCTCAGAAGTTTATTACTTCCTCAGAGTGCCTGGAGTCACTAAGAGTTTGAATCCACCAGGGTTGCCAATGCTGCAAGTTTCAAATCCTCTACCTTCTTTAATCAGTTGAGATAAGGATTTTCCAGTTTCCACACCAAACTTATGCAGTGCATGACCAGATACTGGCTCTGAGGATCGTTATGCTTACTTCTCAGGGCATCTCCTTTGCCTGAATGGTTCTGCAGCTCCAGTGTAGACAACAGCAGAGCAGTGTGGCAACATCGTGAGAGGCCAGAGCCTCACACATGATCTGCTCCAGCTCCAGCTGTGCAGTGTGACATTTATGTGACAGCTTGTCTGCTTGCCAAGATGAATCACAGAAAATTAGAGATGGGAAAGACCTATTAGGTCATCTAATCCATACCCCTGCCAGTTCACAACTCCTCCCCTATGCTCTATTTCCTAAAGTATCACCAGTTTTTAAATAGTGTAGGACACAGAGAGTTCTTCCAGGCCTTCTTCACCCAGAATTCTACAGCACACTCAGTCAAGTGCTTGGTATTTCATGTTTCTTTACCCTAATTTTTCATGTAAAATATTGTCCTGGTTACTTGCTCAAATCCTACCACCACCTCCCCACAAAAGAACCCTGAAAATAATCAGAAAGTAGGAACTCTCTCTTAGCTGGGGAAAAAAAAAAAAAAAAAACACCAGTTGCAGAAAAATCAAAAGACCTAGTACAGAAAAAAAAAAAGAAAAGGGAAATGAAAAGGAGAGCAACTGTTACCTCATTTCAACTTCTGTTATTTTAAATACATGCTAATTTAGCATTGTTGGGCTTTTGCTTTCTTTAACAATAGCTAGAGCTATGACTAAGCAGTATTGTTGGTTTTAATTTCCACATTTACTTTATTTCAACACTTATATTTTAACAAATTTAGTTTACAAAAATCATATAGCCTCAGGGTGTACAATATGGTTAGTTCATATATGCATGCATTAAGTATTAAGCATATAATTTAATCACTATAATCAAATTAATTGATGCATCCAACACCACCCACAATGTTTGTTAGATCCAAGAACTTTCTGTGGGGAGCAACTCGGACTAGACTAAGTTACTGGAATTAAGACTTATTCTATGCATCTGCTCTCCCACAATATGGCACTGGGAGAGGAGGAAACAGCTTCTACACAGCTGCCTCTCGCCAACTTGAGTGATGACCTCCAGGAGCTGATCTTGCTCCTGATTGGAGGAGAGCAGCGTACTCGGCGTGTGGGTAGCAGAGTTGGGATTGGTGGAAGAGGACTATAAAGGAGGAGAGAGACAACATGCACCAGGAACACCTGAGGAACATCTGAGCAGCCCCCTAGAGAGCCAGCCAGCGGTGTGCCGCTCCCCCGTGGAAGTGGGGAAAGTGGCAGGGGGAACCGCCCTTCCACGGAGGTGGAAGGGTCGGTAGCCAACCCGGGAAGAACCAGCAGCAAACCCAGGAAGGGCCGAGCAGACAAAAGAATAGCGCAGGGCCCTGTGTCGTTCCTCCGCGAAGAGGGGGAGCGACATAATGGTGCCGTGACTCAGATAGGAAACCTAGGCAGGGTTTAGTGTTGTTCCTCCACGAAGAGGGGGAGCGACACTTTCTTTAATAATATCTGAAATGATGACTAAGCAGCATTAGTGGTTTGGGTTTATTTACTTGTGTTCCGATTTTTTATTTGATTATCATCCCCTTGCTGCCTATATTATGTTTAAGAATCCTAATCCATCACTAAGATTCAAATTAAAACTGTTCTGAATATGCTGAGTTTAACTATTCTGTTTCTTATGCTTTGTTTATCTTTACAATTTTAGCTAAACAGAGCAAAAACAGTAAGCCTGGAACACCCTATCTAGACAGTCTTGTATAACAAGAATGTCCTTGTTTTCCTTTACTAATGCACAGACACAAACACATGTGTAGCTTACCTTAATCTGACCCTTTAAACAAGGCTCACTGCACACAGACCGTACAACTCCACTCTTATTCATCTGGATTTTGTAGTCATCAATGTTCAGGACACCTTCATGCCAGGTTCCAACATGCACATAGTCATAGCGATTGGCTTCTGTATACTGAAGATTCATAATATCATACCTACAAAGAAGACAGAAAACTTCCCATAGGATATGGACATTATATAAAGACAAAGAAATTTGATAAATAGATTGTTAGTAGAAATTAAATAGATGCTGGTATCCTCAGATATACAAATTCCAGTCTCAATAAGTATTTTAGTTTATCGCTAATATTTCCTTTGGTTTTCCAGAAGGTGCATTCATTTCCCTTTCTCTGTGTGTCATTCATATTTACTAAAGAAAATGTTACTCTTGTAACTTTCTCTGTGGCCATCCTCCAAAAAATAATTCTATGTGTGTTGAGTTGATCATCTTCAAATCATTATTCACTATAGCAATCATTCAAAAAGTAACAATTCATGAGAACATTAATTTCTTTGATTATTTTTGTTTCAAATTTCTTTTCTGTGTTTTTGCTACAGTGGATTAAAAAAGGACAGTTTTCCAAGTCTGGCAACTTTTTTTGATGCTAATAGAGCAAGAAATATGAACAAAGCATCTTTAATTAGTAAGGATGTTGGTAATTTAACATCTTATTCATTGACATTTTTTTTTTTTTTGACAGGCAGAGTGGACAGTGAGAGAGAGAGAGACAGAGAGAAAGGTCTTCCTTTTGCCGTTGGTTCACCCTCCAATGGCCGCCGCGGCCGGCGCGCTGCGGCCGGCGCACCGCGCTGATCCGATGGCAGGAGCCAGGAGCCAGGTGCTTTTCCTGGTCTCCCATGGGGTGCAGGGCCCAAGCACCTGGGCCATCCTCCACTTCACTCCCTGGCCACAGCAGAGGGTTGGCCTGGAAGAGGGGCAACCGGGACAGAATCCGGCGCCCCGACCGGGATTAGAACCCGGTGTGCCGGCGCCGCTAGGCGGAGGATTAGCCTAGTGAGCCGCGGCGCCGGCCTTTATTCATTGACATTTAACATCAAGGCGTTTTCCCTGATTTGGACAAACATTTTTTTTTTTTTTTTTGACAGGCAGAGTGGACAGTGAGAGAGAGAGACAGAGAGAAGGGTTTTCCTTTGCCATTGGTTCACCCTCCAATGGCCGCCGTGGCTGGCGCACCGCACTGATCCGATGGCAGGAACCAGGTACTTATCCTGGTCTCCCATGGGGTGCAGGGCCCAAGTACTTGGGCCATCCTCCACTTCACTCCCTGGCCACAGCAGAGAGCTGGCCTGGAAGAGGGGCAACCAGGACAGAATCTGGCACCCCGACTGGGACTAGAACCCGGGGTGCTGGCCCCGCAAGGCGGAGGATTAGCCTAGTGAGCCGCGGCGCCATGGACAAACATTTTTAAAAGGAAATAATAATTGTCTATTATTTCAGTGATTTTAAATGTCAGAATGCTGCACAAGGGTTGATTCTATAACTAGAACATTTTACTACAGTAATGCTGTCACTGTACATATACACATATTATTTCATAAACATATATACATATAACTTCATTAGTGTGCAAACATTTTTGAAATCCATGCATATGTGGGGTCTTCAAAAGTTCATGAAAGGGCATATTATGAAAAAAATACTATGTAAAATATTTTTGCACCAAAATAAACATACATTTTACTTCTATTCTCATACATTTTTAAATATGTATTTTGAAAGATAAAGTTACAGAGAAAGAGAGACCGAGAGAGATATCTTCCATCTACTAGTTCAGTCCCCAAATGGGCGCAAAGGTCAAGGCTGGGCAGATCTGAAGTCAGAGCCAGGAGATTTTTCTGTGTCTCCCATGTGGGTGCAGAGGCACTTGGGTAGTCCTCCACTGTTTCCCCAGGAGCATTAACAGGGATCTGGATCAGAAGTGGAGCAGCTGAGACTCAAACCAGCTGCCTGCACTGTAGACTGCAGCTTTACTTGCTACGCCACAGTACAAGCTGCTTCATGGATTTTTTAAAACATGTACATATATGTGAATGTGTGTGTGTATATATTTTTATATATACATACATATAAACATCATATGGTACCTCACACACATGCACACACACACATACACACACTGGAAAATCTTTGCTGCATCCACAATGTACTCCTCATCTTTGCAGGGCAGGCATTCTCCATTCTAATGGACAGGACACATGACTCGACATCAGAATGTTTGATTTGGAGTCTTTGCTAGCATTTAATGATAGATTATGCTACTTGGAATTATCACTAAACTATTTAGGCCTTATGGAGTTCTCATGGGTAATATAAGGCTTGTAAGGTGACAGGTTAAGATGGCATTTGGGACACTTGTGGCCCACCTACGATTGCCTAATCTAGATTTCTGGCTGTTTCCAATTCCAGCACCCTGCTAATGTGTACCCTGGGAGGTGGCACATAATGGTTCAAGTACTTGGGTCCCTGCCACCCATGTGGGAGACCAAGATTGAGTTACTTGCTCTTGGCTTTTGCAGTCTCAGTCCCGGCTCTTGTTGATATTTTGTAGTTATTTGGAGAGTGAACTAGAAGTTGGAAGAGATATATCTCTCCCTCTCCCGCATTCTCAGTCTTTCAAGTAAATAATCAATTAATTAATTTTTAAAAATAAACCATATAAGAAACTATTTTGCAATTGATACAAATGCACTTGTTTTCTGGTCTAAATGTTTGTGTATCTACCAAATCCCATTAATGAAAATCCTTACCCCCAAAGTGATGGCAATAGAAGGTGAGGTCTTGGGAGGTGATTAAGTCTTCAGGACATAGCCCTCAGGAATGGGATTAGTGCCCTTGAAAGAATGCCTAACAGAGCTCTCCCGTCCAGTTAACCACATAAAGACAGACAGTGCCACACACGAACCACAAACTAGGCCCTCACTAGATTCCAAATCTGCTAACTTGCTCTTAATAATAAATTTTGGGGGTTTATAAGCCACATAATCTATGGTACTTTGTTATAGCCACCCAAAATGACTAACAAAATATGAGGGACTATCACAATGATATTCAGTATTAATATGAATGTCCTTAACTATTCTGTTTATTTCTCTTATTATAAAAAGAGTGGACAACATTTTTGTGGTGGCACAGCCATTTGTCTCTCAGTTACTGGAGACTCTGATAGTCTTGCATTTTATTTGCATGTTACTATTTACTTTAAGTGAACTATAACTCATGTGCTGGTTTCCTAAAACTCTATGCCTGGTGCCCCCTGCCTGGCTCTGCAAAGTGAGCTTCTTTTCTGCAGTACCAGTGCAGAGTTCTCATCCTCATGGACTACAGTAGGAGTCATGGCCTCTTGTTCTTTGCACATAAATGAAGAAACTACATGACAATTAATCAAAATACACACATTCCTCTTCCTGAGCCCCCCTTCCCCACTCATGATCCCCATTCCCCTGTGCAATCCATGCTGGAATTCTCCTCTCTAAACTGGTTCAGACCCACAGTTCTCACCCTGCACTCCAGGAAACTACTCCCAGTCAGTGCAAGTCGGCTTCTGAAATCTAGCAGCCTACTTGTTTCGACCAATAATATAAGCTTGTTGGCTTTTCTGCCTGTTTGTTGTGTGAAAATTATCCTGTCGGCCACAGGACAGCTGGTGGCTTCTCCACATCCAGACTCTTGCAATTTCTACAAATATCTGTACCCTAAAGGGAAGATGACTTTGGGAGAGTCAAAGAAGTTTCACTGTTCCTGGTGAACAAAACTTACTAACATGGTGCACCTGGAGCATAGAATTCATGTCTTTGCTTTCCTGACTTTGAGCTAACAGAGTCACTATCCTTCTTGTTACTGAGATATTGCAGAATATTCTTCAGAAGAGCTCTGTTAGTAATATCCAAGTGGATAGTAATCGTGGACCAATGACTGACACTCATCCTGAGATCAATGACTCTGATATACTACACCAATATATTTCCATTTTAAAATCATCATGGCTGTAGAATTTGTGAATGTTAATGATGAGTAGCTTTCCTATTTGTTTCCATTAATTTTTGTGTTTTACTTGATATTACAATATCACCACTCTTTTCATACTTCCAATGAAAGCTTTGCTGCAACGCTAGATTTAGAATAACTTTTTCTTATAAATCATTTTCCTAAGAGTTTTATTTCAACCTCATTATTTGGTCTTTCTTAGAGGAAATCAGTTCACACTTCATTAGCATTTAGAGACTAAAAAATTCACAATATTTTTGTATGAAAGCACATTTTTAAAAAGCACCAAAAACTGGAGAAAAAATAAATGCTTAAAGATACCAAGGGAAAAATATTGACTTACTGAAAAGAGGCTGCCTTGTACTATGTGCATTAATGAATGTTGGTCTTTTCTCTTGACCCCAGAGTCTCTTTCTGACATGTCAGCTTTATTTCAAATATCCTCATGCTGTAAATTACATCTTCACAGCATCCTCGCAATGCATTCAGTTTATGTTGTGTGATGATTAACTAAAATAATCACAAGAGGGACCAAAGGCTTGCATGATGATGTGACAGGAGATGTAAGTAGAGGGATGTGATTGAAACAGGAATTGGACACAGATTATGATGCCTGATTTCAAGCAGGAGGAAATGATCCTTGAAAAGAGACTCAAGGGAAAGCTCATAATTTGCATATGTAATTAAAGATGAAAGAGAAACAAGCTAAATTTGTGCACTTACATTTTTGCATAACTTGACAAGAGAGTGAGGAGGAGGAAAGTTGTATTTATGGAGTGTCAAAAATGCATCTAGCCATGAGCTAAGCATGTTTTGCATGTTTGCTTTGGGAATCATGAAGGAAGGTTTACATTGCAAATCCAACCCCTTTCTAGCCCTAGTTTCAAGTAGAACTGAGGATTACAACTATGGGTTCAAAGGGGTGGGTGACTCAGTCACAGACTCACTTGTTCCTTCTGTACCATTTCTTAAGGTGTTCAGTGCCCTGAAGCATTGCACTTGACAGGTGCTGGATTATCCATCCATCCCACTCACATTCCAATCAAAACATGCTCCCACCTAAGTGGTAACTTGGAAAGACTCTGATAAATTCATCATTTTAATTACTGATAATGAATTATGTCACATCCATTTTAAAGCCATTGGATGTTTCAGGGAGAAGCCACTGAGTTCCCACAAGGGACTCTCTAAAGGTACATTATGTATAAATCAAAAGATGAGATCTGCTGAGAATTTTTTAGGATCAGCCTCTTACAGTGCTTCTGAAATGGCATTTAAAATGTTGCCAAGGGCCAGTGTTGTGGTATAGGGGGTTACTCCGCTGTCTCTGATGATGGCATCTCATAGGGGCAGCAGTTCAAGTCCTAGATACTCCACTTCCAACCTGACTCCCTGATAATATGCCTGGGAATGCAATAGAAGATGGCCCAAGTACTTGGGCTCCTGCACCCACATGTGGGACCCAGATGAAGCTCCTGGTTCCTTGCTTTGGCTTGACCCAGCCCTGGTTCTTGTGGTCATCTGGGGAGTGAACCATTGGATGGACGATATTCTCTCCCTCTCTCTCTCTCTCTCTCTTTCTCCATCTGTAGCTCTGCCTTTCAAATAAATAAATTTTCAATGAAGAAGAAGGTTGTAGGCAATGTTGCTAATTCTAGGAATAGCTAAAAGGCAGCGTAATGTGGTGAAGATCCCAAGCCTTAGAGTCAGACTTCGCTGTTCATCCACTTGCTCTCTGTTGTGATTTCGAGTTTCTTAGTTTCTCTGATGCTGTTTTATTAGCTGTAGCAGAAGGATAATGATACACCTCAAGTAGTAAGGATTAAATTATTCTGTCTTCTTCTACTGTAACATAACGTATACTTTCTTAAAAAAGCTATAACCCAGCAAAATCACAGGCTAAAAGATAACATGGCTGACAAGATTGTGGGCACATTGATCAGCAGCCAAACAGGAAATTTTCCTTTCTGCTACAGGTTTTTCTCATTCCCGTCCTGCCACTCTGATTATCCCTTTCCTGGGAAAATGTGTATGCATGAACACAACTATTCTTGATACTGACATCATTCTCTGAGTATCAATTATGTATGAGCTAACTGTTGGTATTGAAACAAGTATTGCAGAATAAACAATCTTTATGTAAAATGACTTAAAGGGAATATTTAGGTTATGTTTTTCTTTGCTTCTTGGTTAATTCTATGAAGCCATACAGATTTAATCTCAGAAATAAAATCCTCCTCTTTTTCCCAAAAGTTATGTTAACAGAAATATGACTTAGCCAGAGAAAATGGGGCACAAGGGTAGGGCTTGGCTTTCTTCACATACTAAGTTCTTTAATCAGATACAATATTCAAAATGGTTCATGACTAAAATAGTACTGTGACCAATCAATCAGATCATTCAATACATCTGCAAACCAGGTTTTTTTGTTTTGTTTTGTTTTGTTTGTTTGTTTGTTTGTTTTCGTTTCCTGGGATTGCAGCAAGGTTCCAGGCACTCTGATTAAGAGCTGAGTAATATCTGGGGAAGGGGATGGTAGCACAGGCAGAAGTGAGGGTTCCAGGTGTCTACTAAGAAGCATTTCAATCTTTTAAAAAGCAGAGGTATTTGGTAAATTTCATGTATTGTCAGCCCTTATTTTGAGCTGTCTAGTTTTAACTGATTCTCACAACACCCAGAAACCATAGAACTAAATGGAGCCATAGTTGCCTTCTGCCTGGCTCAGGAGGCTCACAAGGGTATTCATACCCAATACTGACAAGACTGCTTTACCTGCCAGGAGCATCACCTTTCTCGTCAAACCACACCTCCTCTCCAGACACGCCAATGAAAGAGGACTTGATGAGGAAGTCCAGGAGTTTGCTGCCGTCAATGGGCTTCATGGCATCACAGAGGCCCACATGGCCAGGGCAGAGGGCATGGTGCATGTTCTGCAGACCATGGGCCATGGCATAGATGGCATTGATGACAAACCCCATCTTACTGTCTTGGACATAGTTTTCTTCTAAGCTTTCATTGCCTGTAAAAATAAAAACAGATCACTACCAAGGTCACAAGAATGAAGATGAGACCTGCATGTTTAATTCTCAAATATTTTTCAGGGCTCTCAGAGGGAATGGAACATCAGAGACATCGGCAAAGAACAAGCCTGCCTGTGCAAGCTTTGTACTTGTGACTAGCTGTGGTGAATTCTATTTGAAAACAGTTCATTCGATTTCATATTCTTTATTCAATCATGGTTTTATGAGGTATGAAACAAACTCTATAGAGGTGAAAATGAAGAACTTTAAAGTACTGTAAGGAAATTCTTAAGGAGCCATGGAAATAAACTCTTATTCCCTCTTGATTCTCAGGGACTTACATTAAAAAAGAGACTTTTTATTTCATGGTATTAGAAAAGCATATTTTGTATCTTCCAAGATAATCCACAATTCATGGTAATTCAACTTCTGAACTATCTAACACCTGATATTTGTGTTTGATGATTCCTTTTTTTTTATCTGTGGGGCCACAGAAACCCACTTAGAAGAAGGACTATGTAGTCTAGATTTATTTATGTCTAAAATTGAAAGTGCAGAATTACTTAAATCAGACTTCATAATTATTAGAAATCAGGGTAAAATGTTACTCAATGGAAGAGTCATACCACACATTAATTTTAGCTTTTAGTTTTTTTTTATTATTATTTGACAGGTGGAGTTACAGACAGTGAGAGAGAGACAGAGAGAAAGGTCTTCCATCCGTCGGTTCACCCCCGAAATGGCCACTAGGGCCAGCGCTGCGCCGATCCGAAGCCAGGAGCCAGGTGCTTCTTCCTGGTCTCCCATGTGGGTGCAGGTGCCCAAGCACTTGGGTCATCCTCCACTGCCCTCCCGGGCCACAGCAGAGAGCTGGACTGGAAGAGGAGCAACGGGGACTAGAACCCGGCGCCCATATGGGATGCCAGCACCACAAGGCGGAGGATTAACCAAGTGAGCCACGGTGCCAGCCCCAGCTTTTAATTTTTAACCCATGAATTTCAAAACCCTGCAATCCTTTCTACCTATGCCACAGGTGCATATACATTTCCTAATTGCCAAGCAGTTGCACAAGAACAATATTGAGTTGGATGTAAACTCAATGTATTGTCAGGATAAACATTAGGGCTGACATATGGATGCAAAACTGGGGGACCAGTTGGGTTGCTGAAACAAAGGTAACAAGCATGGAAAACAGAACAATTTGGAGCACAGCATTGGCATAACTCAGAGACTTTGTACTTCTTCCAGAACTCTGCTTCTCTCTGCTGTGGGCTTTTACTCCATTCAAAGCCATCAGTGAGTCTAGGAGAAGTATACTCAAAGTGCCACAAGTTAGAAAAGTTGCACGTGTAACGGCTTATAGTGTTGGGAGCAACATGAGGTTCTGTCTACTCTCTGCCAGCTGCCGTCTTAGCTTCAGCCTAACTAGATTACTGGCCACTAAGAATTCTGGGCTAAAAAATAACAGAGTATTTAAGAAATTAGACAGCTTAGAATGTTTAGAAGGAATGAGATTTTGACTTTGATAGTCATCTGGGACTGAAAAATAAGTTTCTAAAAAGTTCTGTTTAAAGGCTGATCGGTTTAGATGTAGTTGAAAATACATATACTGTAAGAGTGAGAAACAAAATAGTCAAGCCAGTTGAAGGGGAAAAATGTTCAACTTGAACTCACCTTTCAGTTTTGACTCATAGGGCATTGTTAAAAATGTACATCAAGGTGGCTAAACCTAACATAAAGCATTACATATTTCAAAATACTAGAACAGAAGATTTTGGGTGTTCTCACTACAGGAGTTTGATAGATATTTAAGGTATTGGATGCATTTTATTTTTGGCTGATTTGATCATTGCACAAGGTATCAGCATTACAGGTATGAAATATCAAATTGTACCCTATAGATATGTGCAACTATTGTATCAATTAAAAATAAAAGAAACATTTTGAAGAGCATAATTTATTAAAGTAATTTTTTTTCAATTTGAAAGGAACTTTTTCAAGAGGAGATATAGAATAAGAGAGACACAAAAGACACTTTAAAATCAGAACACAAAGAATAAAAGGAAGTTATATGAAGAAGAAAGTGAAAATCCTTCTTGCAAAAATTTTAACTTCCATTAAGTAGGATAAGTTATGTCTATCACCCAGACTTGCAGTCTTTGTCCATAGTGTTCTTTCCCTCCCTTTCCAAACTTGACAGGATAATAAGTGATAAATTAGTGCCATCTCTCACGTAAGTTTTATTTTTCGCTCTCCCCAAACCCCAAGTACTGGAGCTAAATATGAAGGCTACCAGAATCAGAGCAATTAACAGGAGTCAAGGAAGATGGGGGAGGGAGGAGAGAAAGGAATGGGGGAAGGGAGAGAGAGAGAGAGACTGGCAATGCAGCAAGCACTTAAAGGGTCTTGTCAGTACCAAAGCCATCCCCCTTAAGTTGCAGCTACTGTAGCCAACAATGTGAGAATAAACACATAATGTTCCTTACCCACTGGAAAATGATATCTTAGGGACAAACCTTAAGGTCACTGAGTTTCTGTTCTTGCTTTTGTAACTATCACTTAAGATTTATTTTATATAAACAAAACATTTTATGGTGTTCCCAGTATAAATGTTTTAAGCAGTGGTTGTCTCATCCATTCAAATGAGTGGATAGCTCATTCATCAGCACCAGGATAATAACTACTCTGATTTCTCTGAAATCAGTGTTCTCATTTTGATTATTATTTCAGGTGATCATATAACTTATTTTCCAAACTAAGTAACTTTTCAGGGTGAAAATAAGTGCTAGAAATAATTATTCTGAAACATAGATGTAAACAAGGACAACTGGGGAAAAAGGATACCTATCTTCTAAGCCATGTACTTTTAAAAATATTTTATAAAAAATTTATTTATTTATTTGAAAGGCAGACTTACAGAGAGAGAGGGGTAGGCAGAAATAGTGAGATCTTCCATTCATTGGTTCACTCTCCAAATGGCTGCAAAAGCCAGATCTTGGCCAAGCCAAAGTCAGGTAACAGGAGCTTCATCTGGGTTTCCCACATGGGTAGGAGGGACCAAGTATCTGGGCCATCATCTGCTGCTTCCCCAGGCACCTTAGCAGGGAGCTGGATCAGAAGTGGATCCACGACACTGTCATCCACATGGGTTGCTGGAACTGTAGGCACTGGCTTAACTTGCTATGCCACAGTGGTGGCCCGGCCATGAATTTTCTATTGACTATTGACTGATCAACTGAGGGTGAAATTTAGATATATATTTATATATGCATACCAACAATATATGTATATATGTATGTATATATACAATCTATGCATATATGTATGTTGGTGTATATGTATACCAACAATAAAAACAGCTACCATTTTTAGTGTTTGCTATATACAGTCCTCAATAAATAGCTCTAATGTTCACCATTATTCTACCAAATAGAGGCTAATTTCATTCCTTACAGATGAGGAAAAGCTGTGACATATCCAGGTCCAATGCCTCCCAGGTCCTTGTTGTTTCTGTTGCTCTCAGTGGCAATGCAGGTGGAGACAGAGAAATCCAGGGAGGAGCTATTTTTCTGTTGGTATAGGATAGAGTATCTTGGGGCCTGCACTGTGGTATAGCAAGTGCCGGCATCCCATATGGGAGTCAGTTCGAGTCCCAACTGCTCCACTTCTGATCCAGCTCTCTGCTATGGCCTGGGAAAGCTGTGGAACATGGCCCAGGTCTTTGGGGCCCTGCATCCATGTGGAGACCTGGAAGAAGCTCCTGGTTCCTGGCTTCAGATCAGCACAGCTCCAGTCTTTGCAGCCATTTGAGGAGTGGACCAGCGAATGGAAGACTTCTCTCTGTCTCTCTCTCTGCCTCTGCCTCTCTATAACTCTGCTTTTCAAATAAATGAATCAATCTTAAAAAAAAAAAAAAAAAAAAAAGAGTATCTTGCTGTGCCTCACCATCATGGCCAAGCCTGGTTTTGGACTCTACCTGGGATGATTCCAGATGTGTACAGCTGTCTTTCTGACTACAAGTCTTGGTGCCAATTTATGAACAGAAAATCATGGAACAGAAGCTCTTCCTATCAGCATTTGTCTTAACAGAGAGCCAGGAGGCTAGACACAAGCTTCTAGCAACTATTTGCAACATAGAAGTTTGTATCTCTTTCCAAAATAAACAATGGGTGTGTTTGTGTCAATCTGAAATGAGCACACGTATTCCCCTGCCCTGGCAGTCCTGTGGCTCTACAGATAAAAGGGGTCATAATGTCCCTTCAGCTACCACTCTCTCTGACCCTTGTTGGCTCTAATCTAATAAAATTGAACTTCAAAATGCATGACATAGTTAGAAAATTATGTGGGCTTTACAGGATCATTTAATTTTGCATAGCAACTATCCCAGATAATGTTTCAAGTGTCCATCATCTAACAAAACAAAGCATATCACAGCCTCCCTTGTTCCATA
Organism: Oryctolagus cuniculus; assembly: GCF_964237555.1. Classification (NCBI taxonomy): domain Eukaryota; kingdom Metazoa; phylum Chordata; class Mammalia; order Lagomorpha; family Leporidae; genus Oryctolagus; species Oryctolagus cuniculus. The sequence goes on from NC_091436.1 coordinate 21,905,309, forward strand.
CAGATCCTATATTTTTCCTGACCAGTGAATAGATAATTGAAAACTAATAATATTGCCTCTTGATGGGAAAGTAAAACAATGTGATTCCCTGGGGCTCGGTGCCTTTTCATAACACTCATTCTAGAGTTAATATTGAAAAGTGGATTTTATGATTTATTTTTGTGGCGTATTGACTATTATAGACCACTAGGGTGTCATTAAATCATTACCTTTTCTAATAGGCCAAATGGAAACAAATAATTGAGGTTGACTGTGTTTATTTACTTTCAAAAGAATGTCTGCCTAACTGCTTCATGGTGGATTGTGAAAATAGCTACCTTAATTCTAAACAGTAATCTCATTCTTATTGCAAAAGCACGACAAGAGCTATAAATTGCTACCTGAGTGCAGCAGCACACAGGACCTCCACAGGGATAGGAACAGACAGTCTACATTACAGCAAATTCTGGTTGTGAGAAGGATAGGCACTTCTGCTACCATGCAACAGAAAGAATTCTGAACTAGTTGCATAAAACAGCTGAGATCTAGATGCAGTTCTCATGATACGTAAACAACAGATATCCAGCAAGCCATAGACAAAGGTCTTGACATGCCTGGCCCATTTCCTACTCCCTCAAATGGAGCAGATGGAGCCAATTATCTTCCTAAAGATCACTTTCCTCTCTAAAGTTCTATGCTTTCCTTTTGCAATTCAACATTTATTGTCCTTGGCAAAATCATTCATGTAGACTATCTTTTCCATTCTTCCATGACAATATGAGATAGACTCTACTGCTATCATTTTACAAATATAAAGAATAAAGTGCAAGAAACCTACACCAGACCTGGGTGGGACACCTTATCTTCCCTTCCCACTCTGCTTCTTTGTGCAGAGACTCCCGCTGAGTAACACCTCACAGACTCATCTCCCGGAAAGAGGACATGTTCACCTTGCTGGAAGATTTAGGAAAGATTTAGGTGTGCTTAACTCAATTGTCCCTCCTTTATTTGGAGCCAGGCAACTGACTTGAAGATTCTGGTTGGTTCTCTTGCTGAAATCTATGTGGTGTTTAGCTATTCAGCTGTAGCAGTGACTGGACAGGTTAATCTTTAGTTCTGGCATCAAGAGTGTGTGGTGGCCACATATCTAATCAACGTTCTGAATCCAGTTTGGTGCTTCCTTTGTCATTTTTTCCAATTTTTAAATCCAGTGAGGTGTACCTCACATACAAAGAGGTCTTCCAAAAATTCCTGATAAAATAATTCTATTTTCCATAAACATTTTAGAAATGTTTTTCTAATATTAAGGTGCAGAGATCTTTACTGTATAAGGTCAGTGCATTCTCATATATCTATACACCTGTGTAAAGATTGCCCAGCTCATGGAAGTATTTCCAAAAACTCATCCATTTATCCAGGGTGTCCTTATTTATCCCAACAATATTTTATGGCTTGCAATATGCAGATCCTATGCATTTTATTCTTCTGGTACTACTATAATTGGTATATTTTCTAAAAAAACCTCTGTTGCAACTATATAAACATATTAATATTTGTATACCAAACTGCATTTTGAAAGATTGCTAAATTTACATATTAAAGCTGACCTTTTTAAATTATATTAAATGTTTTAGTTTGAATATCTAAAGCTGAAATATATAGACAATAAGTCAAAAGAATGCTTATGTCCAGTAAAGTGCCTTTGTTGATGACTGTTATAATTGTTTTAGTTTCATTTTTGTTCAAATTTTAATTAATTTTTAACAGATTTAATATGATATATACATATAAGTTTAAGAAAATAATGATACTCTCTTCCTCCTTCCTTCCCTCTCGTCCTCTTTCATTTTGCCTTTCTTTTTTTTTTTTCAGTTTTTGACATAACATATTTTAAATTTACATAACAGTAAAAAAGCTTAATACTTTGCTGAACAAGAAATTTAACAAGTGAAAAGCAAAAAGAACCTAGTTTAGTGGGAATATACACAATGGCTATATGCAATTTGACCCTGCAACCCTACAACTATGCTAGTTGTTCTGGTGGCAATGACTTTTCCAATCTAGGCTCCTGGAGTTAACTTTCAATTAAAATACACACACAGACAACACAACAAGCATTCTTCTGTCTCATAAAACAAGGAAGCATTTGGGAAACATTCGTGAACATGACTCTCTCTGGAGATACACATTTCTGATTTCTTGGCATGTGTAGCTTCCCAATGCTTTATTTTATCCAAATCATTACGTATTCAATACATAACTTGATACAATCCCAATTCAGATCTAAATAGGAAGAGCTATAGTTATTTTAATTTGTTAACATATCAAGCAGAAATGATTCATATTCTTTTAAATTGTCCAAGTATTAAAGTTATTGAAGCAGGATTAATCAGGTCATTTTAAAAAATGATAACCTCGGCCGGCGCCGCGGCTCAATAGGCTAATCCTCCGCCTAGCGGCGCCGGCACACCGGGTTCTAGTCCCGGTCGGGGCGCCGGATTCTGTCCCGGTTGCCCCTCTTCCAGGCCAGCCCTCTGCTGTGGCCAGGGAGTGCAGTGGAGGATGGCCCAGGTGCTTGGGCCCTGCACCCCATGGGAGACCAGGAAAAGCACCTGGCTCCTGGCTCCTGCCATCGGATCAGCGCGGTGCGCCGGCCGCAGCGCGCCGGCCGCGGCGGCCATTGGAGGGTGAACCAACTGCAAAGGAAGACCTTTCTCTCTGTCTCTCTCTCTCACTGTCCACTCTGCCTGTCAAAAAATAAAAATAAATAAATAAAAATAAAAAAAAAAATGATAACCTCAAAGGACTTCAGTGCCCTCAATTTTGCTTGAAGGCCTGGTCTGGTAAATTTCCCTTAAGCTTTTCTAGGGAGAATTTGTGATAAGATTCAGAACGGTTTAGCTTAGACTATGCTCAAGTTTAGGGTTTGTGAACTTTTTGTTTGTTCTGACATTGTGTTTTACTCATTGTCTAAAGGATTCTCTACTCACATCATAGGAAAATATGACCGTTTCATTATTTTCTATTAATTTTATTAAGATGTACATTAAGTCCTATGTAGGATGCAAATGCAGAAAGAAAGGATCTTTCAATCAAGCACATGTTATTAACTTTAGTATTATTAGTTTAATTTCTATTGCTTAAACTCACTTGGTCTTAACATATGCAAACAATACATTTTTCTAAGTACATCATCAGAATCTATTGTTAAAAGAGAAATTTCCCAGTTACACAACACATAAACTGCATGCCCCTTGCAAACTGTTGATAATCCATGGCAAGCCTTCAATTCCTTAAAAATACTATTGCATTTAGCTAATTCATATTTCAAGTAATTATATGTGAAAAACAAGTACAATTGTTGATATGTTTCAGTGATGTTGCTGATCTGTCAGTAACATTCAGTTGTACTACAAGGGTCTTTGTTTCACCAAAGAAAGGAAATGAGGACAGCTTGCTGTGTGCCTTTGCTTTTATTATTGATCTGGCACAAAACAGTGCCATGGAGTTAAAACCAGGCTCCTTGCAGTTACTAATCTGCAGTAAGCATATGGCAGGTAACCAAAGAAATAGACTATGTTACTGAGATTTGGCAGCTTGGCCAATGTGGGAAATTCAATTGTTAAAATTCATCAGTGCCAGCTAGCTCCCTTCTCACCAGCCTGCTGGGTCAGAATCTTTGCCAGGTTCATTTCTCTTAGATTTCTTCATAATCTAAAAGGGTAGATCTATGCTTATAGCTCCACTTCTTTGTGGGTGATAGGAAGGGTGTTTCATTTTAGACATATAAGTGAGCACCATAGTTTAATGTTTTTATGTTCTGCTTTGAGTTCATATCAGTGGCTTATCCTTTTTGAGTACCTCTAGTTTCATACAGCATTGATTTTAGCAGAGATAATAATATAGCATGAATTTTTCAGAAAAAACAAGAGCTGTATGTGGAAATGCTAATTTTCTCTGATGTATTCTATTTAGAGTCTAATATAACACCCTTTAGTAACCAGGATAGTGTCTTCCTTATTACAAAAGCAAAACCATACAAGTCATATGACATTAGCATTGCAGAGCCAGTTTTACAAATGATTTCTGATCAATTCAATGCAGTCTGTATAATTTTACAAAATGTGGTACATAAAAATGTCTACAGTGAGATGAAATAGTTTCATATATCTTCTGGAAATTCATTTGTCTACTGGATATATGTATTTTGGGTTTCCATTTAAAATTCCTTTTCGTGGGGCATTGTTGGTTGGTATTTTACATTGATATTTATTTAGATCTATCAGCCCAGGTAGACCATTGCAATATCTGTACCAGTGTTGCAATTGTGGGAATTTCTTGAATGGTATGTTGTCTTTTCTATGGTGTCTCCCAACAGTGCCTTTCAAAATAGTCAAATTTAAAATGCCAAGGGCCCAATAAAATCATACAATTCTCATGGCTAGTGAAATTTTAGCCAATATCTGGTACAGAGTTTAAAAGTAGAACTCCTAAGATTAATACTGTCAAGAACATACAGGCAAAGAGCTGTTAGCAGATCTTTTGAAAAAGCAAATGTATGGTCCAGACTTCATACAAATCTATTTGAATATCCAAATTATGCTGGCTGTGAAGAGCATATTTACAGAAACAAGAATGGTAAACACAATCCTTTAATGAGAAAAATCACATTGAGAGACCAAAGGGGGATCAAAGGGCTAATACAAAATGGAATATAAGCACTATATACTTGTTGTTAAAATTATTTTTCATGGGTTATCTACTAACAATTCTGAAATAGCTGAACATTTGTGTAACAAGGCTGAACAAATAAATAAATGAATGGCAGATATTAGAAACCAAGTTTACTACTGGTACTTGGAATGTTACAGGAATGGAGGTGGTGACTTCAGCATGAATTTAGGATTAGTTTAATATATAAACTGATGCATTTCTACATAAATATTATAGATCTGTGTCTACATATGAATTGGTGTACAAACCTTTCCCAAATTCTGTCTATTGAAGCAAACAACACCCCATTAGCAACAAGTATATCCATTGTCCAGATCTTGGTTTCCCTTTTTTTAAAATTTTTATTTAATGTTTACAAATTTCATATATTTCATGTATACAGATTTAGGAGTATAGTGATACTTCCCACCATACCCTTCATTCCACTCCCCCTCCTTTGCTGCTGCCCACACTCCCACCTTTCCTCCTCCTTCCTCTCCTATTTTGTCTCTTAATTTTTACAATGATCTACTTTCAGTCTACTTTTCTAACACCATTCTCCAATAAAAAAGAATCATATCCTTTTGGAGAAATAATCAATTATAAGCAGGGGCAGTAATTGTACAAAATAAGCTTTAAGAACCTTACAGTGTCAAAAAGTGAGGAAGTACTTAACAAAACAGTAGAGATATGTCAAATGGACACAAGAGCCAATTGAAGGATTTCCAATGGCCAAAGTAAGAACAATTAGAACAAAATAAATAATGTAGTATTAAATTATAATCCAAATTATAATATTAATACTGATATTGATATAAAATTTTAAATAAGAAAATAAATGGAGAGAAGAAGAAAGAAATCTACTTTACAAAATAATTCCAAATAATTTATGCAGATATTTAAATCTCAGTAAGGTGGAAACTAACTCCTACCTTTTAAGTACAAGATACGTTTAGTAACTTGTTTTCAAAGAGTTCAGGAAAAAGAAGAACAAAAAAAGGAAGTTAATACTGGAGAGACCTGGTTAACAATATTAGCCAAGTGTTAATAACACCATCAGTGATAAATTGATGGTATACACTCTTCTTTTGAATTTTTATTCATATAAGGAGAACAGATTTCATATATTTCATAAAGTTCTAAGAACTTCTCTCTTTCCCTCCTTCTCTCAGTCTCCCCTCTTTCCTTCTTTCCCTTTAATTTTTGCAGTAACATAATTTCAATTTGCTTTAAAATCACAGACTCAAAGCAGCACTAGCCATGATGTTCAACAAGTGAAAAGTAGAAAGACCACTGTTCCACGAGGATATAGACAAGGTCTAAAAACAATAATCAAATTATAAGGTGTTATTACATTCTTAAACATTGGGATGGGTTTTTTTGTATTCTTTATTAGCTACCACATATCCTAGAAAACATGCTTGTCATTTTAGGATTCACTTATTTCACTGAGCATGATGGTCTCCAGTTGTATTCATTCTTTTGAAAAGACAAGATTTCATTGGTTCATTTCATTTGTGACTGATTAGTATTCCATAGGATATCACTTTTTATTTACCTGGTCATCAGTTGATGTACATTTGAGCTGATTCTATGTCTTACCTATTTTAATTGAGCTGCAATAAACATGGGGTTACAGATGACTCTTTCATTTGTTGTTTTCACTTTATTTGGATAAATTCCCAGGAATGGGATGTGCTGATGGATCTATTTTCAGATTTGGGAGGAATCTCCATAATGTCTTCCATACTGGTTGTACAAGTTTACAATCCCATTAACAGTGTATTAGGGTATTTGAATACTTTTCTCCACATCCTTTCTAGCATTTATTATTTATTTATTTATTTATTTTTTAACTTTTATTTAGTAAATATAAATTTCCAAAGTACAGTTTATGGATTACAATGGCTCCTCCCCAAAACTTCCCTCCCATTCGCACCCCTCCCATCTCCCACTCCCTCTCCCATTCCATTCACATCAAGATTCATTTTTAATTATCTTTATATACAGAAGATCGATTTAGTATATATTAAGTAAAGATTTCATCAGTTTGCACCCACACAGAACATGAAGTGTAAAATACTGTTAGTTCTAGCTATAGCATTAATTCACATTGGACAACACATTAAGGACAGAGATCCCACATGAGGAGTAAGTGCACAGTGACTCCTGTTGTTGACTTAACAAATTGACACTCTTGATTATGGCGTCAGTAATCTCCCTAGGCTCTAGTCATGAGTTGCTAAGGCTATGGAAGCCTTTTGAGTTCGCTGACTTAGATCTTATTCCGACAGGGTCATAGTCAAAGTGGAAGTTCTCTCCTCCTTTCAGAAAAAGGTACCTGCTTCTTTGATGGCCCCGTTCTTTCTACTGGGATCTCACTTGCAGAGATCTTTCATTTAGTTTGTTGTTGTTTTGTTGTTGTTGTTTCTTTCTTTTTTTTTTTTTTTTTTTTTTTTTTTTTGCCAGAATGTCTTGGCTTTCCATGCCTATAATACTCTCATGGGCTCTTCAGCCAGATCCAAATGCCTTAAGGACTGATTCTGAGGCCAGCGTGCTGTTTAGGACATCTGTCATTCTATGAGTCTGCTTTGTATCCCACTTGCCATGTTGGATCGTTCTCTCCCTTTTTGATTCTATCAGTTAGTATTAGCAGACACTAGTCTTCTTTGTTTGATCCCTTTGACTCTTAGACCTATCAGTGTGATCAATTGTGAACTGAAATTGATCACTTGGACTAATGAGATGGCATTGGTACATGCAACCTTGATGGGATTGTATTGGAATCCCCTGGCACATTTCTCACTCCACCATTTGGGGCAAGTCCGATTGAGCATGTCCCAAATTGCACATCTCCTCCCTCTCTTTTTCTCACTCTTATATTTAACAGGGATCACTTTTCAGTTAAATTTAAACACTAAGAATAAATGTGTGTTAATTACAGAGTTCAACCAATAGAATTAACTAGAACAAAAAAATACTAAAAGGGATAAAGTATTAAATTGTACATCAACAGTTAGGACAAGGGCTGATCAAGTCCCTGTTTCTCATAGTGTCCATTTCACTTCAACAGGTTTCCTTTTTTAATTTTTTTTATTTTTGGTTGATGGCAATTCTAACTGGAGTGAGATAGAAATCTCATTGTGCATTTTATTTGCATTTCCCTGATGGCTAGTGATCTTGAGCATTTTTTCATGTGTCTGTTGGACACTTGTGTTTCATCCTTTGGAAAATGCCTATTCGTGTCCTTTGCCCATTTCTTAACTGTATTGTTTGTTGTGTTGTTGTTGGATTTCTTGAGCTCTCTACAGATCCTGAATATTAATCCTTTTTTAGAAGCATAGTTTACAAACATTTTCTCCAATTCTCTTGGTTGCCACTTCATTTTGTTAAGTGTTTGCTTTGCTGCGCAGAAAGCTTCTTGCAATCCCATTTGTCTATATTTCTCTTTATTTCCTGTGCTTCTGGGGTCTTACCCAAGAATTCTCTACCTATGCCGATGTCTTGCAGACTTTCCTCAATGTTTTCCTCCAGTAATTTGATGGTATCATGTCATTGATTTAGAACCTTGATCCATTGTGAGTTGATTTTTATATAAAGTGCAAGGTAGGAGTCTTGTTTCATATTTTTGCCCATAAAGATTCAACTTTCCTAACACCAAGATCCAATTTTCCCAACACCATTTGTTGAAGAGACTATCCTTTCACCAGGGAGTGATTTTAACTTTTATGTCAAAGATTATCTGGTTTTAGATGCATGGATTAATTTCTGGAGTTTCTGTTCTGTTCCATTGATTTATATGTCTATTTTGGGCCAATACTAGGCTATTTCAATTTTAATCTGATATTTTGATGGCTCGGGCTTTATTTTAAGATTGTTTAGTTCTTTGGGGACTCTATTGAGAATGGTACTTCAGCTCTGTGGTATTGCTGCTTAGTGTCCCTGTTTAACCAAGAGAAACACATTAGCTAGATTACAATTTAAAGGAATTCTACAAAACACCTGACCAGTGCTTAAAAAATTGTCAAGATCATCAAAAGCAAAGAAATCTTGGGGATTTTTTACCCTGAGCAGCATAAACAGATGTGAAAAACAAATGCAATGTCATTTCCTAGATAGGACTCTAGACAGAAAAAGAAAAAAAAACTCATGAAATCTGGAAAAATGTTTGGAGTTAAGTTCATATTAATTTATTAATGTTGGTTCATTAATTGTGGCAAATATCACACAGAAACATAATATGTTAATAGTGAAAACTGGATGCAGAATGTAGAAGAACTCTCTGTACTATCATTGCAAGTTTTCCATAAATATATTCTAAAATGCAGTTTATTTTTCTAACGAAAAAGAATTAGCATCACATCTGGCCCCCTAAGTGATAACATGATGCAATGCTTGCTATATGACAGAAATTCAATTAGGTGTTCTATCTATATTATCGTATTAATCTCACAAGGACTTGCAATATGCATGGCTTTATTATCTCTCATACAATGATGAAAAATCTGAGGACTAATGTATATGCAATTTGCCCACGACCTTAACGCTGGATAATGGTAGTCCATAGATTAATACTCAGTCTGTCTAACTTCAGAACTCTCACTTTTAAGTACTGTGTTCCACTGCCTCTTCTTTAGTTTCAGCCAGAAGTGACATTACACTCAGCAGCAGGAAGAAAGATGTGGTATTTGCCACCATATTAATAAATAGTTGTGTGTGTAATAGAAAATTTGTCCTTCATCACAGACCACATACAATCTATAAGGAAACCTACAACATTTTATCACATTGTAAGTTTGCCACATGAGATTTATCTCTAATGAATGATATTGATATAGAGACAGATTTTTTTCTTGGATCTTTCATATAATTCTCCAAAACATCACTGCATAGATGGGATCAAAACCAATAAACAGAAATATTTGGAGTGGGCATTTGGCCTGTCAATTTGGATGTGGGCAAGATGTTCCTCTGGCACATCAGAGTTCTTGGAATCAACTCCTGCCTACAACTCCTAACTCCAGCTTACTGTTCATGCAGACTTTGGTAGGCAGTGGTGATGGCTCAAGTAATTGTGTTCCTGTCAAATGTGTGTGAGACTAAGATTGAGTTCTTGGCTCCCAACTTTGCAGTCCTGCCTGTTGATAGTATTTAGGAAGTGAACTGGCAGATGGAGGCTCGTTCTGCCTCTCAAATAAATAAATGAGGATTTCTTTTTAAAAATTGCAAAGAGACTCACCACTAAGAACCAGAATTCTAAATTTGATGACCCTCAGATTCTCCTAGGCACAAGAAATAGATAACAAATCCCCACAAGGTTGTATCTGAAGTACCACGCTGCTACACAGTCATTTCCTCTGACAACAGTTGCCTCTTTCTTAAAAGCTTGAAGTTCCAATTCCACTGGAGGAATCTTATGTTCTAATGGGAAATAACCACAGAAGAATAACTCAGCCATCTGTTTAAGCACACAGACCTTGGGGCAGGCATATAGTTTTGGCTGTTGGTTTGGAGGCAAATGATAAGAATGAATTTTGAAGAGAATCTACAGGATCATAAGGAGCTCTCTTCAAGCAGCACCTGTGTCCTATACCTACAGACAGGCAGACTACACTGTTGAAGTCAGGTCTTTGCAAACTGACCACGCTTCAGCTTATGAAAACATACTTGTCAAACATGTGCTTGAGAAGTATATGGAATTCAGCATCTCTGGCACAATAGTTCTGTTGATTGTGGGACTTTTTTTAGTGACTTAGGGGAAATCTGCTTTCTAGGATGACATGTAGTACACACTTTTTGGATTAGATCTTCATCATGAGATTCAGCCCTACTGAAATACTAATTGGGCAACATGGCCAGATTTTCCCAGATGGCTCCTAGCTATTCTTAGATGAAGATATATGGGACAAAAACAAATGTGGTCAAAGCGTTTCACTGTTACACTTACTCCTTGTTCATTTTTATTTCCAAAGTGGACTTTGCCTTTTTTAAACTTAATATTTTATTCATTTTTTAGATAACATTTTAAGAATTACATGATAGCTAAGGACTTAGTGGCTCTACTAAGCAAAGAGTTAAAGAAATAAAAAGGAAAAAGGACTATAGGCAAGGGTATAAACAATAGCCAGATGAAAAGACATTAAACTTCACTCATACAATGTAACTTATAAAATAATCATAAATCATTACAACTTCATTAGTATATAATTACTATCAGTTTGCTTGGCAGAGAGCTAAAAGAAAGCTTGACAAAGTACTGTATTTGAATTAAAACTGATACAGGGGCCAGCGATGTGGCATAGCAGTAAAGCCACTGCCTGAAGTGCTGGCATCCCATATGGGCGCCAGTTCAAGTCCTGGCAGCTCCACTTCCGATCCAGCTTTCTGCTATAGCCTGAGAAAGCAGTAGAAGATGGCCCAAGTCCTTGGGCCCCTGTACCCCATGGGAGATATGGAAGAAGCTCTTGGCACCTGGCTTTGGATTGGTGCAGCTCCAGCCATTGCGACCAATTGGGGAGTGAACCAGTAGATGGAAAATTCTCTCTCTCTCTCTCTCTCTCTCTCTCTGCCTCTCCTTCTCTCTCTATGTAACTCTGACTTTCAAATAAATAAATTAATCTTTAAAAAAAAAAAAACCCTGATACATATGCAAGTTCTCCCTTACATCTGGGTGCTAAATTTTTTTAAAGTAGACTTTTTTTTTTCATATAACAAGACAAACATATTCAAGTGGGACTTGGAATTTAGATGAATTAAGTGTGCTTCACTTTACCCAGTGTGTCTATTTGATTCTCAAAACCACCTAAATAAGGGTCTAGTTCTAGAAAGAAGATGGAAGGGATCTTGCCATTCTACTAACCAGTAAGATTCCAAACTAACAAAGCAGAGATGATGGACCAAGGTTTTTCACAACCAAGATTGAGGAAATAAACGATGGGCAGCTGTAACTCATCACCAGGGAAGAAAACGTCGAGACTGATATATTACATTTACATTAAAGCATGTATTATTTGAGGGCAATTTTGGTTCTGGGTGCAAAATCCAGAGGTAGCAGAATCTTTCTTATCATTTGTGTATGTGTACTTCGACATGATGAGTTACATAGCTTATATATGCAATGCAAAGCATTATATTATTTGAGGGTCTGTTGTTTTTCAGAAACCTCCAAGTGAACTGAACACAGAAAGAAGAAACCTTCTCATTAAACAGGGCATGCTGAGCTGCCACAGCACTGTTGGTGAGGCTAGAGATATGGTTTTGGTCCCTCTGCACTGATTTATTAAATAGCTAGGAATGAAAAGGTAGCAGCAGAGTTGAACTCCACCCTGAATGAGGGATAAGAAAGCCATTTCAGAGATTACTTTGCTGAGAAATGATTGCTGTTATCATAGCATCTATATTCATCATGTATATAATCACAAATATTTGAGAAAGGGAAAGCAGGGAGAAGATTGGTCAGCATGACACTGATGCATTGATTAAATATGATAGCTTCTTCTGGTGGTGAGATCAAAAGGAAAATGATTAAAATCAGCTTCTATAAGGACATTCCAGGGGTTGGCACCATGGCATAGAAGATAAAGCCACCACCTGCAGTGCCAACATCTCATAGGGGCACTGGTTTGAGTCCTGGCTGTTCCACTTCCGATCCAGCTCTCTGCTATGGTGTGGGAAAGCAGTAGAAGATGGCCCAAGTCCTTGGACCCAGCCCACATGGGAGACCCAGAGGAAGCTCCTGGATCCTGGTTCCTGACTCCTGGCTTAGGATCGGTGCAGCTCTGGACATTTTGGCCATCTGGGGAGTGAACTAGCAGATGGAAAACCTCTCTCACTCTCTCCCTCTGTCTCTGTAACTCTGCCTTTCAAATAAATAAATACATCTTAAAAAAAAACACACAGAACTGGCACTGATTTTTCAGCTGTGTTCCCTGAGCACTTACAGAATTGTAAAGTGAGGGCAGAAATGATTTTCCTTTGCCTTAGCAGTTACTTAATCACAATAATCACAATCACCAGGTATGTCTCCGACTGCTAACCCAAACTAGAATAGCACACAGTATTCTTTGGAGGATTTTTTTCAAGTTAGATTAGTCCAGGGAAAGGCTTGTTTTGTGTGCCAAAGAATATTGTGGTTTAGCAATGACATTCTATTGTCCCTGACTTTCTGAAGTTGAATGCTATTGTTATACCAGTTATAGAAGCCAAGAGAAGTTTCTGATCAAAAAGAAAAGTATAACTGAGGACAATTTTGCTGCCAGAAATCCCACCATAGCAGTCCCCCTATTCCTGCCAATGACAGAACTACCATCGCATTGTCAGAGTAGACTCAACTTGAAATGTAAGCACAGAATATTTGCATTCATTCAGTAATGTGTCAGACAGTTATATTCTGTATTATCTAAGTCGTTCTCATTGAGAGAATGACTTCCTTTTCAAAACGAAACCTGATATGAAGACTGTTGGCTATCAGTTGAGATTACTGAATAAAAATATAATACAAGATGAAGTGTCTATTCAACATATTATTCAAATCAGAAGTTCCTAATTCTATAGAAATAATATAAGAAGCTGTGTAAAAATGAGAAAAAATGAAGTGGGAGGATCAGGCAATTATTCCAGTCTGAGGCCCTAAAGGAGAATGTTCTTCAAATATCTTAAAGCCAGAATCAACATTATGTTCCAATTTATGCTTGTGAACTGAGAGTGGTTAGAAGAGAACTGTTTAAGGCCCTTGTATGCTTAGTTCTCTGATGTAGTAAAGACATCAATAACTGAAATGATAGGGATTTTCAATAGCTTTTAGAATAAAATTAAAGTGAGAATACCAGGTCATTCATGGAAGCTATTCAAAAAAATAAAAAATTTAGTACTTCAATGATTGGAGTTTCATTCTGAAAATTGCTCACTCAGCCTTCCATGGAGCATGTTTCATATGTCTTACTCTGTGCTATTTGCATAAAATGAAGAGTAAAATTATTCATGTCCAAGTGTAAGGGCAGGGGCATAGAAAGGAACCAGTCACTGTTTCCTTCCACTCTATGGAAGATATTCACAGAAGGGGTTGGACATAAGGCAATTGTCTTTATGCCATGATATTAATAAAAGTGTAAAACAGAGATGAAATACCAAGAATGGAGTGGCCATGGTTAATAAAGGTTATAATAACAGGCATTTTTATTGAACTTAATACTCAGAGCCCTTATGGACAGGGAAGTTTAGATTTGAAGCAGTAAGTCAAAGGAAGTCCCTATAGTCTTCAGCATAGAAGGCTGAAGCCATTTCAGGGCACTATCACACCTATATAGGTCTCATTTCCTGCATGGCATCTGGTCCACAATGAATATTCTAAACACACTTGAACTCACAAGTTTTACTCTAATCTGTAGACACCCACGTAGTCCTGAAGAATACGGATGAACCAAGAAGGCACAGAAGGCAAAGTTAACACGCTCTTATTAATTGAAACTTGGACCCCAGACAAATTCAGAATTCAAACAGAATGTTATCACTAGATGGTAACTTTGTTACAGCTGAGCTTGTTAGACTCAAGCAATGTTAACCTGTTCCCTCTTTTCCATTTCCATTCAACCAAAACCTTAACAACCTAGAACTTGAATTATATCACCACTGAAAAGGTTATACTGACAAAGCCCAGTAAAATGGGACCATTATCTTCTAGACTTAATCTAATGTTTTCCAATTTTTGTGGAGGTTAGGAATAAAGGATAAATTTATTTTTTCTGTTTGCCCAAAAAGTGTTTACCTTATTATATTTCTGATTATTTTGTTGTTATAGCTCTGTTGCAATAAATTGCTCAATCAAGATATTTCTTTTAAAATGACGTATTTATTTGAAAGGAACAGTGGCAGAGACAGAGAGAGAGGTCTTCTATCTGTGGTTTCACTCCCAAAATGGTTGCAATAGCCAGATCTGGGTCAGGCCAGGACAGGTGCCAAGAGCTCTGTATGGGTCTCCTCAATGGGTGGCAGAGGCCAAAGCACTTGAATCATCTTCCACTGCCTTCCCATGTCCATTAACAGAAATCTGGATAGGAAGTGGAGTAGCTGGGAATCAAACCAACATTCTGGTACAGGATGCTGCTGTTGCAAGTAGCAACTTAATCTACTGTAAACAGCACCACAACACCAGCCTCCTGAGATATTTCTTTAGATTCTTGATAGATTTTGAAAAATTGCCCTCCTGATTTGTTCTATCATCAGCTGCATTTCTTAATGTCTGTTTTACCACATCCTAACCAATATTAAACACTATCATTTTGTGAAATATATGTCAATATATGACAAGTGGAAAGTGATTTCTTTATTTAGCTTCATTGGCCTACTGGCAGTAAACTTTTTCCTTCTTGTGATTTATGTATTCCTGTCTGTTTCCTCATTGCCTTTCAATTAATGGTGATAATATTTATGATAGTATATTATTTTAAATAGCTACAATTTTTATTCATTATGAATTTTGTTGATAATAAACACAAAATATGTCTGATTTATCAAGCATATCCTTGTGCTATATCTTTCAAACAGGAGGAGTAGTTGAAACAGTGGTTTCTGAATTTTTGCCTTAACACAGATACCAAGCTCCATGAGAAAGCTAGGTCTGTGCAAACAGCAATATCAGGGATTAGGAAGCTGGCTTAATACCTTTGTCTTTTACTTTTGCACGTTTAGTTTAGTTTTTGTATTTATTCTATCCAATGAACATTTAATTTATTACTAGTTTGTGAAAAATGTCAGAGTCTTTGATGGTCACTTATGATCTTACAATCTTTTTCTATTAAAGGGGGAATGTAGTAGAAATCTGGGACATAAGGAGGCTGGGTGTGGGAATTTTTGCCAGGATTTTTTTCCCCAGAAATTCAATTCCAGACCCTTCACTATGTTGGGCTGGGGTCTGTATTAGACAGGTGCCTGGGCTGCTGCATTTTACATCACTAGAGGACACACCATTATCAGAGAACAAAATGATAATGGACACTTGGATTTGTGTAACAGAAGCCCTTCCTAGGCCAGGGTCAGGAACATAAGTGCAACAGGAATGGGAGAGCCCAGACAGGGAATTATAAAACAGGAAGTAAAGAAACATCACACAGATTTCTGCAATCTGACAATTCTCAGTGTGGGAACCCTTTTAATGGGCAGGGTACAGGGCAGGACTTCACTCTCTAGAAAAGGGATTGTTAAGAACAAGTCCAGTACTATAAAATCTACCAAGAAAGGACTCAATCACAGTGGACATACAGAAACAGGTACTGGAACTGGGCATGACGTGGAACTGTGGCTCAAGATTAAGCAGAAGAATTAGCATTACTGAGAAGAGGGTAAAACCAGGTCAAGACTACATGAAGCAAAGTGACTCCTGTTGAGTGAAGAGAAGTAATAGATAATCTTGGCGCTTTATCTACATCATCCTTACCAGGAGCACACCACAACCCAGCTGGTGGGGAGTTGCTAACAGCAAATCACAGATGCCACCATTTATGCAGAAGCACCCCAAGGAAAACTGGAGATGCTCAGCAGGCAGGCTCTAACTCCCCACCCTTGATCCCATAGAAAAATTCAATGACTGACATTGGGGTACAAAACCTGGCCTTCTTGCTAATTCTGGGGTTAGTGTGTGCTCCACTGCATCCTCATGTGATCAGACAGAATCTTAAGATATCTTAAGATATTTCTTAGGTTATTTCCAGGCCTTTCTTCTTTTCTTCAGAACATATCTCAATAAGTCATTAGAGAATTTTGACCTCTGACTCTGCTTTTCAGGAACTTACCCTAAGATAACCTGGAATCTACCACACTGTACTTCATAGATGGAGGATTCTAATCCTGTTCCCAACTTTCCTACTATAACATCCAAATCTGATTGTGAGGCACTTTTGTCGATCTCTGTCAGTATTGGACCTTAAAATGGTCTTCTAAAATTCAGACTCTTGGACTCCAACATCAGCCTATAAAACGAAAGTTACTGTTCTTGGGACCCAGAGTACTGGGGAAGTGTCATGCATTTTAAACATTAAGAATTAGAGTAGGGTGAAGTTATTTGTAACTATCAAGCAGGAGGAAAATGAAGAAGAGAAGCCATAAGAGCTGGGATTGAGAGGCCAAGCAGAAGTTGATGTTGAATGGTTAGCAAACACAATGTAATGCAAATAAAAGGCATCTTAGAGATGAAGGCAACTTTCCCAGGAGGGATTCAGAGCACAGAGATATTCACTAGAGGATTAGGAAAACTCTTTTAGTTCCTGTAACTTCATTGACCTTACAAAATGACATCAAATGGAGATAGTAAGGCCTTCCCCTAAACAAATGATATATGGACATTATAGAGATAAACTTAAGCAGTGTGCTAAGCACTTCAAAAAGGTTGAAAAAAAAGGAATTACATAAATAAAATTTATAACACCACTAATACCTTCCTGGCTGACTCCCAAAACCACAGCCTGGTTTTGAAGTCTTACAATATTCATGAAGCTCTAATGAAGTTCAAGAGGCTACACATTTCATTTGCAAGGCATCAGTCAATGAAAGAGATTTCTTAATTGATATCTAAATCATTCTTAACTGAAGAAATACCCACAACTGGAGAGTTATGTTAAGTTTAGTAGTGAGACTGCAAAATGTACAACTTTTTTCTTAGGTTTTAGCTGAACTTAAAAGGAAAAAAGACTGTATAATGAGAAAAAAATATTTATATGGGAATTCAAGCAAGGATAAGGTCTGGCCATATATCATCAGCACCATGGAATTGTCTCGGGCTAAGAGAAAATGAGGTTGTCAAGACAAAGGCCTCAAATTGATGGTGATTTATTAGGAGGAAACAAAGCATTGTATCTGGTCCAGGTTCTTCATCCTGTGAAATGAGGAACAGTATGTGAAGTAGAACCCAATAGCTCTAATGGGTTATGCATGCTCAGATCTGTATGGTAAAGGCCTTCCACAGAGTAGGAACAAGATCACTTAGCTTTCTCTGATTGTCATGGAGTTCTGGGAGCTAATAAAAATTACCAGAGCACTCAGCTCTTCTGGTTACTGGTATCCATACTCTCATTCTCCAAACCTTCCATCAGGGCTGACAATGAGGATCGGATGTAATAGTATTCCATTTTTCTCTCACTGTTACATTCTGGTAAGAAATACTTCTTAGCAGTGAGGTGACTGAAGGACAAATAAGCCAAAAGGAGGAAGAAGAGCAGGAAAAAGGATTTTATAAAAGTAATGAGCAATTTGATTGTTACTCAATTTATCTTTTTAGACAGAAAGGAAATAAATATTGAAAAAGATAGATTCAGTCCATTTGCTTGTACTGGACCAAAAAAGAAATGTGAACAGTAATAAAAATATAGACATAAGAATCAATACCTCAGGATTTAGTATTTAGGATTTTACCTCCTGATATTTCTGAAGATCACTCACATCCCCAGGAGTCATTGTTCATGTACATTGGAAGGAAAGGATCAACACTTACAAGTCCTCAGTGACAGGAACGGTCTCTTATTAGTCAACTGAGCCTCTGTACCCTGCAGAATCTTACCACATGAGGAGAGATAATTTGTCATCAACATTTTCCCAGACTCATACCATAAAATGTAGTGAAATCTTTTCCTAATCATTGCCGCAAATAATACGTCCAAGGTAAACATTTAGGTCAAATATCTATAGCTATCAATAAAAACCACACTTTCTCCAACTTGGTTATCTGGAAAATAGATCCTATAACTAAGAAACCTAACAGGGATAAGAAGGAAGACTGATAACTCATGTTAGAAAATAATCCAGAAAATGAGGACACACATTTCTAAAGCAAACCAATCAATGTGTTTAGATACCAGCAACTACCCCTCAGAGAGGTTAGCTTTCAGGCATTTTAGATAACAGAGGTGGCCAAGTTCAATTACATGAAGTAAGTAAGTATCTTTTAGAAGGAGATTATATTCTGAAAATAGGTAAATAATAGCTTTAAACATCTTATGGTAAAAAGTATGGTCCCCAACAGATGTCAGTGGCCTCTGGAATGTATGAATGCCATGATCACAGCATATGTTCTTTATAGATGTAATAAAGACTAAGGAATGTACAGGGGTCAGTCTGGATTACTCATGTGGGCCTAATCTAAGCCATGCAAACCATGGAAACCAGAGGACTCCCTCTGCTTGGAGTCAACTAAACGCAGAAGAAGAGAATCAGAGATTTAAGTTCCAGGAATAAACTGGCAGGAAAAAGATAGTGACCTCATAATTATTGCTGCAAGTTATAGAATTTGGCCAACAACTTAGATGGGCTGAGGATGAACTCAGAGAGGTCTTTAAATAGGGATGTCCAAAGATCCTAGCTGTCCATGACCCCAAAATTCCACAAAACTGACTTAGACTCCTGTCCTCCATTATGGAATTTTTGGCAGCATTTATAGCTTACCATGTGCCTTGATTCAAAATACCACTTGAATTTGATTAGGTAATAGTAGATCTGAAGCACTGAGAGCTTTGGGCCAGTGAATTTCTAAAGGACATTCAATGCCATTGCTCCTCCATTCATTCAACACAGTCTCATTCATTCAACACCTTGTAATTGTGCTTGTTGATAAGAAGATGCAAAAATGTTTTCCACATGTATTACGATTAAGGAAACTTCTGAAAAAGAAGTTGACAATGACTGGAAAAAAATGAAGTCCCCAAGGTGAGTTCAAATATGTGCAGGTGAGAGCAGACCTTTAGCCTAGTGGTTAAGATACCTGCATCCCCACATTGGAATACCTGGGTTAAAGTCCTAGTTCCAGCTTCTGACTCCAAGATCCCACTGACATAGTCTTTGAGAAATAGTGGTGAGGACTCATTTTTCTACAATACACATGAGTAATCTGATTTGAATTCTGGGCTCTCAGCTTCAGTCTGAGCCTAGTCTGCCTTACTCTCTCTCTCTCTCTCTCTCTCTCTCTCTCATTAAAAAAAAAAAAAAAAGATGTGCACATAACTGATGTAAATAGATCATGTAACTGATGTAAATAGATGGCTCAAAGGTAGGTGGGGTAGGGCTGGGACAATTCACACTGAAACCATTTTCGTGATACTAACTGAGGAGAGATCAGGCTGCCCTATGCCACTCACCTAGCCTGCTTGACAGGGGATAAATTATAATTGAGGCAATCAGATCCTTTCTCTTTAGATAAGGAACCAAATGAAGATTGGGACAGAATTCTCAACTGCAGAGTCAATAAAAATTACTCTGAGCTGAATATTCAGGGATTGTATAAACATATCTGACAACTAGGAAGATGAAGAATTAGAGAGAGTACAAGGAAATATCAGATGCTTATGACAAACATCATGAAGAAAAGAGCACATCAGTCTTACAGTGATATATAAAACAGGTATCATGTCATGTTTAGATAAGTAGTTTTGAATACATATAAATAGCATATAATGATACAGAATATGACTACAAGAATGTTATATGCATTTCACTTTATTTAAATTTTTGCCTTAGTCCTTTTTCTGGTGCAATAGCTTTATAATAGGTACTTTATAAAGAAAAGATTTATTTAACTCATACTTTTGAAGATTAAAAGTCCAAGATCAGACTGCTCTATCTGTTCTACCTCTTTCATGTGCACCCCCAGCACATACTCTGGCTATATAATAATATGGTAGAGAAATGGTAAGGGAACAGCTGTTTTTCAAAAAGGAAAGCAAGTGGAGCGACATTCCTTTATAACCAATCCACTCTCACGAGAATGAACTCATGCATATGCCACCAGATGCTTATTTATCACTTTCTAAAGTATCACCCCCAGTGACGTATTTGTCTTCCATTTGGCTGTCATCTTCCAAGTTATACTAGTGTACATTGCCACACTAGGGACCAAGCTTCTAGGACATGAAACTTTGGGGGAGGTACTCAAACCATATCTAAGCCATAGCAATTGGTATGTTCTCTGAAATGTTACAGTAGAGGCAACTAAGGATTAGAGTTGTTAAAAATGTTTTAAAACCACACCTATCAATGAGTAAAACTAGGGTCAACTAATCCAGAGTATAGATTCAGGTCAATGATAGGGTCTCTCTCTCTCTCTCTCTCTCTCTCTGTGTGTGTGTGTGTGTGTGTATGTGTGTGTGTGTGATATATATATATATATATATAGAGAGAGAGAGAGAGAGAGAGATAAACAGAGATATGAAAGGAGGACAGCGAATAACATTTTCATTTTAATTGTAGCAATGGTTTAATTAGAAACACTGTTCACAAAGGAACTTTAAATCCAAAGAATGCTTTAAACATTTGCAATTACAGTAAATCTCATCTGTTTTTGGTATATTAGTCTTGCATAGAAATAGTGACTTCAAAAACTTTTTGGCTACCTTGCATTATAAATAGATGTGACCAAGGGACCGTTGCTGTGGTATAGGAGGTAAAGCCTCTACCTGCAGTGCTGACATCCCATATACAAATTTATTGTTACTCACAAACTTAAAAGTCACTAATAATATGGTGTTAAAGACTCAAAGCCTGAAATGACTTAATGTTTTGTAAAAGCTTTAAAATGAGAAAGTATAACTTGTATAAGAAATTAAAAAAAACAATTTTACTTTTAAGAGCATGTATTCAGAAAAAAGATATAAACAAGAAAGTCATAAAACAAAACAAAATTAGAAAAAGATAAAATATTCAGTTTCATGGATAATAAAAAGGTAAAAATTAAAATGAGGCACTAATTTGCACAGATGATTTTAGAAATTTTAAAATGTAGAATGCCCAATCACAGTGTTGGTGAAGTCTTGGAGAAACTTGTGAAGGATATCAGAGCACAGAATGGAGATTCTCAGCCATATGTTTCCTGTGTTTCCTTAACCTCTGAACATATGGGCTTAGGAAACCACCACTACGAGAGCATGACAGCCAGTCCCAGGATATGATGCAAATAAGTCACTTATAAAGGGGGAACTTGAGTGCCTGAGATGCTCGAGGACCGTTATGCTTTGTCTCAGGAGTTGTGACAGAGGTGATGCTGACTTCTCGTGTCCCATCTGAGAAACACTGTAATCAATCATCTTAGCTTAGACCTGGAAGGTGGGGAAGAGAGAGAGAGAGAAAGTCTCTCTGTCAAAGTATGCATCAACCCTTTCTTTCTGTCTTTTTTATGAGAGAAAGAATTTCTAGTTCTGTTCAAACCTTTTTAATAAAGAAGATTTTAGTAAGAAAAATAAAACTTATCATGGCTGTACTGATTAGTGCTTAATCTTAGCTTGATTAAAAATAAATTTTGTTGACAAGTCCTTCTGACAAATCTCTCTCTGTCTTGGAGTTTGGATTTTTCATTCACACCTTAATGAAAAGTACTCACAATCTATTTAATGGAGCCCTAGTAAAAAAGAAGGAAATTTCCCTTCATCTCTGAAAAATAATTCCCCTATGTATTTGGATGAAGGAATTCTGCCAGTTATAAGCTCAAAAATTCTAAAACTTCTAATCAAAAGGCTTGCCCTCTGGTCAATAAAAGACTGAATAAAATAGTAACCCTGGCTTAATTGTTTGATACACTGAATTATTGCTCCCAAGTATTAGGTGCCTTTCCATTGGGGTGGATTCTATTTTCTATCTCCATTGATGTTTATCTTGATCATGCGATTTGCTTTAGGCAATCAAATTTGAATAGAAATGTTTAAAACTTCTGGCAGAAACTTTAAACCCAGGCCCATTGGTCATGCTCAGTTTCCTTTACTGCGATTCTCCATGTTGCAGTAGAAGTGGTTTTATAGATTGGCTCCTGGAGAAAAAAAGAGACACAGAGGGGAGTTTAAACTAACATAATGGACATGCAGCATGTGGGAGAAATAATTATCTATTGTTATAGACTATAAAATTGGAGGTCATATTTATCATAGTGCATCCTTGACTATCCTGACCAATTTAGAAATTAGTTCCTAAAAGTAGATGGATGATGTATCAACAGAAAAACTAATAATGTAAACAAAACAGGAGGCATATGGAAATATGCAGCAGATGGCAAAGAAACTGTGAGCATGGTCTACAAGGACATAAATTTGTTACTATGCAATGGCAAAACAGTGATACTATCACCTGCAATAACTTGGAAGTCAGATACTTTTATCAAATAAGCTTGCACGTTTATGTAGTGGGACAGAAAAAGTAAATGTGGGATGACAAAAAATGAAATTGATTCTCATTTCCAACTGTTAAGGATCAACCTGAGAAACTCTTTGTACAACAAAAGAGCATTGAAAACTCAGATCCATGGGAATTAACAAATCAAGACTTACACTCTTATCTTTAAATATCAGAAAGAACTAATTTGCACTCTTAAACCTTTCAGATGAAGAAAATAACAAAGCAAAGAATAAAACTGGTTTTTCATTTGAAGTCTGTCAGGCTCAATACCAAAAATTAGGTCTATGTGGTAAAACTTGTCTAAAAAAGATCATAAGCATGGCTATTGGCACATGTGATGTAAACGTGATAAAAAGGAACCTACATTTTGGGGGAAGATTTTTGGTAAGGAAATGAGAAAATTAGCAGGGTAAAATAAAAAACAACTGTATTGGAGACATAGGTTGGTCCCTGGGCCTCCATCATTTTGGGGTCAAGAAACAGAGTAAGAGACTCATGTGGCCCCCAGAGATAGGTCCCAATGCCCCCATCAGAAGCAAAGGAGGATGGAGGCAAAGAAGGGCCTTTCCTGAGATTGAATGCAAGGAAGCAGATCTTCTCAACTGCCTAGATGTTTTACCTTTCACAGATAGCCAATTTAAATGACTTTAAAAGTCTGCTCTCACAGAGTAATCTCCTAGTCTCTCCCAGATATTCAACAAGCAAGATTGCAGTAAGAAAAAGAGCTGAAGAAGCAGGTAGTGGAAAGAACTCAGTGATGCCAATCCCTTGCTCTGGATACTTAGTGTGGGAGAAAAATAATACTCCCCAAAAGATGCCACACCCTATTTCCTGAGTTTGTAGATACACCATGTAACACAGTCCTTAAAAGTGGGGAACTTTCCCTGGCCATGTTCAGAGAAAGGTTCTGCTGAGAAAAGAAGTTCAGACAGGTACAATATTCCTGGTTTTGAATATGGAGAAATGAGACCATGAGTTAAACAATGTGGTTAGTCTCTATGTTGGAAAAGGCAGAGAAACAGAGTCTCTCCTAGGGCCTTCTTAAAGGAATGAAGACTTGCTTACATTTTTATTTTAGCCAAGTGACACCCTTCTCTGACTTGTAACCTACAGAATTGTACCATAATAAATTTTCCTTGTATCAAGCTAACTGAAATTGTGTTAATTTGTCATAGGAGCAATAGGAAATTAATATAACTATTAATTATTCAAGCTATACATAGGAAAACATAGTGTTTGGCAATGAGTTACTCTTTTTGGAATGCCAACAAATCAATTGTAAAACAAGCCTACCAACAAATAAATAAAGCAAAGCAAAGAGATTGATTTAGCATCAGGAATTACTAAACTCTAATTAGCTTCTCAACTGTCATAGCCTGGGCCAAAACTTCAGCTAGCTCTCTATTTAGATGATAATATATGGTTCCAAAGTTGAAAACGTAAAAATAAAGAGCTAATGTGTTCATAAATTTTTTTAAAAGATTTATTTTATTTATTTGAAAGACAGAGTTACAGAGAGAGTTAGAGCCAGAGAAAGAGAGAGAGAGAAAGAGAGGTCTTCCATCCACTGGTTCACTCTCCAAATGACCGAAACAGCCAGAGTTGAGCTGATCCGAAGCCAGGAGCCAGGACCTTCTTCTGGGTCTCCCATTGAGCGCAGGAGCCCAAGGACTTGGGCCATCTTTTACTGCTTTCCCAGGCCATAGCAGAGAGCTGGATTGGAAGTGGAACAGCCAGGACTCAAACTGGAGCCCATATGGGGTGCCAGCACTGCAGGCTGTGGCTTTAACCTGCTGCACACAGCACACAGCTCCAACTGTTCATAAATTTTAAGGATTATTTTCTCTCTGCACTTAAAATAAATGCATTCCCCACCAAGGATTTCTGATAATATTGGTGTGATGTAGGACCCAGATTAGCATGGGGATGTACGTTTTGAAATGCTTTCTTGGTAATTTTAATGATCCAGTATTGAGAACCACTGCTCACAAGAACAAGATAACTACTTACAGCATTTCAGGGCTTGGGCCAAATAAAAGATATATTAATCTGATAGAAGAATTGCATCCAGATCTATTGGAGGCAAGTTCCTATTAATTCATTTTAATGGCATCTTTAACACATTTTAAACACTTTTTCTCATATAGTTCCTGTGGTTGTTCACTAAACTTAAAACAAGGGTTTGTGTTGTGAAAATTTTGCTTACCAGTCAATCATACTGAAACAAATATGCACTAGTAAATAGGATGGTGACATCAGATTCTGATATTGTATTGACATAGGTCCAGGTGATTATCACAGCATATTCAATACCACTCCATACAACTCATTTATGTAAGACTTGACAAGAGCGTCCTGGCTATAAAATGTGACTCCCCAGTATTCCCTGTAGCCTAAAAACAAAGGAACTATATACTTCAATTCTGCAGTTGTAACTTGTAAGCTAAATCCACAGGGCCACACCCCATTCATCAAGGAACATTTGTTTATTATAACTTGGGATATGAAGTTTTTTCCAGAAAAAGCAGTCTCTATAGAACTTACCAACAGGGGAAATGTTCAGGAAATTGTTCAGGCATATGGCAAACCTGGTTCCACATTATCCAATAAGAAATCATGCTTAATAGTTATTATGATTTAAGACCTGACTCATCATATAGATGGAAAATATCTCCTTCACCTTAACTCCCATCTTTAAATAGAAGAAATAACGGGATGATGGTATCTACTCCTCAATAAGCAGTTTTCTGGCTCTTGAACTATAACAATCCATTTATCCTCTCAGTGTTTGGCTCATTAATGATGCCCTTTTCTCAATTGTATATCTCCATTATACAACAAAGAAGTGAGTAAAAAGAGAATATACCCAGTAATACTTCTAACCACTCCATTCTTGGAATTGATTTAATAAAATTGGAAGGATATATCTATACAGAGTTTTATACATGTTTGTTCTTAGCAGCTTTATTTATAATAACCAAAACCAGGAAAGAACACAATTGCTCATCACCAGGTGAATAGACAAATAATTTATGATATAATGAAACACTACTTAGCAATTAGAAAGAATTAACTGTCGATAACATGCATACAATGATGAACCTGAAAAATAACTGCTCTGAATGAACAAAATCAGGCAGAAAAAGGTAAATAGTGTAAAATTCCATTTATATTAAAATTTTAAATTACAAATCAACTATAATGACAGAAAATCAATAATTGGTTGCCTGGGGACGGGTATGAGGAGGTATAGGAGAAAAGAACTTTCAATAAGGCACAAAGGAATTGTTTATTATCCTAACTATAGTCATTATTTCTTGGGTATAAGCATATGTCAAATTTTATTAAATTGTGCATTTCAAATACATGCAGTTTATGGTGTGTCAATTATATCTCAAACTATAGAAATAGTAAAAATAGAGTAAATAATCCAAATCCCAGGTCTATTCAACAATATCCACTATTAAAGAAAATTTACTTTTTGTAAGATGGCTGAGATTACAACTTTACTCCATATGAATTTCCCTAGCAGCAAATGTGTACAGGACATGAAATGATAAATTATTCCCCTGGTAAGAAGCAACACAACTTATAGAATATAGTGTAATCCCATAAGTAGTCATCTGAAACAAATATATAGTAGTCATACATGTCAGGGTGAAATCTTTGTGAAGAATCATTGAAAACAGCCACTCAAACTTGTTCATGAGACAGGTGGACCACTAAAGTAACATTCAACTTTAGGAACATGTAAGTTGTTTAATAAAGATAAACTTTATTTAACTGAAGAATTTGTTAATGAACTGAACCAAATTCCAGTACGAAATGGGGTATATGAACCTTAAGTTAACCTCTAGGTAACTGGTTTGCAGACATAGTTAAAAAAATTCACTAGCATATCTAATAATATGCAACTGTAGATTTAATGTTTCCATTAAAAGATAAAATAATAATGATCCACTGTTAAAATAAGTATTATATTTCTAAAGAATTTCCATGTTTATATTTCATGTCTGTATCTTCCTTTAACTAAAAATCATGTAAGTCGCATAGGAATAGAATGAAGCTATATATTAAAGTAAAAGATTGGAAAATTTATGCTCCTGTATGAGTCTTTATGATGATTATATAACAGAACATGGACATAATTCTTTAAGTTAATCTAGTGTTAAAAACAATGTGAAATAAGGGACTATATTGAACTTAACAAGCTAATGAGGACATGCCTCATCTCTACAGGAGCTGGTTCACCCTTACTTAAGGCAGCAGAGTATGGGGAACAAACAACTTATACCCTAAAAGCAAGCCAAATTTTGGCTGTAGTAGTTGATAAATATGTTCAACAATTTGGTCATGGTCAAAGTGATAAATTGTAAATTAGGTCAAAATAACTGCATACACAAGCAAATTCTCATTTATAAGGGTAAAAATGTAGAATCCTGGGGCTGGCGCTGTGGTGCAGTAGGTAAATCCTCTGCCTGTGGTGGCGGCATCCCATGTGAGCACCTGGTTCTGGTCCTGGCTGCTCCTTTTCTAATCCAGCTCTCCTCTGTGGCCTGGGAAAGCAGTATAAGATGGCTCAACTGCTTGAGCCCCTGCACCCGCATGGGACACCGGAAGAAGCTCCTGGCTTCGGATCCAGGCAGCTCTGCCATTGAGGACATTTGAGGAGTGAATCAATGGATGGAAGACCTTTCTCTCTGTCTCTCCCTCTCACTGTCTGTAACTCTACCTTTCAAATAAATAAATAAAATATTTTTTTAAAAAAAGTAGAATCCTGTCTAGAGCAGATTTGTTCAATAGAACTTTCTTCAATAGAGGAAATTTTCTGCAGTTGTGACGTCCTAACCACTTTTAGCTAACAACACATGAACTATGTTAGTGAGAATGAGAAACTGAATGTTTAATTTAATGAAGTTACATATAAATAGACACAAAGTTAGTGGTTACTGTATTTGACCATGCAGATCAAAAGTGTTAATCAAAAGATAAGCAAACATTGTGTTTATAGCATAATATTTTGAGCTTTATATGTGTGTGATAATTAATAATATGTGTCTGAAAAATTATAATGTCAAGATGTAACAAAGTCAGTTTGCCTTTATTCTTCTAGCTAAAAGAAATACATATATCTGAGGCTTTTGAAACATATTTCCATGAAGCAACCCCTACCATCACTGTATGAGAGTGCACTACTGCTACATTTAAGGGTGTTTATTTATCTTACCTTTAAGTTCTTGTAGTTGTACTGCCTTGGATCAAGGGATTTGAAAACCTTCTTAATTGCAGGACCTATAAAAAATGCTTAACCTTGTTCCATGAGAGTTAGAGAATAATTGTATTGTTTCTCTAAGGAGGGGAAAAACGAGCATACTAGCATTGGCTGAAGAATTATGCTCTTTAATTTAACTAAATCAATTATTGGCCCATGTAAGATCATGGATACAAGTCTGTGAAGACCCTTTATCAATTACCTACCTTCAAAATGAAGCTGCATAACAAACCACAGCCATGGCTTAATGGCTTAGAATAACAAGAATTTACTTAGTTAATGAATGTAGGAGTCAACAGTCACATCATCCTGCCATGAGTTGGATATGACTCTTCTCATGCATTAAGAGTCAAAAGATTATCTGGGGACTGGTTGATTTAGGACATCCTGAATTGGGAGATAATCCTGTGTCTGATCTGTTTATTTCTCATCTCTTGGCAGACTAACTCATCTTGTTTCATGGCTGAGGAAGGGTTGAAAAAAAGAGAATGGAAGTAGGTCAAGCCTCTTGAGGCCCAGACTTGGTGCTAATAAGTTCTAAGGTCAATATAGATTAAAGAAGTAGAGATCAAAATTCCATCTCTTTAGAGGAGCTGCAAAGTCATGTTTCAAATAGCATGGATACAAAGGAGTGAAAAAATGTGTTGTCTTCCGCAAATTCTAATTGAGTGCCTGATTCCTGGTTGAAGATATATTATTTTCTTTTGGAATGAATATTTGCATGTGATGTAAACTTCCAAGTCTAAAGACAATTTGTTACTATGATCCAAAGGGTAGAAATGAATTAGTACCTATTTCAGATTGTGGATAATCTTAACATGGATCAAATTATATTGGACTAATCTATTCTGGCCTTGCAAAAATAAGTTAATTAAAAATTGAAAATTTTTACTACAAAAATTTTTCCTACAAAATTAGGAAATGATCAAGGCAAGTATATTATGAAAATCAGTACAAGTCTGAAAATTCTGAATGGCAGGCTTCAAGCTACTGGGGGAAGTTTCCTTCCTTAAAGTCTTGATAGCTTAGTCTGATTCCTGATGCTGTAAATGGAGGAATCTGGAACACATCATGCTGAGTGAAATAAGCCAGTCCCAAAGGGACAAATACCATATGTTCTCCCTGATCGGTGACGACTGACTGAACACCAAGAGGGAAACCTGTTGGAGTGAGGTGGACACTATGGGAAATGGTGGCTTGATCAGCATAGCCCTGACTGTTAATGAACAACTTAATACATTATCCCTCTTAGTAGTTTTTTTATCTGTTCTACTTAATATGACTGGTTTAGTTCTGTAATTGATGCACAGTTATTCTTAAGTGTTGAAAATTAACTGAAATGTGATCCCTGTTGAACATGGGAGTGGGAATGGGAGAGGGAAGAGATGTATAATTTGGGACATGCTCAGGCTGACTTGCCCCATGTGGTGGAGTTGGAAGCATACCAAGGGATTCCAATTCAATCCCATCGAGGTGGCATGTACCAATGCCATCTCACTGTTCCAGGTGATCAATTTTAGTTCACAGTTGGTCATGGTGGAGGGACTGGGAGTCAAAGGGAGCACATAGACAAGTCTAGTACCTGCTAACGCTAACCGATGGAGTAAATAAAGGGGAGAGTGATCCAACATGGGAAGTGAGATACTCAGCAGACTCATAGAATGGCGGATGTCCTAAATAGCACTCTGGCCTCAGAATTAGCCCTAAAGGCATTCGGATCTGGCTGAAAAGCTCATGAGAGTATTTCAGGCATGGAAAGCCAAGACACTCTGGCAAAAGATCTCTGTGAGTGAGATCCCAGTGGAAAGAACAGGTCATCAAAGAAGGAGGTACCTTTCTCTGAAGGGAGGAGAGAACCTCCACTTTGACTATGACCTTGTCTAAACAAGATAAGAGTCGGAGAACTCAGAGGGCTTCCATAGCCTTGGAAACTCATGACTGGAGCATAGGGAGATTACTGATGCCATAGACAGGAGTGTCAATTGGTAAAGTCAACAACAGGAGTCACTGTGCACTTACTCCTCATGTAGGATCTCTGTCCTTAATGTGCTGTGCATTGAGATCTAATGCTATAACGAGTACTCAAACAATATATTTCACTTTGTGTTTCTATGGGGGTGCAAACTGTTGAAATCCTTACTTAATGCATACTAAACTGATCCTCTGTAAAAAAAAAAAAAAAAAGAAATCATCAATTCCCAACTTGACTCTCACTGGGATTAAACATGACAATAGGTCTGCTCTGATTTCATCATCATTTAAAAAAAATCATCTATTATTTTTCACTTTATGTTTCTGTGTGGGAGCAAACTGTTGAAATCCATACTTAATGTATACTAAGCTGATCTTCTGTATATTAAGATAATCGAAAATGAATCTTGATGTGAATGGAAGGGGAGAGGGAGTGGGAAAGGGGAGGGTTGTGGGTGGGAAGGACGGTATGGGGGGGAAGCCATTGTAATCCATAAGTCGTACTTTGGAAATTTATATTCATTAAATAAAAGTTTAAAAAAAAAAGAATATCACACACTGAACAAATTATAAACAACAGAAGTTATTTGACCAATGGCCTTGGAAGTCCAGGACCAAAGACAACATCTGGTGAGGGCCTTTGTGCTGAGTCATTCCATGACAGAAGGCAGAAGGACAAGGGAGTGCACAAAAGAGATAATGGGGTCCAAAATTATTCTTTTATCAGAAGCCTACTTCAGGAAATAATTCATAAATTAGGGAAGCACCCTCATGACTTAATCACATCTTTAAGGTCCCACCCCCCAAGATTATCATAATGGAAAATGAATTGTAACATAAATTTTGGAGGTGACATTGAACCATAGTCTCTAGTTAGCTGTCATTATCTTATTAGTCTTGAGGTGTTGGTGAGCATTAGCATTACAGAAACCAGCAAAATTATTTCCTTATGTCTTGAATAATAGCCAGATACAAATATATACTAGCTTTAAAAAAACTGTGTCCATCTGTTTCCAATTGTTTCAAAGAATAAGGGAGAAAGTAAAATTGTAACTGTAAATGCACTGGGTTGTTAAAAAGGCTTGGAAACACATAGTTAACCTCAAAACTCTGTTACAGTTAATAGACCTAGCCATGGCAAATAATATTGTCATATGTGGGTCTTTAAAATTTCTTTTCATTTTATGTGAAAGATAGGGAGAGCAAGAAAGGGGGAAGCGAAAGAGAGAGGGAAGAAGGGAGGGAGGGAGGGAGAGGGAGAGGGAAAGGAGAGAGAGAGGGAGAGGAGAAGGAGAGGGAGGGGAGAGGGAGAGGGAGAGGGAGGGGAGAAGGAGAGGGAGAGGGAGAGGGAGAGGAGAATGAGAGGGAGAGGGAGAGGGAGGGGGAGAGGGAGAGGGAGAGGGAGAGGAGAATGAGAGGGAGAGGGAGAGGGAGGGGGAGGGGGAGAGGGAGAGGGAGAGAAGTGGAGAGAAGTGGAGAGATAACTTCTACCTGCTTGTTCACTCCCCAAATGTCTGAAACACCCCGGATTGGGCCATTCCAAAGCTACATGTCCAGAACTTACTCTGGTTCTCCTACATGGTTCACAGAGACTCAAGTACTTGAGCCATCAACTGCTGCCTCCTGTGGTAAGTATTAGTAGAAATGTTGGATAGGAAGTAGAGGAGCCATACTCAAACCACGTACCCAGATATATGA
This sequence comes from Oryctolagus cuniculus, assembly GCF_964237555.1. Classification (NCBI taxonomy): domain Eukaryota; kingdom Metazoa; phylum Chordata; class Mammalia; order Lagomorpha; family Leporidae; genus Oryctolagus; species Oryctolagus cuniculus. The sequence goes on from NC_091436.1 coordinate 21,937,077, forward strand.
TGTTGACAACCCAAGCAGCAACTCAACTGATGCATCAAATGCCCACTTTCTCCTACCATAGATGTTTTAAAGGGACCTCCAACTTTCTATATTCTTAACCAAATACTTATATATTTAGGAGTCTATTTTAAGGGAACAAGTAACAATTCAAAAATTTTACCCACAATAACAATGAAAACTTTCTGGACCATAGTCAGTGTTTTGTTTTTGTTTTTCTTTTCGCTTTGTTTGTTTTCATAAGTAAAACTGGAACCAGCCTAAATTTCCAGTAATGTATGAGTGGCTAAATATACAGGTAATACAGCAACATCATACAAAGCATACTCTTGAATGAAGCTCACAGATAGAATTGTATGCAAAATATGATTATAACTATGGGGAAAATGTGCAGTTTCATCTTTGCTGGTAGGAATTGCCTTTTGCAACTTCTGATTTTCAAGAGCCTTAGAAATATGTTTATTTTTTGATTGAACTATAAAAAAATTATCTAAAATGCAAAAGTTGTAAGTTTAGAAAGAAGAATTTTTATTGTCTCTTGCAAGCATTTCTTTTTTAGTTTGTGAAGAATCAGAAACAACCTAAATATGTGGGAAAAATTAAATAGTTAAATAAATTATGGATTACATGTACATAGAATGCTATGTAGCTATTAAGAATTGAGGAATATGATGACAAAGAGAAATTTATAAACTTATAAGAAAGGGTATTATTCTGTTTTATAAAGCAATATATAATATAATATTAGGTATGCAATTTAAAACTTTGTAGAAAATGATGAGACTATACCAAAAATTTTAACAGGAGTTAATGGTGGTAATAAGAACAAGTTATTAATGCTCCTAATCTTTCTCTTGAATTTCTGTATTTTTAAGATGTGTGTAATAAGCATGGCTAGCTAAACCCAAAATTTTTAGAAATCTACCTAGAAAAACATAAAAGAAAGCATTTAAATTGACACCAACTGTGTAAGGTCAACTGATTAAAGGTGTGTGCTTCCTTTCTCTGATTTCTGCAACCTAGATTATAGTTATGCTAAATTTGTAACTTTAAAAACTAAATTTTATGAGATGAACTATGTCATAGTTTATTTTCTCATAAGACATGACACTAGTAATAGCCTTTTACACTTATGTAAGTATTACACTTATGTGAGTATTTACAGATTCCAAAATAGTCCATTTGTGTTATGCACTCAATGCTCACATCATCTGTAAGAAGTAGCTATTATACTAAGGATGCAGAAATTAACATAGTAGTTAAGTGAGGTCATCAAGGTTATATGGCATATACTTATAACTGAATCAGTGTTGGATCCAGTAGTATACTTTCAGCTTCTACATTCTCTTTCTAATGATTCTCACCAAGAATGATAAAGCATTATGCCACTGCAAAGATGATACAAATCCTCTAAGTAGCAAAGACACTGAAACAGAGTAATTTTGATTTGCTTTATATTTATTCTTTCTGTTATCATTATAATGATTGTTTTTTTAGAAGTTAGGCTTTGATGTTTCAGTTAGTGCTTTTCCAAAATATCTCCAATCCCATGATACACTCAACTAATTAAGCAGTGACGTGGACTTTGCATGAAGTACTATTTAATCATCACAATGATTCCCAAATTACTCAGTCTGGGCTCAGGACACTTGTAAACTCTTTATTTAAAAAGTGACATCTGAGATTAAGCTCAATAAAAGATTCTATGGAAAGTAGTGGCAATTTAAAATTTTTTCAAAACAGCACAAATGACCCAATTAAAAGAGGTAAAAATTAGTGACAGAAATAGTATCTATCAATAGTATGAAAACATTATTCCACTTCCTCATTCTAATTTTCATAAATGTGTCTGCATATTCATTATAAGGCTATGGAATTAATTTGATAGTCAAGAAGCCCAGTGGAATAATAATATCTGAAGTGAAAGTTTATATTGTTCTTCAATAACATTGATGCCAATTTCACTAAAATATAAAGATTAAAACTGAAGTCTAAGATATGTTTGAATAAATGTATATACACATTGATAACATAGATAAACCACTAGGGATAAAATTGTAAGATTTCTGCAGCAGAAAAGATCAAATATTTTGTGAATTAGTTCTAAATAAATAAGTAAGTTCTAAATAGATAAGTAAGCCTTCTGCCTTCCTTGGAACTAAGAACAAAGGAAAATAGGTGCTGAACTTGACTCCAGAATGAAATGCAAAGACAAACATGTTTATGAGAGATTGAAATCACATAAGGAGCTCTTAAAAATAGCTCTGAGATTCAAGCACAATGCAAGAATAATTCATGAATTTGAATTATTCTTGTGAACATCAGCCAAGTTCAAGCTCTAACCTTGACATTTACACGTACTAAAGCAATTGAAACCACAAACTATTAATGTACCTGGCAGCAGAGTTCTAACTTTTGTTTTGAGAGCTCAAGTCCCAGAATACTTTCCTATAAACCTTTAAATAAAGAATTCTAAGCATGCTTAATGAGTAATATTTTTAGTATTTTGCATTTTACTAATAAAATATGATGACAAAGTGACATAGATGGTAGGACCGCTAACAGACATAACAAATTTATCTTCTCCAAAGTCAACCTCTGGATCCTTCCACAACTGGCTTTTCCTGAGCTCCTCCTGTCTCAGTCAATGATGACTCCATCCTCCTACTTGCTCAAACTAGAGTCATTCTTGACAATCTACCAACAAATCCCCTAAATTCTCACCCAAAATATACTCAACATGCACATCTCTTTTGATCTTGCCAGGGCCAGGGCCCATTCCACCATGTCCACATTATTTCTGTGGTCTCTTCATTGATTTCCTTCCCCACACTCTTTCTTTTGTCAATGCTTGAATGCTGTACCAAGAGTGATTCTGCTCTGAAAAAGTAAGGCCAATGATGTCTCTACTGTGCTGAATTCCCTGTCTTCTCACTTCACTCCAAGCAAAGGCAGAGTTCTTACAATGGCTGATGAGGTCCTGCAGGCTCTGCATTGCATATTCCCTGGGTCCAGCCACTGTGCCTTCAGGCATGTTTGTGCCTCTTTATGTGTGGTGCTACCTCTGTTTGGAAAGCCCTCCCTCAGGGTTGGGATGGCTTCCACTCTCATCCATGTCACATCTTTACTCATCTTTCCAATGCAGCTTTGAGAGGCACTCTGATAAACCGAAGATGACCCATCTTTGCAACATAGACAATACTGTGAAAGTGCAGGGAGCAGTGATGTCCCTGATCAGTAATGATAATACTCATGAAGGGCCCATTGTTTAGAATACCAAGTTAAGGCGCCTGCATTGTGGTGTAGCCAGTAAAGCCACCGCCTGCTATGGGTTCAGTTCCTGGGTACTCCACTTACAAACCAACTCCCTGCTGATGTGCCTGGGAAAGCAGCAGAAGATGGTCCAAGTGTTTGGGCTCCTGCCATCCATGTGGGAAACCAAGAAGATGTTTCTCGCTCCTGGCTTCAGCCTGACCTAGCCCCAGCTACTGTGGCCATTTGGGGAGTAGAGCAGTGGACTGAAGACCTCTCTCTCTCTCTCTCTCTCTCTCTCTCTCTCTAACTCTGCCTTTCAAGTAAATAAAATGAATCTTTTAAAAAAAATGGTTAAGATAATTTCTGTGGAGGAAAAAGACATGTTGTGGATTTCTCAAAGCTGCTGAAAGAATTAAATGAATGTATTACCCTTTGCAGGCAAGGCAGGAGTGAGCAGTACATTGAAAGAACTGGGAACCAGCATTCTGGCTTAAAGGGAGAGTGCTATTTTTGACAGCTATGTTATAAACACCATGTCAGTAGTGTGACTTAGGGTGATTACCTCATCTTCCTCTGACTTGTCCTGGTAAACAAGTCACACTGGAAAAAGAAAAGATCAAACCAGTGCTTCTTATCTATTTCTGTGATTGACATCTCTTAAACATTCTTATAATAAAATCTTTTCCTACTGGCTTGAGTGGGAGATACCTGACTTCTCAGCTGGCTTTTATTTTACTTAGGTTATCTCTTCTTATCATTTGATCCACCAGACGAAAGCAGTCTTTACAGAATGCAGGAACATGGAGCAATACACACTTCTACCTCACTCTAACTCTTCCATACACAAAGATAACAATTGTGACTTTGAATCTAAAGTCCTGGAACCTGCAATCATTCATAAGCTATACTAAAGCTAGAATAGATGACCAAAAGCTTTGACTTAATATTTTATGAACATGAGTTACCTGTGCAGATTCGTTTAAAGTTGGGATTTTCCAGAATGTGTCCTGGTAGGCGGCACTGGAACCGATGTTGCCAGAACTCAGGGAACCAGGGATTTCTTGTATTGGTGTCCAGCCTCAGTTTCAGGAAATAATCATCAAATGACCTGACCTCTGGAGACTGCAGCTTTATTGTGATTCCCCCGTTGGCTTCCACCTCATAACCTTCAATGACTTCATCTCTGTCTGCCCATCCATCACTAAAAAATGCAGGGATTGGGGTGGGGAGAGAGAAAGACAAATGTCTCACAAATAGAGCTCAGAGTTATGCATGAATGAAGAAAAAAATCTAGCAAAAATTGAAATGTATTGTAAGTCAGCAATACTACCCATAAACAATTATCTTTGGGATAAAGTAGAAAGTTGTGAAGTGTAAGATCATGTTTATTCTTGGTTTGTTTTATATATGCGTGCAGGTACAACTAAAGTTTACTAAGAATTCACTAAACCTCAGACCCTGTGCTATTCACTTTCACTGAGACAGAAGATGTTCAGGAGTGGGCTGAAGTCCTGGTGAGTCCAGGCAGTCCTGCTCCCAAGTTCAGTGGTCTTCATCACCAATCCACAAAGCCTGTCAATGACTATCCACACTAGGAAATTACAGCCTAGGTACTCAGGGCTTTCAAAATACGAGCTAAATAAGCATTCACCATTGCAGTCAAACCCACCACATGATCTGCCTTCCATGGGGAAGAAAACTGTTCTAGCTCTGAAACTCGTCGACAACAGGTTTTGTACTTGGGGCAATCTTCAAACCTTCCTCCCACAAAAGTGATCAGATGAGTTGTTTTTTTTTTTTCCACTAATGCTTTTACAAAATAATATCACTTAAAGATAAAGTCTCATTACCAGATATGAAAAGAGTTACTCACATTAAATGTGAATTTTTAACGTTTTATTCCATTAGAATTTTTTAATTTTATAAAGAGAATAGGATTTCATATGTACAGTTAAAAGCTGTAATGAAGTTCTCCCTCTTCCTTTCTTCTTTTTTTAAATTTTTTTTTGCAATAACATACTTCCAGTTCACTTTACAATCTCAGGCTTAATTTTCCACCAAATAAAGAATTCAACAACTAGAAAGTAGAAAGCCACTATTCCGCAGGAGTATAGACAAGGGATAAAAATGATAAACAATACTTGGTTATTTTCTGGAACTTTTACATCTATTATTAGTGATATTACTTCCATTTGACTAAGGAGTACATGGAAGTCAGGCCTAAGAGGGTGTCAAAGAAAATATGTGCCAGACAGAGTTAACAGACAATGAAGGCTTCACTCAAGACTATTGCAACAGGTGAGACATTTTGAATTCAAATCTGCTGAAACAAAAGTTTGGAGGGTTACCTAATGTTGAGGTGAGCTAGTGGGAAAGCACCAGATGATGACGAAAGGTGTGGGAGGGTGTTGGCCAATATAATTATGCTGTCTGTATTTGCTGATCATCACTTATCTAACTTAGGCTCCTATCCTCCCACAGAACTGTGATTTAAGGGTTTACCATCATTCCTAATGATTGCATTTTGAAGAAATAGCTCCCAAGTCTTTGGAAAAGACATTCCTGAGGTGTGAAACAGGCCAGAGGCTGAGAGAAGGTTTACATCTCAAGATAAAGAATTTACAACTGCAAGTTTTGTAAGGTACATGTGGTATGAAAAGGAAAGTCAGGTGCTCCAACTCAGGAAGAAACTTATGTAAAGGTGATTCATGCTGAGGGAGCATCAAGGCCGCTGTGATCAGGAAGTACATTTTTCTTCCTTGTCACAGATTGTGCTCTGCAGTTCGTGGGACATAACCAAGCAACTGGTTGCTTCGCACAGAGCAGGGAACCAGGTCAACCGAATACATGAGACTGAGCATGGCTCAGCCCCTGTTAACTGAGATTAATTAGGATAAATGTACTCTCCACTTAGCCAGACTAAATGATTTCGTTGCTCTCTAGAATCTTTCCAGTGAATCATTGAGCTCTGTTTCCAAGAGGTTGAGAGTTGTAGGAAATAGAGCTGATTTTTCCAGAGTAATGGGTATTTGAGGCACAATCTGTCTACCTCGTCAGACCAGAGAATGTCCATATGCTTCTAAACCTTCTATAGGCTGACACAGATCTTTCCTTCTTTCTTTTCTACTCCTTTCTGGTTCTCAATCCTCTCTTCATTTCTACCATCACTCTTTTTTGCATTTACCTATCAACCAATGTGTGTCAGACATTCTGCTAGGAATACAACTGAGCATAAGATACACAACAGCCTACCTCCAGGGTGTTACATACTAGTAGGAAGAAAAGACATTAAACACAACTATAAACTCGGGTGAGGGCTGAAGAGAGAGAAGACTTGGGAATTCATCTGATTCTGGGGTGTTGCTATGTGTGTGGAGTTGGGGTTGTTAGGGATGGCTCCATTAAGAAAGTGATGTCTGAGCTGAGATCCAAAGGTGCAGTCAGCTTTACTTAGGTGAAGAGAAGAAGAGGGATTGGTACAGAAGATCTCTTCTAGGTTAATATGGAAGATAGAGCATGGCATCTTTAAGAAATGCTGGGAGTGTACAGTTGGCACATGAGTAAGGCCACCATGAAATACACCAAACACTGAAATTAAGGGAAAGGTTTATTGTTGGGTGGGGAAAACCCAACAGGCCTGAGAGAGAGGGCAAGAGAGCAAGAGAGAGCACGTGTGCAGGAAGCAGGTCCTGTTAGACTCTTGCAGGGGGTAGGGAAGTGGGAGTAACAAATGCTGTTAGGGTGAGGGTAGAGCTGACACTTGTGGTTGGGCCCTTTAGTCACCTGACAACTAGGAAGCCAGGTTGGACTTAGGACTGAAGCTTACTGTGCAAGATGGCGTCAGAGGTCAGAGCCTGAGATGGCACCACAGATTAGATGGCACTATTTTACTAACAGCATGATAGTATATTCATATATCCTAGGTACTGTTAGCTTAGGGACTATAATAACTTGGTGTTATAAGCCTATTATTCAACAAAGGCAGTCCGTTCCCCTCCCTCATGATAAGTGGCCTGAATGTGGTTCTGGAGTGTTCTTTGCTCACCATTACTGAATGAGACAGCCAGTCAAATGGATAAGAAAAAAAAAAGAACCATTCATCCATCTTTTTGTATGCTTAATCTACTTAGAATGTCTCTACTTGATTATTTACATTTAAAAACATTTATATTTATGTTTTAACTTCTTCTTATAGCAGATTGGAGATTTGAGCAATAATTTGTATCATGGTAAAAAAAAGGACAAAATAAAACTAGTTAGTCTTTCAAGAAATTCTGCTTATGAGTAAATACTTAAAATGACTTATCACATGAAGAAAGGAATTACTTTTTGATATAAAGGTTAAGCCTGAAGTGTAGTTTTCCCCAAGGTCAATTGTTATGTGAGATTTATTGTATTTACAGTTTATACAAGAAACCATCTCACAGCTTTAAATAAATGTATGAAATAAGCTTTCTATGTTTATTTTCATTTCTGCTCAAGCTTAGTATGTGAAGACAACAGCATGTGTCAATGCTAGAAGCAGATTAAAGTGTCATCATCCTGCTCTTGAGCCTACAGAAGTCACGTCATGAGAATGATGCTTTGTCTGTGAACACAGACAGATTTGAACTCTGTAGTCTCAAGGGTTAGAGTCCAAAATTCTCTTCACTGTTGATCAAAGCCCTTCATGTCACTGAGCGTGATTCCCCTTCCAGAAGTTATAGCTGGTGTTACATTCAAAGAGAACCAGAATATAAATAGAATTATTTAACAAATCCACTTGGAGAATATCTTCTAAAGAGTTAGTTGCAAGAATTTTGCATGAGATCTGAAATCTATCACAGGTAAGGTGTTAGGGCTGTTAACAAAAAACAATTGTGCTAAGCAACCATAAAGCTTCTCCTTGTTTTTATACTATTACAACATTTCCTTTATGTATTCCTTATCAAACACATTTGATGAGAATTTAAAAGACATTATACTGGAATTCGGGGTGAGAATATTATTTTGGTGAATTAACCCTGTAATTAAAACAGGGTGCGAGTAGCTCATTTAATTATCTGCCTGGGATGTTTCTCAGAAGATGGTGTTGGTGGTAGTGTAGACTGTGTTTGACCTGAGATGACCTTCAGACACCTTGTGACTCCCTCAAGGATCTGGAGTGAATCATGCTGTGCTGGGTGATGACCCAGCCTCAGATGGTGCTGGACTCTGCGAGGCACATTCACAGCCTCTAGCAGCTTCTGCCACTCCATCTGTTTCCCAATTATAAGTTCCTTTTCCTGACTAGAGTCTGAAAGTAAAACTGCCTAATGTGGAGGAACTGGAAAATGGGTAAACAAAAGCTGTATATTTTAATTGTTTCTCACTAATACGTAAGAATCCTTATTACCGATCTCCTCTCAGTTTTTGCCCACACAACTATTTTCTTCACATCAAATCATTTCCTCTAACATTCCATATTCTAAACTTGAATTCTAAGGTAACTTCTAACAAATTCTGCTTTTAACCACAGGAAGATATGATATCTACTTCCACCAATCATAATTGTTACAAGCTGCATACATGTTACATTTACATGATATTAGTTAAAATAATCAGCAAATTGATAGCAAAAAGCACAAATATAATAGTATTAATCTTTAAATGTGCAAAATCATTTTTGAGGTATCTATTTGCATTCAATTAAAATAATTACAATATAGTAACTAAAGCAATTTTATTTAGTGATATGACTTCAATTAATTGCATAGATATGAGTTCAAGTAATTGCATATATCTGATAATAAACTGTAATTCTTCTGAAATATTCAGACTATCAAACAATCAGGAAAAGAAGAAAAACATAATAAAACCATATCTTCAAAAGCCACAAATAAATAAGAATGAAATATTTTAATTTACAATGTTAGTTATATTCACAAGGAATGAGGAAATGTGTTATAATGTAATTTACATCAGCTGATATTGTGGGAAATATCAGGGAAGTAAAGCACCTTTTTCAATAATAATTTAGACTGGCTTTATTCATTTGACAATTATCAGATGAATAAATTTATTTACTGAACAATAAATGAAGGGAGCCCTACAGGTTTCTGAGCTTACTGCCTGGAGTTTTCCAAACCATCACACAAGAAGGTAGGGACAGGTACAGTCCAGTGGATTTCCAGGGGGATCAAAAGCCTTAAAAGCCAGGGTGACCCGAGTTCACAAGCAAAGTACTGGAAATGAGACAGCCATGAGAGAGAACAGTATGCAGTATCCTTCCCTCAAATACCTCACGTAGCCCATGCGTGTGGTGAAATTTTCAAACAAATGTGCTGAAATAACCAATAAAAAGAATTTGAAGGAATAGTGCCTAGGTTAACATAGTGTTGGGAAGAATAACTATTATGAAAAGCCAGGGTAGAAAATTTCATAAATCATCAGGAATTGATTCAAGGTACTAAAAATGGTCTTACCTCAGCAGTACAGAAAAATTAGTCCCAGACTAAATGCTATTTTTAATCTGCCTGACAAACCTTAAAAACAGGAAACAAAAAGATGAAAGTAACTTAACTGCTTATCACAAGTAACTCAAGAATGATTTTAGAAATACAAATACTAGGTACCTGACCAGGTAAAATTTGCAACGTATGGCATTCAATTAAAAAATTACTAGGCATTGAAATCCACAAGTGGAGTGAGGGAAAAAGAAATAAAAAAGTGACCATTATGACCAATTATCACATGGTGTTGTAATTACACAGAGGATTGCGTGGTGTGTGTGTGTGTGTGTGTGTGTGTTAGGTTTATGTATTTATTTGAAAGCTAGAGTGACAGAGAAGTGAGGGAGAGATAGAAAGAGATCTTGCATTTGTTGGTTCACTCCCCAAATGGTTGTAACAGCCAGGGCTGGGAGAGGCTGAATGCAGGAGCCTGTTTCTCCATCCAGGTCTCCCACCTGAGTAGCAGGGTGGCAGGGGACCAAGTGCAAGGAACCATCGGCTGCTTTACCAGGTGCTTTAGCAAGGAGCTGGATTGGCCACTGAGAAATGGGGACTGGAACTGTTGCTCCAGTGTGGGATATCAGTGTTGTAAATGGTGGCTTGACCCTCTACAACACAAAGCTCTCCCCGAGGTAGAGGATTTTTGTGATTCAAGTGATATGAAAGAAGAGTGTTTTAGATTGGATGATGCTGGGGTTGGATATAGTTTGTGTCCACCAAGTCTCCATATGTTGAAATTTAATCCCCACTGTAAGGCATTAAGAAGTTGAATATTTATTTTGACTATAGTGTTAGATTTAGGACTTTGAGGAGTGATTAAATTAGTTGAACTCATTAAGGTGGAGGCCCCATCATTGAATCCTGTGGCTTTACAGGGAAGGAGGAAGGGATGAAGGGGAAGGGGGGAGAGAGAGAGAGAGAGAGAGAGCGAGGACACACACAGACATGGGTGCTCCCTGTCTCTTGTCATGTGATGCCGTCTCCCACCTCAGGGCTCTTCCAACATGCCTGTCACTGGCAGATGAGGCCCCTTTTATTTCTAGAATCCTGAGCCAAAATAAAACTCTTTTCCTTATAAAATGACGTGCATCAAGTATTTTGTTTTACTAATGGAAGGTGATGAATAACAGATCTCCAGGAAAAACACTGAGTGGTTAGAGAAACAACTTTTTTTTTTTTTTTGAAAGGCAGAGTTAGACAGTGAGAGAGAGAGAGACAGAGAGAAAGGTCTTCCTGTTCCATTGGTTCACCCCCAAAATGTCTGCCATGGCCAGCACACTGCGCGAGGAGCCAGGTGCTTCCTCCTGGTCTCCCATGTGGGTGCAGGACCCAAGCACTTGGGCCATCCTCCACTGCCTTACCCGGCCACAGCAGAGAGCTGACTGGAAGAGGAGCACCTGGGGCAGAATCTGGCACCCCAACTGGGACTAGAGCCTGGGGTGCTGGCACTGTAGGCAGAGATTTAGCCAGGTAAGCCATGGCGCCTGCGAGAAACAACTTTGAAGGGAGAACTTTTAAGCTGAGATCTGAGCTGCAGAAAGGTATGAATCAAGTGAGGATGACAGGAAAGAGTATTTTAGACAAGTCATGAAAATGCCCTAGGATAAAAACAAGCAGCTGAGCCTGAACATTATCCACTGCCACAGAAGCCTTGGTGTACAATGTGTACATTTGTCAGAATAGATGGTGTTTGAATATATAATTTACATTCTTCAGCTATCTACTGGGTGTTTGATTTTTTCTGAGATATTGTACATTTTTGAAATATTTCCACAGCCTTTTTAAGTCAGTTAGGAAATGGAGATGACATTTTGTATGAGACAGTACTCTTGTTTTGATGACCTAGATTAATGTGTTACTTCTGCTATCAAAACTAGAGAAATCAGCAAGGCCACCAGGGAGCAAAGCAAGCCTCAGCTCCCTTCTTTGCACCTTGTTTAGCAAATTTTTCTGTCCTTATGATCTCAGGAAGCCCTCAGTGTTCCGACATCTCATGGACGCATCTCAATTGTATTTCAGAAAAATTTTAAAATCACAGCCTGAGGGAATTTGTCCCCAAACCCTCCTGTGTTAGAGCAAGCTGTTGGCCATAGGATTCCACTGGGACTAGTTCAGAAGTGGTTTGCTTTCAAGCTGAAATTCTTCAAAATTTTAGCAGAATTTGAAACTTGAGACTGGCTTCTTGGGTCAAAACTGACCTCATCTAATAAGCTCTGTCTGCTGCTTAACATTTCCTAATTTTAGTGACCTCTAACTGTAAAAAAGTCCTGGGACTGAGAAGACGGTTCTTGGAGACAGTAGGCTGGAAGCAAGAGTTATGCACAATAATGTGAGAGACAAAAAGGAAATGTTCTTTGGTGAGAACATCTTTGGTGAGTAGATTTTCTGACCCTCAGTTGATAAAATGTCACAAGTTGGAAAGGGCAAGTAAGTATTTGTGGAGAAAGAGAAGTTAGCTGCCCTGAATAGCAATTAGTGAGAGGTTTATAGACTGAAAGTGGAGAATAAATGACTTATGACCAGTTGGGAGGATGTTTTGTAGCAGTGTGTGGTGGGCAGCTTCTTGTATTGAAGGGTTATTGTGATAGTGACAATGAAACTCTTAGCTGGGAGACATCAGGGAACAGAAATAAATTTTCAGCCCTACTGACGACATAATTTTATGTCTTCAGTACTTTTTGGAAGAAAGGAAGAAAGGAAAGAATGCAGGGAGGAAGTAAAAGAAGGACTAAGCATAGAGTATATTGGGTTCACAGTGGCTACAAAGGCAGCAGGACAGAGCGGGTGAATTTCCTCATGCTGTTTCTTGTGCTTTGAGATGATAACCAGACTGTCAATTTTTTTCTGTAATCTTTTAAAACTTATTTTTTTACTTGAACAAAAGGTCAAAGCACATCAATTTGTGGCTTTTTGAGAGTGAATTCAATGGTTTAGTGACTTCATTAATGAATTCCCTTAACATATCCCATTCAAATTATCTTAATCTCAAATTTCTAGTTCTTACCATTTTGAAATCAAACTGCCCTTAAAAGGTTGGGGTCAATAGCTATATGACTTATGAATTTATACTAAGTGTCAAAACTCCTCCTGGTTTCATTTTCATTAAAAGTAGAATATTTTTTTAAAAAATTTCTAAAACTCACAGTGAGTTAAAAAAGTTTATACATATATTCTCTTAACAAAACTACCTAAAGGCAAAGGATGAAATATAAATAAGAAACAAAAAGGAATATCCACATGTGAGAAATGCTGGTGAAAATCAAAGCCAAATGGTGAGCATAAAAGACTACAACAGAAGCCAAAGGGGCTTAGACTGTAAAGAAGCTTCTAGAAGATTGGAAATGGGCTTCAACATCTATGTAGTAATGGAAAAAATGGTCTTGTGAAACACAGAAGTTGGAGAGTTGAAACTCAGAAGCTGGGAACTTAGAAACCTGGCAATATCCAAAACTTAGCCCACCAATTTAAGCAAGCTTGATGTCAATCTAGGGACTCAAGTAGAAAAAAAAATAATAAGGGGAAGAAAATAAACATGTGTGATGTATGAAATTACATAGTCATATTATGTAAGTATTGTACAAGAGCCATAAGCATGGAAATTACCATAAAAATTCATCCATATACTGAAAATACATACAATCCAATTAAATGCCACTGGAACTCAATATTTAAAGAGACCTTAAAAATCTAGGGAACTTGGAATCCTTAGTTCACTGCAAGGTGGGATAGACAGAGAAAGAGGTGATCTAAGTCAAAGGATAAAACTGAGTCAGTTTGTGGTTTGGCAGTTTAAATTGCTACCCTTGACTCTGGCATCACATAGGGGTGTGGGTTCCTGTCCTGGCTGTTCCACTTCCAATCCACCTCCTAGTTAATGGCCTTTGAAAGCAACAAAAGATGCCCCAAATGCTTGGACCCTTGACATCCATGTAAGAGATCTAGAAGAAGCTCTGAGCTCCTGGCTTGGGCCTGGCCCAGCACTGGCTGTTGCAACTATTTGGGGAGTGAACCAGTGGATGGAACATAACATTTTCTCTTTCCCTCTCCCTCTGCCTCTCCCTCTCCCTCTCTCTCTCTCTCTCCTTGTCTCTATATCTCTGTTATTCAAATAAATAAATAAAAACTTTAAAAATAAATAAACAAAATAAAAAATAAGATCTAGATGGTGCTACCTATTTCCACTACCTCCCTGTTTTTTAAAGTTTAATTATGAGATTGTTCTAGTGATCTGTTTAAACAGCCTGGGAAAACAGTTACTAGTAATGTATCATACATTTCAAAATTATTAAAAGGGCAGATGCTAAGTATTTCCCCCTAAAGTAAGGATAAGTATTTTAGATGAGAGATATGATAATTACTCTAATTGGACTGTACTATAAAAATGTGCATGTATTATACTATAACATTGTACCCAATAAGGAAATAAATAATTATTTATCAATTAAAAATAAAAGAGAAGTGGGTATTTGAGACACCCACCTTTCATATCATAGGGTCTGAGTCCAAATTCTGACTTTACTCTTGTTTCCAGTTTCCTGCTAATGTGTCCCCTGGGAGGAAGCATGTGATGACTCAAACCTTGGGCCACCACATGAGAGACCCAGATTGAGTTGCCAGCTTTTGCCTGGCTCAGCCCCGGCTATTGTGGGAATTTGGGGAACAACCCAACAGATAAGAGATCTCTCTTTCTCTTTGGCTGCCTTTCAAATATATAAATGATACAATCCTACTGAGTTCTACTTATAACACACACACACACACACACATCTGATTACTAAATTATTATCAGATTAAAAGTACATGCTATAAGAAATACCAAAAATATTGTATGAAATAACTGAAAGGATAGGATCAATTTTCCTACTCTCAGAAAAATAGGTTTAGTGACATTAAAAATCTTTAACTTCTAATGGCATTAGAGAAGAGATATAATAGAGGGGATCAAGTAAGCAAAAAACTGAATTTTATAAAACACCAAATAAAATATACCATCCTCTGAAATTGCCAACATGGATGAAAAAAAGGCACAAATGAACAGTATTTGAAATTAAAAGTAGAACATTATATGTCCAAAATTAAAATAAAATTAGAAAATACTATAAAACCTTGACATCAATAAATTTTAACTCTAAGCATATAATAGACAATTTCCTAGAAAATATTAATTAGCAAGTCCATCTTAGAAGAAATGCAAGTTCAGAACTACCACATAGTTGATTAAAAATTAAGTCAGCAGTTTAAAATGTACCCACTTAAAAACATTAGATTTATCAGATGATTTTCTAACTGCTCAAAGGACATACAATCTCTACCTTTGAAATGAACATTCTATAATTCATTCACTGAGGTTATTAAGTTATAACATCAAAACTAGACAAAGGTAGAAAATTTTTGAAAATGTTCTCCAATATTATTTATGAGGTAGATGCAAAAATATATTATAAAACCAGTTCAAGAAGATAAGCAAGATAATATATCAAAACCATATTGCGTTAAGTAATGTATGGATTTCTTTTAATGTATAACTGATTAGCTTCAAAGTTTAGTCCTGTCGGAGAGCTATCAACTGAGGCTGATATTTTTAGTTTACCTGCATCGGTGTCACCTCTACCTCCTTTCTCTAAAATTAATCTCTTATTTTTTAATTAAGGTTTAATTTGCATGACACAAAGCAATCATCTTAAAATGAATATTTCACTAGTACTTACAACATTCAAAATGTTGTGTGAGTTCCCAGCTCCTGCATTTACCTTCTTCCATCATGCCCCACAACCAGCTACTGCATACATTTGGCAAGTGAATCAGGCGATGGAAGCTACTGTGCACTCTCTCTCTTTCTCTCTTTCCCTCTCTATCAGACAATTAAATTAAAAATTTAAGATGAAAATAATGAGCATAAATATGAATTCATTTCTGAATTGTGAACTCTATGGAACTGTTCTATATCTATCCTTATATTGGCACCAAACTGCTTTGATTACGGTATCTTTGTAGTTAAGTATTGAAATTGAAAAAAGGTGTGAGTCCTGTTTTTATTCTTCTTTTCTAATATTGTTTTGGCTATTTGGAGTCACCTGAAATTGCATATGAATTTGGGAATTTGAATTTCTACTTTTCTGAAAAAAAGATTGCCATAATTTTAAAGGGATTTCATAATTGTTTGGGATAATACTGTCATATCAAAAATATTATTTTCCAATCTATGAATATTGGATATTAAGTCTTGTAATCCATGAATACATTTCCATTGATTGTACCTTTTTTAATTTTATTCAGCAAATATTTGGTAGTTTTTAGTATAAATTTTTTACCTCCTTGTTTAAGTTTATTGTTTTTTTAGAAAGAAATGTTTATCAATGAAATTGTTTTCCTTTATTGTTAAAGACTTATTCACTTATTCATTTGAGAGAGAGAGACAGAGGAAAGAAGAGAGAGAGTGAGAAAGAGAGAGAGAGAGATCCATCTTCCATCCATAATGGCAGAAACAGCTGGACAGCTTGGGCTGGGGCTGGGCCAGGCTGAAGCCAGAGCCGGGAATTCCATCCAGGTCTCCTATGTGGGTGGCAGGTGCTCAAGTATTTGAGCCGTCATCTGCTGCTTACAGTCACATTAGCAGGGAGCTGGATCAGCTGGACATGGGATGTGGAGGTGCAAGTCATTGCTTAATCTGTTGTATCACAATGCTCACTCAAGTGGAATTGTTTCCTTAATATCACTTTAGGATTTTCATTGCACGTAAAGAGAAATGGAAATGATTGTTGCGTACTGAACTAGTGCCTGCAACTTCGCTGAATTTGCTTACCTGCGCTAGTAGGTTTGTGTGTATGTGTGTGTGTGTGTGTGTGTATTCTTTGAGATTTGCTATGAATAGAATTTTGTCTCTAAATAATACCTTTACTTTATGTTTTCAAATTAGGATGCCTTCTACGTATTTTTCTTTTCTAATTGCTTTGGCCACAACTTCCAGTACAGTGTTGAATGTAGTGATGACATTTGTCATCATTGTCTTGCTTTGATCTTAAAGGGAAAAGATTCAGTTTTTTACCACTGAATATGTTATTTCTTTGGAGTTTTCATGGAAACCCATGTTATCATGTAGAGGATGACCCTTATAAAGCTAGTTTCATGAGTATACTGGTTTTTAGGATGAAAGGGACATTAATTTTTTTTCAGAACATTTCTCTTTTTCAATTGAGATAATCATAACACTTTTCTCCTTTGTTCTCTTAAAGTGATTACATTGATTTATTTTCTCTTTTTGAACTACCATGCTTAGTCATTGTGTATGACATTTTTAACATGCTATTAGATTTAATTATATAGGGTTTTATTGAGGATTTTTCAGCTATATTTATAGAATATATTGGTCTGTGTTTACTTTTCTTCTGATACTTTTATCTGGTTTTGATGCCATGGCCATTTTGGCCTAATAAAATGAGTGAGAATGATTTGTGTTAACTGTGCTTTAAATGACTGGCAAACAACCAGCAAATCCATCTAGTCTAGGACATTTATTTGTTGGGATGCTTTTAATAATTGGTTCAATATCTTCATTTTTGTAGCAGTTTATCCAGATTTTCTGTCTTTTTTGGGGTCAGTTTTTGTAATTTGTCTCTCTAGAAATTTTTCCATTTCAACTTGGTTTTATAATTTATTTATAGTTTTTGAGTACACTATAACATGTTAAAGGGCAAAACTGATATGACTATCTGAATAGATATAGAAAAGCAGTTCCATAAAGTTTAATGTTTGTTCAAAATTTAAAGCATACACACACAGATGCATAGAAAATGAAATTGAGAAAAATTTCCTTAACTGATAACGGGTATCAGAAATTTATACCAAAAACCCCATATTTCAATATATGTGTATAGTACAGCACAGAATTTCTATACCTATTTACATACTCACCATAAATATGTACATATATACATCAGACATGAATAATAATGTTCACAGCATCAGTGTTATTATCTGTAAGCAACTGGAATATTAATGAAAAATAAAAGATAAATTAGTGCTATTATAGCTCATGTAAGTGCATGCTACATTTTGAGAGCTGATTGTTCTATGTGCAATAGTATGCATGGATCACATAAACCTAATGTTGATCAAAGCAACACAGACACAAAAGATTAACTTTTGTGTATTTTGCTTAAATGTTTAAATACTTTCCAATACAGACAAAATGATTTCTAATTTTAAAGGTCAGAATCACATCTAAGAAGGAAATGTGGTGGCAGCTGAAAGCAGACCTAAGGGCCATGTCTTTGTGCCTGGGCTATTTAAACTCTGTCTGTGTAATGAATATATTGGTATTTTCTCCGTGAAAATTCACTGAATTATGCATATTTTGTGTTCATTTCTGTATGAGTGTTATACTTAAGAAATAAGTATATTGGAAAGTGAAACATAAAATCTACTGCTATAATGTTATGAAAACTTTCCTAAATGTCAGATGAAATTGACTTGCACAGCCACAGATGTACGATAACACTAAGTAGGCAAATAATTAAAATACCTAGTGAAAGGCCTTTAAAAAGTAAAAAAAAATTAACAAAATAATAATATAACAGAAATTGAACTAAATATATCTATCATTTTCAGCAAAAAGTAATATTAACTTAATTTCCCAGAGAAATGTAAACAAAAAGAAACCAGGTAATATATTCATATTGAGAAAATGATAATTTAAGGTAAAAACCTACATTAAATTCAGCTGATTAATATCCATAATTATATATGATATATTAATTCCCCCTTCATCATGCAACAGCATATTCACAGGCTCAGGAAATTAGGTTGTGTACATCTTTAGGTACCTGTATTCTGTCCATTGTATTTTGTTCTTTAGTACATAAAGATGCACATCAATCCCACATGCAAAATGCGTTCACTGCATTCAATCATCTCCAAAAATCTCCACCCATCACATCCTAAACTCCAATTTCAAAATCTCTAAACATCTTCAGTTCAATATTCCAAAGTCTCATCACTTCAATCAACTATAGCAGAAATGAGTGAAAAATGATGCATCCTGGGGCAAAATTACTTTCCTTTTATGAACCAATGAATTAGAAAACAAATTTTCTGTTCCTAAGACACAATAGTGAGGCAGGAATGAGGTACTGATGATATAGACATCCCCACTCATAAGGGGAGAAAATGGAAATAAAAAAAAAAGAGTTACTACCCCTAAACAATTGCAAAACCTGAATAGCCAAAAAAAATTGGGTCTCAATAATCCTCTGTGGTTGGCAATTCTACCATCTGGGCTTGGGGTTTTGCCTTCTGCATCATACTTTGTTTCTTTAATGAAGGGTAGCACATGTGTACAACTGATTAGCTTCATCAATCTACCTGCTACTATATAGTCTTGTGGGTATGACCGTTTTCTTTCATTTTATAAAATCTTTAATTAACCCAGACAGAGCTACCAGTGTTTCACAGTAAAACATTCTCAACAAATTCATGATTCTCTTGCGTATGTCATGGACATTTATCCCATTAAACAAGAGGCTCCTCCATAGATCTTTCCTAGATAAGCCTGTCTCTATTTTTGCCTTCTCTAGAAATGGCTGAATATATCCATAAATTGCTTTCTGATCTTTTCAGAGTCCTCCGTATGACTGAAAAGACTGATATTTTGATCCTCCTACTGCAGTAACAAAAGGTCATTCATCTACATCCTTGCTTTTCTCTCTAGAGCATACTTTCCTAACAATGAGTCTCTTATTTTTAGTATAGTCACAATGTTGATTGGCTGAGAATTTCTCCATTCATTCTAGTCTAACAGTCCTTCACTCAATTTGTTTCCTTTCTGTCACACTTCACTATAACTAACCACGAGAAACAAAAAAATGTATTTTTGATACAATGCTTGGAAATTACATCAGCGAAACATCCAAGTTCATAATTCTTAAGATTTGTTTTTCATATAACCATCGGATATCATGCAGTTACGCTCTATCACCATTAAACAAGGATCCCCTCTCCTGTACTTTCCAAGAATATTTTTCTCATTTCCATTTCAGTCATCACTGGTAGTGCCTTTAATATTCTTATTTCTATCAACTCTGTTCATAATGACTCAGGTATTATCAAGGACAGTATATATTTTTTCTATCCTGCTCTTTATCCTTCTGATGTCCTGAATATCAGAGCCATTAACAGTCATATTTCTACTTAAAATCTTCAAGACCACCTAGGCTTTCTTCTTTTGCAGTGCTTAAAATTCTTGCAGCCTATGACCATTGCCCAATTCCAATGTCATTCCACACACCCACAAACCTGTCATGTGAAGTCACCACCTACAGGTAACAAAGTCTGTATTAGTTTACTATTGTTGCTATCAAAACTACCACACACTTGATGGGTTGAAACAACAACAACAAAAAATTCATTATCTTACAACTCTGCAGGCCAAAAATTCCAAGTGGGTTTCAGTGAACTAAAACCAAAGGGTCAACAGAGCTGTATTTCCATTGAAAGATATAGGAAAGGATCTGTTCCCTTCTTTTCCACTGTCTACAGATTATCTCCATTCCTTGGCTTATAAATCCCCTTCCATTTCCAAAGCCAGTAAACTACTTTATGCTAACTTCTTCCATCATTGTACTTCTTACGCCAACTCTTTTTTCTTTATACTGTAATTGGAGGGAGAGATTTATTAACACATGGCAATATATAAGTAACTGTAAGTGTATAGTCAACTTTAGGTTAATGTTCATTTATGTGTGGCTAATCATCTTTTCTTTTTTTTTTTTTCGGACAAGCAGATTTAGACAGTGAGAGAGAGAGAGACAGAGAAAGGTCTTCCCTTTCTGTTGGTTCACCCCCCAAATATTATTTATTGCAAATTTTTTCAACAACGGATTCCTTTAGTTTTTTTGTCATTTGCAAATTTAATTAATGTATTTATATTACAAAGTCTTATTTTTTAAAGATTTGTTTATTTATTTGATAGAGTTACACAGAAAGGAAAGGCAGAGAGAGAGAGAGAGGTCTTCCATCCAGTGGTTCATCCCCAATTGGCCACAACGGCTGGAGCAGCGCTGATCCGAAGCCAGGAGCCAGGAGCTTTTTCCAGGTCTCCCACATGGGTGCAGGGGCCCAAGAACTTGGGCCATCTTCTACTGCTTTCCCAGGCCATAGCAGAGAGCTGGATAGGAAGTGGAGCAGCCGGGTTTCAAACCGGCACACATATGGGATGCCAGTGCTTCAGGCCAAGGCATTAACCCACTGCCCACAGTGCTGGCCCTACTACAAAGTTCTTGAAACAGTGGGTATAGGTGCTTTATAAATAGCAGTGAGCAACTATTACTTAGTAATGCAGTCACAGAAGTGACATAGACATACAAAAAAACCAAACAAGCAAGCAATTTCTGAGCATGGCAAACTAACTTTTAAAACCTGTGCTATATATGCTATAGGAAAAAGCTACTGTTTTCTCTATGATTCACACCAACACTTTCAGGCACAAAGCATATGGCATGTTCCCCACAATTCAATTTAATTTCCCAGCATCTACCAACTGTATGTCCTATAATTTGACTTTATTGCAACACTATGACCCACTGTTCATTCAGAAGCATGTCTCCATGTATTCGTATATGTTCTAGAGATTCTTGCGTTGTAGATTTCCAGTTTCATTTCATTGTGGTCATGAAAGATGCATGGTGTAATTTTGATTTTTTGAATTTGTTGAGACTTACTTTATGGCTTAGCATGTAGTTTATCCTAGAAAGAGTTCAATGCACTGGTGAAAAGAACGTGTATTCTGCAACTGTAGGATAAAAATTTCTGTAGATATCTATTTGGTCCTTTTGATCTATAGTGTTGATTATTGTTTCGTTGCTGACTTTCTGTCTGATTGATCTGTCCATTGCTGCAAGTGGGGTGTTGAAGTCACCAATTGCTATCATATTAGAGCATATGTCTCCCTTTAGATCTATTAACATTTATTTTAAATAGCCAGGTTCCCTGTAATTAGGTGCAAATACATTTATTATAGTCACATCTTACTGTTGAATTGATCCCTTAATCATTACAGAGTACCCCTCTTTGTCTCTTTTAACAGTTTTTGTGTTAAAGTCAATTTTGTCTAATATTAGAATGGCTACACCAGCTCTTTTTTGGTTTCTTTTAGAATGGAACATCCTTTTCTATCCTTTCACTTTCAGTCTGTGTGTGTCTTTGTTGGTGAGATATGTTTCTTGTCAGCAGGAAATAGATGGGTCTTGCTTTTTTAATCCATTAAGCCAGTCTGTATCTTTTAACTGGAGAGGTGAGGCCATTTACATTCAAGGTGACTATCAATAAGTAAAGACTGGGTCTTGCCATTTTTCCATAAATATTCCTATTTTTTACTTTGGATTTCCTTTGTACTTTTACTGGGAGATTCTCTGCCTTCACCACTTTAAATGGTGATGACCATGTTTCTATGTTTCTGTGTGTAGCACATCCTTAAGCATTTTCTGTAAGGCTGGACAAGTGGTGACAAATTCTTTCAATTTGTGTTTGTTAAGGAAGGTCTTTATTTCACCTTCACTCATACATGAGAGCTTTGCATGATACAGTGTCCTGAGTTGACAGTACTTTTCTCAAGTCTTGGAATATATCTTGCCATTCTCTCCTAGCCTGTAAAGTTTCTGATGAGACATCAGCTGTGATATTCTAACTGGGGATCCTCTGAATGTAATCTGGCATTTCTCTTGTGCACATTTTAGAATCTTTATATTTTACTGTGTATAGTTTGACTACAATGCGTTGTAGTGAAGATCTTTTCTGGTCATGTCTACTAGGAGTTTTATGTGCTTCCTGTTCTTAGATATCTAGTTCTTTTTCCAAATTAGGGAAGTTTTCTGTAATTGTTTCACTAAAAATCCCTTCTAATCCATTCTCTTTTCCACACCTTCAGGAACTCTTATGGCCTCTATGTTGGGTTATTTGATAGTATCCCATAAATTTCCAACACTCTTTTTTATTTTCTAATTTCTTCTTCTCTTTTTGGTCTGACTGTAAAACTTCCAGAGATGTGTCCTCTAGCTTGGATATTTTTTCTTCTGTCTTACCTAATCTGTTGTTAAGATTTTCCTTAACATTTTTAATTAATCTATTGAATACTTCTTTTCCAATGTTTTATTTTGATTTCTCTTTAAAATCTCAATTTCAGTGGAAAAATTTTCATTCATGTCACGTATTTATTTAATTTGGGGGTTTGCTTCTGATTACTTCTAAGTTATCCTATGATCATTGTTTTGAATTCTGTTTCTGGCATTTCTTCAATCTTCTTGTTTCTTTAATTTCTGCATTTACTTCTAGGCATTTGTGGAGACACTTTTTGGAAATTTGTTTTATTTTGTTTTATCCCTGTGATTGCTTTTATCTTTGGACTATGCCTTTGTGGCTTAGTGGAGTGTCTACTTTTTCAGTGAATACTCAAAGACCTGTGCTGGGTTTGGCCCAGAAGCTCTGTTCAGTGCTGCAAGGTAAAGGGAGTGTCCAAGGTAACACCCAAGTTGGGCATGGTAAATCTCCTTTATTTTTTTTTTTTTTTATCAGAGGGCAGGGTTTGAGCAACTTTGTTGATGAAGTCTCATGCTCACTTCCTTTCCTCCAAGAAGTCTAATGCTTAGGCACTATCTCCTGTGGGTGTAGTATTCAACCATGCTACCACAAAGGATCCATGCAGTCCTCAATATGAGCATGGGTCCTGCAGCATTGAGTCTCACCTGGCAATCAGGGAGCTCTGAACAGCTGGAGCCACCCACAGTGACTGCTTAGAGACCCAGTCTCACCCTGCATTCTCCCACATAGCTACAGTGTTTTTCACAGTCTATCCCAGTACACAAGGCTTCCATAGTCACAAGTGCCCAGCCCCTTGTCAATTCTCTCAGCCAGATTCAGGCATTTCCTCTCAGCAGATTGCTGGCTGCATGGAAACAAGCTGGCACAGCTGTTACATGTGTCCAAAATGGTAACTATCCTTTCTCAGTTAGTTACAGGATGCCAGTGCTGGGTGGTTGGGAGAGAGAAATGTGTTCCCTGTTTTGTTATTCTTTAGGTTGGCAGGTACACTGTCCCCCACTTGGCCCCAAGCCAGATTCATGTCAGACTCTTCCCACAGATTTTTCACCAGTGGCTTGGGCTACTTCACTCTCCAAAGCTTGTGCTAGGCTCTTGGCTGCTGGGGCCCTGAGCTGTGCATGTCTACACCCTCCACATAGATTCACCATTTCCCTCTAATTTGTGTGGAATTTCCTCTGCTGTTTTCTCCCTAACTCTTCTCTGAGATTGCACTCTCTCCACTTTTTTTTTTTTTAACTATCTTCCACCTACACTACAGTAGTAAGTTCCCTCCCTATTCTACCATCTTTCTGTCTGACTCATGCCTCCTCCAATTTTTTTTTTAATAAGGGTGCCAAATTGGCCCACCCAGAAAATCCAGGATAATCTTCCCAACTCAAGATTCTTAACCACATATGCAAAATTTCCTTCCTTCCTTTCCTTTCTTTCTTTTTCTTTCTCTCTCTTCCTTCCTTCCTTCCTTCCTTCCTTCCTTCCTTCCTTCCTTCCTTCCTCCCTCCCTCCCTCCCTCCCTCCCTCTGTTACTTCCTTCTTCCCCTTTCTCTCTCTCTTCCTCTTTCTTTTCTTGGCCATGTAAAATAACATATTCACATGCTCCAGGGTTGTCTACATGAACACCCTTGGGGCTGTCATCATTCTACCTACCACACAGGGTAAGTAGCAGGTGGTTATTATTGAGGTGGAAGTTGCAGCAGGAGTATTAATTGTCCAACAGAGAACTTTTTGGGGCATGCAAGTCAGAAGGAGGTGACAGTGTGAATAAGCAGACTATGTAAGGAGAAAGCATTTCTAGAGGGTCAATAAGGCTCAAGAGGATGCTGTAAAGCTGAGAGACTATAGTTACATCATAAATATCAGTTGGGTCAATATTATCAAATTAATGGCACATTAGGCCCAGAAGCTTGCACTTTATGCTGCATGCAGTGGGTGATTGGGTATTTTAGGAAAAAGAGGAACATAACAAAATTTCTTTTAGAGATATCTCTAATAGCAACATGGAAGATAAAAAGTGTGAAGTCTACACCAGCAGCCATAACAGCTCATAAAAATATAATTTTATACCTTTGCCTTAACTTTTTTTTTTTTTGACAGGCAGAGTGGACAGTGAGAGAAAGAGACAGAGAGAAAGGTCTTCCTTTGCCATTGGTTCACCCTCCAATGGCCGCCACGGCTGGCGCGCTGCGGCCGGCGCACCGCGCTGATCCGATGGCAGGAGCCAGGTGCTTCTCCTGGTCTCCCATGGGGTGCAGGGCCCAAGCACTTGGGCCATCCTCCACTGCACTCCCTGGCCACAGCAGAGAGCTGGCCTGGAAGTTGGACAACCGGGACAGAATCCGGCGCCCGGACCGGAACTAGAACCCGGTGTGCCGGCGACACAAGGCGGAGGATTAGCCTAGTGAGCCGCAGCGCCGGCCTGCCTTAACTTTAAATGTGGTAAAATAATGGTATACTTAAATATACCATTATGAATGAAGTTTCTAACCAATGAAGTTAAAAAACCATTTCTAACAAATGAAGTTAAAAAAAAAGTAAAAGACCTCAAAGGATAAACTAAATGGGATCCTGACCTATTTGAGTTCAAGACGAGATAGATTGTCACCGGTAGAATAAGCCAGGTGGCTGCCTTGGAATGGTTTCAACATAGCTCCCAGACAAAATTAGGGGAAGAATCTCTTAAAACTCCTCTTTCTATAAAAATAACACTTTGTTTTCACCAATACTCAAGGCTTCATAATAAAAATTCAAGCAATAATCTAGATTAGTTGAACAAAACTTCCTCATGAAACCTTTGAAGTATATTCTTGGTTAAATGGTTGGATTGCCTGTCTATACTGATCAAGCATAAAGAATAATAGCTCATCGCACCACTTCATTTAATGTTTATACACTGCTCAAGCATTTGATTTTTATTACAATTTCCCCGAGAGGGTTCACATGACTGCCATTTAACATTACTTTCAATTGGGGTTGTTTACTGTTTCATAAAAATCTATACAAGAGGCTACTGGTTTTGAGATATTTCTGTAAGGACATCATGTTCTGCTAGGACTTTTTATTACTATAGTTCTTTCCTGAATCTCTGATATCATCAGAGTGAGTTGAGTCAGGTTATAAAAACCAGCTTTCAAGTCCTTTACAGCAAAAGCTTAATAGTTGTTCTGTCTTTCCCTGCATGGAAATATGAAGTCATGAAGTCCTTTCAGTTACACATTTACAATTCAACTAATAGTGTGTTTCCTTAGGACATGTTGGCTAAAGCTAAAGAATCCATTATTCAGCCAGGACTTGTTGCTCCAATATGCGATGCTGGCATTGCAGGTGATAGCTCCTCCTCACACCAGCTCCTCTCCATGGTCTTAATATTCCCACAGGGACTAGGATACTCAAAAATGCAATATTTTAAATTCTCACTCATCACTTTCCATACCTCTCCTTTGTGTGTGTTGGGAAAGAAATATACCCTCCTCTGGGGGTTTCTTGACTGATCCAGCAGGTATATAGAAACATCTTTACATTATGATTCTGAAGGCCTAGGAAATTGTCTTATATGCAGGAGATTTTTTCCAGTCAAACATCTAGTAATTGTGTTCATTTTAAAGTTGAAATCTAATAAAGCAACCTATTTTCTTAAAATGAAAAACAGGAATCGGTTCTTACAAAGATCCTGTGATTCATTTAAGGACTTGAAGATTGTATTAATGAAATAACAGTGCTTTCATTGAGTTTAAAGATAAAAGTTTGGTATTTAGTCCTTTTCTATTTTGTAGCTTTTTGGGTGTTGTGGTTTCTTAGAATAGAAATCTAAAATAGTAATCATATAATTGTATGTCAATAATAACTTCTTCAAACACCTAAGTCTAACGGAATTTTTAAATTTTAGGATTTAAAATCTAAAACACTTTAAATAAAGTATTTTTATGAGAAGCATTGATGGACCCAGTATTGATTCAGTTGTGATAGCAAAGACAGATGATGATAGATAAAACTAATTATAAATACCTGAGAGTATAACTTAGTTTGTATGTCTTGAAGATAGTATCAGATTAACATTTGGATGGGAATCAAATTTCAACTCAATACAAAAATAACTTCCTAAAGTCTAGAACTCTCTAAGTATAGGTTTTGTTTAACATATGTTTGAAAGTATGAAATATGCATATCATACTTTTCCAAGTATTATGCTATAAGGCAGTGAACAAAATAGGCACAGCTCTTACTCTCAAATTGCAACACAAGAGCAGGCATGAAATCAATAAACAGCAGCAACAACATAATAAAAATGGCTAAGTAAACGTCAATCTGCTAGGTACTATTGTAAGTTACCTGCATGTATTTTACCATTTAACTCTTAAAACAACCTGAAGTGTGAATGGGAATGGTAAATAGTGCAATGAAAAAAGATCACCAAAGATAAATCCTGTACATAAGATGAAGATAGCACAAGAGGTAGGGACAAAGATTATAGCTTTTTCTAAGCACAATAGCAACCTATTAAAGGGTTTCACAAAAGAGAATAAAAGATGTGGTTCTTATCAAGAAAAAATAATAATCTGGCTGTTCTAAGGAAAGCAGAAGAAAAGGACCCAGAGTATATTAGGGAAACCAGAACATTTTGAATAGATCTAGAACACACAGGTTATAGTTCTGACACTGACAGTAAATAAAGAAAATAGGAAA